>NC_079136.1:2084005-2393306 GCF_945859705.1 Episyrphus balteatus | reverse complement strand
GAATGCTGAAAATTGTAATTACGTAGGCCTGCAAACATTCTACAGAATTGTTATATAATGCAATAAAGCAGAAAGACTATTGTACTAACGCAGATTTCCGACGTTTATGAAAAAAACCCAACTTCTCGCCCGGAACACACAATAGGGGAAAAGCAAAATTCAATTATACCTTCTGGAATCTTGTTCACGTGAAAGTGAAACTCACGGTGTTAATTGTAAATTTTAAATGTACTTACCAGCTTTGTTTAATCTGTAGATTAGACTGAAAAACAAATATATGAAGATTTTGTGTGCACAAGCCTTGTAGAGTCAAAAAATTATTCTTTCTCCATTCAAATGAATAGGTAGGTATTGATCAAATCTACAACAGCACTGTCTTGCATTTCCTTCTGGCTGTTTGGAATTCTATAGATATTCATTCACAAATTGTGTTCCTTAATTAATTGTGAAATACGAAAACACAATTATTACAAAAGCCATTCGTAATGATAGTTTGTTTTTATTTCTGCTTTTGAAAGGGGTTTCGTTAACGCGTTTTTTTATTTTACACTAGTTCGGGCAATCTCAGCTATCACCAAGCCAATACAACCAATCTTGAGATATTCCGATATTGCTGTTTAAAATTGTGTATCAGAACTTGTTCCAAGAATTGTAAAACAAGTTATACAAATTTAAAGAAAAACATTTTGTTGAGAAATTATTAAACTAAATTGTGTGAACCCATTCTAAAAAGAATACAAACATTTTCACTATCCAAGCAACTCGATTAAATGCAAATCTTAGTACATTTGCAAATCACTTAATAGTACTTACCAATTTTGATTTGATGATTCCAACATTTCTACTAAATTGTCACAAAAAAAAAATCTAAACTAAACTTTGCATATTTAAATACATACATACATGTTTTGATATTTTTTAAGGAAGTCAGAGAGTAAATTCAATTTAAATTTTTAATATTTATTTTTATTCTTGATTGATTTTTCAATTATTCAGCACAGACAAATGATACACCTTGTATTTAAAATATTTGTTGTAATTTAATAATAGTAGTTATTAATAATTTTCGTATATATACGTTACTAATTTTTTTTTTTATTTTTCATTATTAATATATCATTTTTTTGTTTTTCTGGTTTCTTTTTTTTTTTGTTTTAAATCTGAATCAATATAATTAATATATATACTTTTTTTTTGTTTTGTGTAATTTTAAAACAAAATAATGGATATTTTCCTTTTTATTCTTTTTATATTTATTTTTTTTTTTTTAATTTTTATTTTTTAATAATAATAATCTAATAAAATATACATTTTTTTAAAAATAAACAAGAAAAAACTCTTAAATTTTAAAAGAAAAAAAAAATATTCTCTGTTTTTTGTTGTTGTTGTTTTGATTAGATACGAATGCTTTCAATATAATAATATTCTACCGTAACTTCTTTTCATTCAATATTACTAACTTTTTTTTTTGTTTTGCTTCCTGTCGTTAGTTTGTGTGTGTAGGTGTGTATGAGGGTGTTTTGTTTGTGTATTTGTGTTTAAAATTGAGAGTTTATGTTTGCTATATAATGAGTGTTGTATGTGTGTTTGTTTGTGATTTTTCAATCATTTATCATCATCCATTCCCATCATGAGTTCGTTTTTTTTTTTAATGGATTCATGATGCCGTGATATTATGACAATCATATCCACCAGATATGATTGTACCCTGTGATTGATATTTTATTCTTTATTTTCATGCGGATGCGAATGAAAATTTAAAAAAAAAGAAAATTGTTCAGTCACTCAATTTGTACATACTCGCAAGTGTGTGTGTGTGTGTGTGAGAGATATAACACTCGTATTACGAATGTCAACTTTCAATTGATAATTGATTGATGTATCAATTATCAATTGATAGTTGTAAATCGCAATAAAAATGATAAGAGTGGTGTGTGAGAGTGGGAATAGAGGACAATAATTAAAGCTTAATAATATTAAGCTCTGAAACAAAGATTGGCGGTAGAAAAATGTACAATAATTAGAAAAAAAATTAAAAGACAGAAACAAATTAAAAAAAAAACGAAGAAGAAGAAAATAAAACAAATACAATATTTTTTAAACAAACAAATATAAGAAACGAATATTAAGTAGATTTGTTTTTTTTTTTTTTTTAATTTAATATTTTATATATGCACATATATAAATATTGTATGCTTTTTTATGAACGTGCCATACAATTTTTATTTTCTTATTTTCATTTCATGTAAACTGTTTTTTTTTTTTGTTTTTTTTTTATTATTATTATTTCTTATTTAATTAATAATGTTTTAAATATCAACTTAAACTCAACAAAACAATGCATCTTCATGTGTGTATAATTACTTTCTCTTTATACATAGTTACACTAATTGTTTATACGATTTTTTTTTTTCATTTTTCATTATTGTTTACTTTTTTGTTTTTAACAAAAGTGGGGAAAATTCAGAAGCTGTCTTCCATAAATAGCGTGGTTGTGGTGTGAGGTGTGTGAGTGTGTGTGAGTGGTGTGTTGACGGGGAGGAGCAGGAGGAGAGGGAGTAGGAAAAGGTGGTGTGTGTGTGTTGTTGTGAGTAACTCATCGGCTGAAAAGACCCGAGTCTGACACCCAGAAGGCGCCACAAACAATGATTTTTAATGACGCCTGCTAAAGCCGGGTAAAGCCATCATGTCACAGCAAATATCATCAAAGACAACTCATCATTTGCAACCCATCATGAGACAGGTCATCACAGCAAATGTATTTTTAGTTCAATTTATTTGAATGCTCTTTTTTATAAACGGCCATTCTCCGTAGATTCTTGTTTTTATTTATCTTAAAAATTGTTCCTTTTGATGAAAAATGTTCCCTGTGATGTAGTAATGAAGTAACATGTGTTTAAATTTGTCAACATCTGAAAATTAGCTTCCTTATACTTTGTGTCGAAGATATCACCAAAACAATGCTTCGTAGCACAAGTCGTTGGTTTACTATGACCCCACATTGCGAGAATTGGGCTTTTAATTGCCTGCGCACACACCCTATTTTCCAAATCTAGCTCCCAGCGACTACTTTGCTGTTCGCTGACTTGAAAAAAAAAAAAACTTGCGAAAAAAAATTTCGCTCAAATGGAATTGATTTCGAAAACTGAGGCTGCCTAGGTTATCATTCCAGAAAAAAAAGACATCAAAATGTTGCAACGCAGTTGGACTGGTTGTTTTTTACCACAAAAAAATTGTAGGTTTCTTTTGTTAGACCTCAGATTTATCAGCCGATTTTGTTATGTGTGTGTATTTATAGGGTGTTGTTATTCAGTTTATGCTTATTATTTCAAAAGTGTAGTTAATATTTTTTTTTTGCTTTATTATTATTTGTTTTTTTTCTTTAACAGTAACTGTCATTTCCACTAAAATTAAGACTTAGCAAAATTGTTTATTAATTTATGCCTAATTTTGTTGATTATGTTTTCCACTGTAGAATGACACGTCTTCATTTCTTTTTTGTTTTTTTTTTTATGATAAGTTTGTATACATTTTCCGTTAAAAAAAAATCATACTTTATGCTGTTTGTTTTTTTTTTTTTAGTTTTAGTGAACCGAAATGTAAAATATATATAATATATTCAATATATAATATACCATGTGTAATTTTGTTTTTTTTTTTTATTTATTTTTGTTGTAATACAGCATTTTCCACTTTTTAACGTTTTTTTTTTAGCATAATGTAATATTTTAGTAATATTTTTTTTTTTGTTTTTTAATTATATCGAACATGCGCTATTACAATTATTTCTTATTGTTTCCTATGTTCATGGTTAGAGAAGGGGAGAGAGGAGAAATGATGAGCGAGAGAGAGTGGTGAGAGATGATGATGATGAAGAGAGTGAGTAGATTTTTGGAGAAGATTGTATGAGAAAAGCAGTGTGCGTGATGGAGGGGTAAACAACTAGGAGAAATATCGTGACATCACGGATTCCTCCTGGTTCTTTTTTATTTTATTTTTTTTTTATTTTGCTTGCATATGCAGGTAATGCTCTTTTGTATTTATTTTTTTTTGTTGTTGTTTTTATTTTTAACTTCTACATTAAAAGAACTTTTTTTTTTTTGCTTTGTTTTAGTCTACTATTTATAATTGCTTGACCTAAGTTCAGCTGTTAGTGATTTCTTTTTTTTAATATTATTTTTTTATTTGACTTTTTTTTATATAATTTTATTCTTTACGGTAGTAATCAGTAAATTATATTTTTTGTTAAATTTTCCGAGCGTTTTTACTTATTTTTTTTTTTAATTCACTTGCAGTTTTAGTTGTATGTATTGTATTTTTTTTTTTTTAATTTTTTTATTTTTTTGTTTATTTTCGCTTTTCTGTTTTATTTTTTTTTTTTTTGCATTAATAAAAATAATATTATTAATCTGTAGTACATCACTTGCTCACGGAAATCGCAACGCCAGCTCCTGAGCCTGCAGTCATAGCAGAATTTGTGTATGCTGAGCCGGTGGTACCGGCTGACACATTCGCGCCAGAGGCGGCACTGCCAGCAGCATTTAGGCCAGGCGATTGCTGCTGCTGAAGCAGATTAGCGGTATTGTTCGATTGATGAAGTTGATTGTTCTGTGACTGATGCTGGGAATTTGAGTTTAGCTGTTGCGCTGCCCCACCACCACCAATGCCCGCAGATGATGATGTATTTAATGTTCCGCCTGCACTGTTTATTGGATTATTTTTAGATCGACTTATTTCCAGTTCATGTAGTTTTTTCCACAATTCTTCGCGATCTCGTTCTCGTTTTTTCTCTCTATAATAATAATAATATTATTAATGTTTTTTTTTTGCATAATGGAATATGTATATACTTACTTTTGTCGTTCGGCTTTATAACTAGCTGTCAATTCATCAAATAATTTGGAATTCATTTCCATAAAAGTTTTCAGAACATTATAAACTAGCGCAACAATTGTTTGATTCCAGTGTTCTTTGCTAATCCGATAAAGGGCTGGGAACATTATTGGCATTATAACAGCATTATTTTCTTCTATTAAGGACATAGCGTATTCATTATTCCATAAATATAAGGCTCGCTCAGCGACCTAGAAAATTTAAAAAAAAAAGTAATATGTTATTAAGTTTAATAAATTATGAAATATTATTTCTAGCTTCATCATACTACCTTGCGGGAGCAGACTTGGGCCTGTATTATTTAAGCGCTCAGCCACTGGGCGATACCACTCATAATTTTTATGAATAGTGCGCTGAATACCCTAATAAGCGCTCAAAAGTAACAAGCGCTTGAACAATACCGGCTTTGTGGTATTATTTTTTACTTCGCAATAGGAAGGAGGTTTAATTTGAATTCCTGATTCTTTCATATTTGGGTGATTTCTAATAATGCAATTTAATTGATTTAAAAATCTATTTGCGAGTTTTAAAGAGCGGCAGCATTAAAGATGATCCTGGCTCAGGCTGCCCTGTGTTCAGCAACCACCTTTCTGCCTGAACCTGCCTCAAATGAATTAACGTTTCCTTTCATGTCCATACATAGGTAGAACATTAAAATCTCTTCCATAAGGAATGAGTAGTTAGTAATACATATATATTATGCACAGCAAATTGAAATCGTTTTTTTTTTAATGAGTTCTGAGTTATCTTCTCGAATAAGAAGACATTAAGATCCAGTTGGACTTCTCGAAGCACTTTCTTGATTATTGCTCTGAAAAATGCCCCCGAAACATAAAATGGTAAAGAGTGCATAAATAAGCATTTAAAGTGCACGTTGAGTGAAGTGAAGGAAAACGTCATTTATGTATGTAAAACTTCTGAAGTTCTAAAAAAAAGTATCTATTCCTAATTATATAAATAAACTTATTCGTTTTCCTTAACAGGTTATGGGCCCAGCATAATAAAACTAATTACAACATATTTTGGAAGATTTTCAAGCAAGAAGATTATGTTGTTGGTTTTTCTCGCGACATATTTTCAAAGGAGTACGAACGTTGACAGCTCCTTCCACAAATGGAAACAATTCTTCATAATGCTAATTTCTAAGCCAAAAATTTCAGGCAAGCAGCACAATTTGGACGAGAAAGATATGGACGCAAGGAGAGGAATAAGAAAAAAAGGTAAGATAGAGAAAACATCATTTACGACGTCAAATGAAATGAGATAAATTGCAATAAAAACATTTTTTGGGTAATTTTCGAAATTATTTCGTTTGGACTCTTGGTTTTTATCAATTTTACAATTAAAATATATTTAAAGTGCTCTTTTTTTGGTTTTTTGAGGGTTATAGCACCTCCCTTGTTTTGAGATTTTGAAATTTATTTCTGTAGTGACCTTGTCGTACCATCTGAGGGTCGATTCTCGTTCTGTGATATTTTGAAATGAAAAAAAATATCACAGCTTCACACCGAATCCGATTCTTGTTTTGTGAAAAAAATTTAAAAAATGTCAAAATCTCTTCACATGATAAAATATTTATCACAAACAAATTCTATCGTGAAAAACAACTTCGAATGATTCCTCAGATAATATTTCCATGCATTTTAGTATCTTAAGCCGAAGAAAATTATTAAAAAACTGCTTGTAATTTTTTAAATTTCTTTCTAATTGAAATGCTTGTCAAATACTGCCCAAATTTCAAAATGCTGTGCTGCCTTGCAGCACAATCAAAACGAATGCAAGAGCTGATGCTTTGTAGGTTAAAGAGCATTGCGACCAATACAAACAAATTAGTATAGCATTAAAAAGTTCAGTCAATTTCACAGATGGACGTATTACTAGGAGCTAAGTATGTGCTTTGTGTTAAGAAAAACTTTAGAAGCTTAACCAAGCTGCGGATAGAATTTTGACGAAGTGTATAAGTTTAGGTTTTCCTTTCTCTTGGTGCGTGCATATAAATTTTAGTTCAGTGTTGATATTTGGTAAATCCTACTGCGGATAACTTTGCCAAAAACACACGCCTTATTTTTAATTTATAAACCAAAATTTAATGCTTGGACAATGTGTAATTTGCAACACCTTAAAGCTGAGGTAAGGTAGAAAAAATTATGCCGTTCATTGTGCAATATTCTTAAAAAGAGGATAAAGTACGTCGGAATCAAAACCATACGTTTTTGTAAGAATGGCACAGGCGAGAACATTAGAATTTGAAGACAAAAAAGGAGGAGAAACATTAAGTAAAAAGCATTTCTTTGCCAATGTCATTTTTATTAAACCATGCCTATATTATATTTGTAACCATATCCATATTTTTAACTGATACATTTACAATCTTCTCAATTCTTGGTTTCAAACTTGTCGTTTCAATTTCCTTGATTAACTCCTATAAAAAACATGACGATGGTAGTTGCATATATATATTTAAATGATAATACCTTTCTTTTAACCATGGGCGAAGTTTATTCCTTATAATTTTTTGACATTTTATTAAAAATTATTGGGCACGTTCAGGAAATATTAGGGACTAGATATTTAAATTAGTTTGGATATGATGCTTTTGTCAAATTTCGAAATTTACTTAAGTATTTTAGAGATCGCATGGGGAAGACACCAAATTTAAGTTAACTTTAATGAATAAATAATATTAATTATAACCGATAATGCACTTTTTACTCGTTTTTCACACAAATAAATTCAATTTTGCTAAATTAATTCTTTAATTAAAAACAATCTGCTGTCATGTTGACAAGAAAAACTTTCCTAAATTTTTAGTGAAAATTTTCTTGCCTAACTTTCCAGTTAGCTTTCCAATAAAATTACCTAAATTGGAAAGATTTTTTTTGACAGCTGACCAATCAGAGACCGAGAAATTACCTAAACATTTAGTGCCTAACGTTTCTGAAAATGCCCAATTTAAAAACTCAAAACTGAAATATAAGTGATAGTAGAGCTAACTAAAGCAAATTATTAGGGAACCCGGCCGAACAGCTCTGATTTTGACGATTTTTTTTTTCAAACGTAGGCAATTAAAAATACTTTAAAGTCTATAGATTAAAAATTGCCGGTGTTGCCGTATTGTTTTTTTTAAATTAAAATTAATTTTTTTTTAACAAAACCATTTTTTTTGCTTAAATTTCATAAAACAAATGATAGCAAAAGATTCTCTAGGTAATTTAAGGAATATATAAAAGGCAGTAAGGAACAATCTTCCATCGTTTAAGCGATAAATGCAATTTTCTCACATTCTGACCTCAAACACAAAAAAAATATTTTGAAAACAACGGCAACACCTACAATATTTTAAAATACATTTTCAAAAAGCCAAAAGCTCATTCTTATCCCTTAAATTTAAATCCAATAAATTTAATTAAGACTTTTTGAAAAAATGGTCCTCAAACTCAGAATTAAAAAAAAAAATGTTATTAGAAAAATTTAAAATGACTTTTTTCCAAACTTTTTCTAATAAAATAAGAATTTATTTCAAAAAATTTTTGGCCATAAATATTATCAGTTTAATTTCGAAGCAAAAAAGGTAAAATATATCACACTTTTGAAAAAAAAATGAAAAATTACTTCAATTTCAATGGTTTTTTTTTATTAAAACTGGATTTTGCATTGAAATAATTAATTTTCTCAAAGACTGTGGTAAATAGGAACTTTATTTTTTGCTATTTAACTTTCAACAGTAAGGGTTATTAAATGAATAAAAAATAATTTTTTGTTTAGATGTTGAACTTTTAAAAAAAAATAAGTTACATTTTTTTTCAAAACTTTTATTAAAAAAAGTTCTTCGAAAATGAAATACTTTTTAATTTTTTTCATAAACCGTAATACATATTGACATTTCCTTTTATAATTTGAAATCATAATAAATGCGGCCAAAAAAAAATTGAAAATAAATGCATTTTATATTACGACCAAGTTTAAAAAACGACATGTTAAAATTTTTTCAATAATTTTTTTTTTCAAAAATCTGAGTTCAATTACCATTCTTTTAAAAGCCGTTCATTGAATTAACTTAATTTTAATTTTACATATATGACTAAGCTTCTAGCTTTTTAAAAATGTATATTTGAATATTGTAGGTGTTGCCGTTGTGTTCAAATATTTTTTTTTGTGTTTGAAGTCAATTAATAAGAAAATTGCATCTATCGCTTGAACTATGGAAGATTGTCCCTCACTCCCATATATGTTTTTTCCTTGAATTTCCTAGACTATCTTTTGGCATCAATTAATTTATGAAATTTAAGAAAAATTTTTGAAAAAAATTTGTTTTTGTTCACAAAAATCTTCAATTAAATTTAAAAAATCAAAACGGCAACACCGGCAATTTTTAATCTATAGACTTTAAAGTATTTTTAATTACCGACGTTTGAAAAAAAAAGATCATCAAAATCTAAGCTGTTCGACCGGGTTCCCTAATATTGCCAATTTTTGAGCTTTAGTTACTCCACTATGACAGAATTTTTCATTTAGTAGTTTTTAGTACAGAATTTTTCAACGATTTATCACATTGAGAATCGGATAAAATGAAAAAAAAAAAAACGCTGTGAAAACTGAAATGATATTACTTTTATCACTTCACAGCTTCACAGAACGAGAATTGACCCTCTGGTTCCGTTACACAATTGACCGACTTTTATCAAACAAACAAAAATGTGAATATTTTTAGCAGTTTAATAAAAATTCGCTTGACATCGAAAATTAATATTTGTCGGTGTTTTGTTTTCGGGCGAAAAATGAATTATTTTATTCTGAAAAAATTTAATAATTTTTTTTTTTAATAATACCTTGAAGGCATGAAATCGAGTGTTATTTTCATCAGCAAATATAACAAAGGATAAACATTATTTTCTTTTGTTTTTTAGCTTAGCTTTATTTTTTTTTTAGCTTTATTTCTCAATCATCGCAAACTCCTATTTTTTCATCGAGAGCCCAACTAACTTCTACATGAATTTTCACTTTACTGAGTTTGGGTGTCTACTTTAAGATGAATTTTGGTTTTTTGTTCTAGGTAAAAAAATGTGACCGGCGACAATCCATAAATACGCCGTTATTTTATTGTTAATAAAATTTGTCATTTTGGTCTATTCTATTACCTGATGAAATATCAAAGAAACTTAAAAAAAAAAAAAAACAAAATAAAAAAATGTTTCTCTTTTGTTTTATACGCTGATTACCCTTTAAATTCTGCTATCTCGGAAATATCCACATAGAAGAAGTGAAGACTAAGTCCCAATTTATTCACTCTTCATTGTATTTTAGGTTGCCGTTGAAAATATCAAATCTTTCTAATTTTTTTAAAATGTCGTTAAATGTTAAATCGTCGCACGAATGCAGAACTAGCCTTAGTCACAACTTTAACATTCAAGAGAGCGATTTTAAAACATGAAAATGTATTTACTCCTTTTTTATGACGTACAATTAAAACTGTGAGCAATTATGCGACGAAATGACGACTTTAAACCTAATGGAGTGTCATCAAAGAAAAATCGTCAACGGAAAAATTTTCTAATGTAAGAACAGACAGAGTAGTTCAACCCTGGTTAAATCAAAAATAAATTTTCCAGAGAATGGTTAAATTGTTACACAACTGGCCATAAATCTCGACTTGTCTATTTTAACAAAATAATGCGCTAAGTATTTATACTTCCTTTTTAAAGATGCGAGTGATCTCGCCCGGTAGGCTAGTAAATAATAATAAGAAATATCGACAGAATAATAAACAGTATAGTGTGCGGGAGCCTTATACGGATTAAGTTTTCGGCCGATAGTTTGCTGTTTGAAAGCAATTGTATGGCAGAACAAACAGGGGCTCTTAGCGTCTAAGAGATTGACATGACTAAGAAAAATAGAGCAAACAAACATTAACACTCCTACTCTAAAATTAATTATTTTAAATCGAAACAAATGGCTGTAGACTTAAATTTAAAAACTAGAGATCAAGGGCTGCATGGCCATTTGAGTCACTAAAGCATCATAAACGCATGGCACATGACAACATGTTTTTTTAACAATTTCTATTTTTTCTTATTTTACTTACCTGAAAATGAGGACTGGATACGCATTTGGCTATTTGTCGAAATAGTGGTTCCTGTATTTTCACAAATTGTGGTGGATCAATAACATCGAGGATTTCTTCAATTTCGCCCAAGAACATGACTTCTTTTTGTGAACAAGTTTTTGGCCAGAATTTCAAGAGTCCCCTTACGACTGGCTCTGTGAGAAATGCATCTTTTTCGAGAAATTGCACAATGCAATAAGCTAGTTGCGCATGATAGAGTGACAAGCATTTCACTTTGTGCAATGGCAACAGAACTTTAACCAAAAACTGTTTATGCTCAGCCTTAAGTGGCAATGCAAAGCCATTAATTATGCTAAAAAATTAAATATTTGAAAAAATACAATTTGCTAAAAATATTTTTTTTTTTTTTCAAAATTAATAACTTACCTGCCGAGAATTTCGAGAAGTTCACCAACACCATTGAAATGTTCAGTTTCGTATATGAAGCGTAAGAATATATTATTTATTTGTTTTCGGATAAAAGCGCGTAGTCCTAGAAATTTTCCATAAATACGATGCAAAACAGTTTTCAAAAAGTCCCGCTCCCTTGGGTCTTCTGAATCGAAAAGCTCTAATAACTATAAAGTATTAAAAGATGAATTAGAGAAATTTTAAAGAGATAGAAGAAGAATAAATTTACCTGTAAAACAAATTTTTGGTCGATAACCCGTTTGCCGATGGTTGCTTGAAAGTCTTGCGATTCTAAAAATCGCAAGAACACCTCATAAACCAATTGAAGATGTGGCCATGATGCTTCCAGTGTTGGATCATCTTCTTCTGGATCGAAGTCTGGATTTTCACTTGGAGGAAGCGTGCGAAATAAATTACACGAAATCTACAAACAAAAATATCATTATACATTCACTATTAAAAAGGTTTTAAATTGATTTTTTTTACCATTCTGATAATTTCCGGATATACCGGTTCCGTGAGAACTCCTCTGCCATGTGTTATGTAGGTGGATAGGTCGTTGAGAGCAGCCCGCTTAATTTCTTTACCCTTCAAATCCGAAACTGGATCCATAAAGTCAAAAGAAACACAGCACTGACGTAATTTTCGAATAAATAATTCTTCTTGTTCTAAACTAGAGCAATCAGCTGGAAAATAGAAGGTCTTGGTTATTTGAATATTTTTGCTTGTTGGGATTTTATTTTTTGTTTAACCTTTCAAGGGTGGCAGCTGCTGCAGTTCCACATCCTGTGAGTTTCTATACCGAGAGGAACCTTGACTCTTTTTGCTCTTCTTTTTCAATGAACGTTTGGCGAACGGGTCAATTCGATCAACAAATGTGCCCGATGACATTTTCCTTTAAAAAATAATTTTAAATGTTTAATTTTCTTCTTCCAAAAAGTATTGTTTTAACTATGCATTTATTAAAAGTATAAATATAAAGTATAAATTTAAAAGATCGCTATCAAAGCTTGGTCAAAATGCCCCCTCATATTATTTCAAACGTTGGAAGAAAGAAGCGATGAAGAAATGCATTAAGCATAAAGCAGAGAGTACGGAAAACATGTATCGCTAGATTGCTGAAATATCAAATCCAGCTGCTTATGCAAGCCAGGCTTTCCAGGAACTGCGACAAAGCATTATGAACAAGGGCGCAGCTATCTTCAAAATTGGTCCTCCTAACAGAAGGAATGCTCAGGAAATTCGCTCTCCCAAATATCTTAAGAATGCTCAAGGGTCACTACTTGTAGATGATAAAATTCTTCATAGGTGGCTGGCTTTTAAATGAGTAGTTTCTCATGATAAGTGTGCTGATGGAAAACTCCAAGATAGGAAAAGAAACATCGGTCGAATTGGCTTATGATCCTCATTTACAAGCTCATTAGCGTTGACCAAATGCCTAATCAGTGGAGAGAAAGTTACCTTTTTCCAATCTACAAGGGGAAGGGGGATACACGAAACTGCGATACCTACCCTTTGATTAAGCTTATGCGGTTTAACGGACAACGAGAAGTCAGAGGAACTTACGGATGATCACGGACATGTAGGAGCAAGTAAAATTAAAGGTAAGATATCCCGCAAGAGTCACCGAAGAGTTCCCAATCAAAGTTGATGTGCGCGAGGGAAGCGTCTAGTGTCCTTTACTCTTTATCACAGTCCTTTACGTGCTGTTTGAAGGTAAAGTGACGGATTAGTAACTCTTTTCTGATGATGGGGCCATCATAAGTGAAAATCCAACATCTTTGCAACGAGCCCTTGATGTATGGGTGGATGGTATTCAGAGAAGCGAAAAAAAGCGGAGGAAGACTTCACGTCAAAAATACAGTCTTGGATAAAATACAGCATGACCAACAACCAACGACGAACACAATCGCAATCGCGATTCAGCTATTCGTGAAGAAAACTAATGCAATGTCGACTACAGTTGACGGCCCAATCGAAGTAAACTCTTAAAAGAACTTACGCTCTAGAAGCTCAAGAAGTTTTGCAGCGATAACAACATCATCCCAGACATGCAGTCCGGCTTTCGGAAGAAGCACTCCACACTAAAGCTCATCCAAGTCGGAACTATTGCGACTTAGCCAAACAGAAGGACGAGGCAGTAAATCAGATGGAAGCTGTACACTGACATTCCCAGATGGAACAAAATTTGCATCCTAACGCAACGTCAAGCATTTAGGAATCAACTTTAACAAGTTTCTGCTGTTCAACCTACACTCTCGGTCGGTCATCAAAATAGCCAACAACGCCTTCTATCACCTTCTGATGATGAGAAGATATGAACTAAGCCAACCAACGAAACTCCTGACCTACAAGCAGCTTTTCCGACATGTCATCACCTACATCACCCAGGGCTGTCTCCAAGACAGCCATGAAGGAACTTCAAATTTTTGAGAGAAAAATACTGAGGATCTGCACCGGACAGCGGTAAAAATACTACAGCAACGAACGACTCATAGGGAGAGGAAAAATAATTAATTTGTACAAGTATCTACTGCAATCTGCAAAGAAACTTGTCGGATTCCAATCAGCTGATGAGAAGTATTTTTACATTTTTTTTCAGAATCACTGGGCCATTCTTAAAAAAACACGAACAAACAAAAATATCGAAAAAAAAAAAATGAATCTAGAATGTAAAAATCTCGAATGTAAAAATCTCGAAAACAAAAAAAGAACTATAGATTTTTTTTAACCTATTTAGGGCCAATTTTTCAATAGTCAGTTAAACAGTCAGTTAGTACTTATTCCTAAGGATAGAGAAAAAATCAATTTTTCAACAGGCAGATATAGCTTATTCCTAAGAATAAAACTATCTGCTTCTTTCAGAGACGAATAAAAATTATTCTAGGGAATAATCTCAACAAAAATATTGTGTCAGTTGTCAAAGATGTTTTGAAAGAATTTTGAAAAAAATACAGTGGAACACAAGAAAACAAAAACAATCATGAATAAAAATGACGTTTAATTTTAAATATTTTTGAATTTGACAATTTTTTTTTGTTATTCTGTAGAATAAATTATTTTTGATTGAAAAATTCAATGTTTTTATCTGTTTGTTTATGAGCCTAATAACTTTATTCATCGAACAGTTAACTGACTGTTTATTAGAAGATTGAAAAATTGGCTCTTTAAGAATTTAAACTCAATAATTATAAACCAAATATCAAAACCAAACAAAAAATGCAAGTTATGACTTAAGAAACGAGGCTACAAAAAAAAACGTATGAATGTATTTTAAAGACTTGAATTGTACGGAAAACTCTCAAGGTATCCAACATAGCTCCTTTCATTTTTATCATCTAGTACTTTCAAAATTAGTTTTTCTTTTTTTAAGTATTCCTGTCTTTATTTCTTTTCCTCGCCCATTTGATTTTTTTCAACCAGGCAACTAACTTGGCAACACTACCTTTTTGGCCAAGTTCAGGAAATTTTAGCAACTAAATATTTAGTCAACGTCATTTTCTGAACGTAAAGTTAGGTAGACGAGTAAATCAAGCTAGCGAGAATTTTCTTGCGTAACATTCCAGTCAATTTTCAAAAGTCAAATTGTCTAAATTGGGAGGTTTTTTACAGCTAACCAATCAGAGACGCAAAATTTACCTTAATATTTAGTCCCTAACGTTTCTGAATCTGAACCTGCCTATTATAAAAGTATTGAGCGATCTGGGTTGAATAGAAAGTTTACTAGCCAACTTGGCTTTGGTAATAAGTATTCATAAAATAGAATTAATATATTAATTCTAGATCTTTGTGTTTCTAGATTATACTTTCTAGATTTTTGTTTTCGAGTTTTTTTTTTTTTTATTCTAGATTTCGAGATTTTTGCTTTCTAGATATCACTGTTTTTGAAATTCGCAAAAGAGAAGATATTTGATTAAATTTTGATCGCGACTTAAACGTATTTTAATATTTAGATCAAATAGCAGAATAAGAAAAAATTCAAAAATTTTAAAAATAAACAAACCTTTTGCCTTAAAATTGTCAGTTAGGTGTTGGAAATTTAATCGCCTTGTTTTTCAACGTTCCTATATTCGTCTCAGTAATATGCCAGAAATTTGAACAGCTCCGAATAAGTAGTAACTTTCTTATTGTGTAACCACACAGCCGCTATGAACAGAGAAACTCTAAGCGGACTTTTTTTTAATTCATAGTTGAGATGAAACTTTTTTGCTTAGAGGGATATTTTTCCAACTTTAAGCTTAGTGTAGAGCAGAATGCTGTAATTTCAATAAAAAAAAAACTGTATTATAATGTATTTCAATTCACAAAAATTCAAATTCATCTTACCAATTGTAACGAAATGCTACTGGAGGGATTTTTTTTTATAATTTATATACTTTAACAGCTATCCTTACTTATCATACAGTTTTTTTTTTATTTATTAATTTACTCTTCTTTCTTTTACATTATTTGATATTTGACTTGTTTTGTTCTATGATTTTTTTCTTTGCTTCGGGATGATAGTGTTGATGGCACATTTATTTTATTGATCGCAGGTTCGTTTTTTAATTTTTTTTTTTTTGGTTAGTAGCGTGAGACTGACTTTTGTTCAAAAAAATAATGATTAATTATTTATTTTTGAATTGATGTAGAGCAGCGATGAAGCATATGATGCAGTTCTTTGTTGACATTAAGTTTTTTTTTTGATCCACTTTCAGAGATGGTTTTTAAAATGATTGAAAACTAATTACGGCCATCATGTTGAACCTCGAGGAATTCTGAAAATAGAAAATTAAAAAAAATTAATAAGATAGATATATTTTGTTTGTAATTAGTATGTAATATTAATTATACGTAAGAAATACGTAATATTATTATATAAAACAAAGTTGTGTTAGTAACACCATTTGGGTGCCGGGTCACTTTGGGAAACTGCGAAGCAGATGAACTCGCCAGAAATGGAACTCTAATACCAATTTTATACAACAAGGCAAGTTTTGGTATACCAATCGCAACGTGCAAACTCATGCTGAAGCAAGAAGCTATAGAGGCAACAAACACAAGATGGTCAAACATTAGGTATAACATGCCAAACGACCAAGCCTAGGCTAAATCCAAAACGTTCAAAAAATGTATTGTCTCTGAGCATATTGCATATCAGCTCTGTAATAGGTGTCCTAACAGGACACTGCCTAATAGGTAGACACGCCATAAGGCTTGATGTAGTCTCTAACGACTTTTGTACAAGTTGCCTTGATGAGGAAGAAGAAGAAACAATCCAACATCTTATTTGCTCATGTCCTGCCCTTTCTAGTAGACGTAAAAAACACTTGGAAAAATATTTCTTAGAAGATACGAGTGAACTACCTAATTAATACTGACATCTTCAACCTTCACCGCTTCATCAAAAGCTCCAACTGGTTTAATTGGTGAGGAATTTCCTTGCAAAATCATGGTATCACAACGGACCAATAAGTGGTCCAAGTGTGTCAGTCGTTTTCCTGACAGCCATTTATACCTAACCTAACTTAACTCAAAAACGCCTGGAGCAATTTTTATTTTATCTTTATTTTTTTTTTGGATTTGTTTAGCAGAAAAACTAAAAACAATGAAAAATGCATAGAAAATAAAAATTGAATAAAATTTATTTTCTCCTACATTTTTTACGGAGCACCTTTAAATTTAATATTTCGAATAGGTATTAACTGATTTATTTAATTTTCCGGACTCGAAAGAATCTTCAAAAAAGAGGTGTTGAAAAAGTAAAAGTCGTTGTTTGCATCAACCTGAGATAGTACTCGGAAGCCACGTGCAAGAAGAAGAATGCTGAACGGATCGTCGTAAAATTTAGAATTGCTGGCCATTTTCTAAGCACAGAAATCACGATAAAATTGAGCTGTGTATTATAAATAAAGGAGAGGTAGTTAAAACGTAAAGAAACCTCCAGGCAGTAAGGATACAACCCCGTTCCCCAGCATAAGTGGTTAGGAACCCTGTCAGCCAATAGAAAATCTGTAGTATAAAACATGAAATTATAAGAAAAAGTTACAGTTCTAAGTGGTTTGGAATTGATCTAAACAATTTTAGAATGATGGTGACTTTAAATGTGCCCTGAATTATGAAAGTGGACTAAGTCACTCCTAAAAATGGCCTCAAATCTAGCCTTTTATAATTTAAGAGGTAAAGTTTATTTGAAAGCGAAATTGCAGTAAATAAACTTCTTTATTGCTCCTATAGTGATTTCATAAAAGAAATATAATTAAATCGTTATAAGAAAATTATTATGTAAGTTTTTCTTTAAACAATGCAAAAAGTGACTTAGTCCACTGTCATAATAATGGGCACAAATAAGCTAAAGGTCCACCGATAGAAACCTTTTAAAGGTTTGTGCTTTACCATTTGCTTCGAGTCAAGTTTAACACTATTTTTTTTAGTGGAAACATCTCTTTTGTTTATATGAAAACTTTTGAAGGGTCCAAAGGAAAAACAGCACAGGTCCATTCCAATTCATTCTCGGAACGCATTTTAAAATTTTGTTCTTCATAGAACTTAGTACTATAGGCACCTCACTTATTTATTTTCTAAGCAAGGCTTAAATTTGTTTCCTTAAAGTGAGGAAGATAGTGCTCAGTAAATACTACAAGACCTCATCATTAGTTTATTTTTGACAAATATTTTGACATGTGCCGTTTTTCCTCTGGATTCTGAAGTCATCTAAACTAGACCATTACTAGACCAAAGATTATTTGCAATTTCCTAGGGAGTACTTTGGTTAATGTTGGCAACAGTTTTGAAAACGTTCCCTGAAATAAAAGATTTGTATGTGGTTTTTCAATACGAAAATGAATTAAATAAATAAGTTAACAAACAAATTCTGCTATAAGAACGACAATATTTGTTTTGATGTGAACTTTGCTCTTGTAGCAAAGTGTCGTTCAACTGATGTGATAAATTTTTATCAAATAGATAAAAAAATTTTATCGACATAGATATCCACTGTGAATAATGAAAACAAAAACCGTGCAAAGGTGTGCAAACGAAAAATTGATTTTAATTTACGATATATTTTTTATGAGTAAATTACTTTTTCTGAAACGAGCGTTTCGTAAGTGAACTTGTAAGTAAAACTA
Source organism: Episyrphus balteatus (assembly GCF_945859705.1). Classification (NCBI taxonomy): domain Eukaryota; kingdom Metazoa; phylum Arthropoda; class Insecta; order Diptera; family Syrphidae; genus Episyrphus; species Episyrphus balteatus. Next base: position 2,374,790 of record NC_079136.1, on the reverse strand, counting down.
ATAGATGGTCAAGAATTAAAAAGAGGATTACATGAGAAGTACGGCAAACGTGCAATAAGCACATTGGAAATGAGTGAAAAGTTTTATACAAGCGATTTTGAGCTATCATTTTATATTTGAAATCATGGGAAAGGCCATTTTTGAACTGTGGATTTGGGCCTCAACCAACAAGCACGCCAAGTTGATTGAGGTCCCCTTCCACTTGGTTGCGCCACCTCAGATTAGGTCTTCCTCTGGGTTAGAGTCGAAAACTTTTCGTGCCGGAGCATTGTTGTCCATGCGCTCCACATGACCTAGTCATCTCGGGCGCTGCACCTTCACTCTCTTGGCTAGGTTAGCGTCCTTGTACAACCCGTGAAGTTCGTTGTTGTATCTTCTTCTGCAATCACCATAAATACACCCCCGACCAAAAATCGCACGAAGAACTTTTCTCTCCAAACAATCCAGGATGTATTCATCCGCCTTCGTTAAAGCCCATGCTTCTGCACCATATAGCAGGACTCGGATGATATGGGTCTTATATAGGGACACCTTAGTTGCTCGGGAGAGGGCTCTGCTGGTCAATTGCGTTCTCAAACCAAAGTAGCAGCGGTTGGCAAGAGTAGTTCTCCGCTTGATTTCAGCGCTGATATTATTGTCTGTGTTTATAGTGGAGCCTAGGTAGACGAAGTCCGAAGGCGGATCATTTAAAGGCAGACTCAGATATATCCTTAGAAAATTTCATAAAGAAAGTTTAGAATAAAATAGCTTTCGGGTGAAGACTCGACTTTTGAATTTTATCCAAATACCTCAAGTGGGCACCTGTCCAGATTGGACAAATGTATGCTTTTTAATAGTAGGGGGTGAAAATTATTTACATCTTCGGAGAAAACCTAAGCAACTCGCTTATGTGTCCATTCCACAGAAGCTGGGTTGTAACGGACACACATAGAATCGAAAGCTGTTCAATTTTTTGGATGTAAGTGCCACATGAATAGAGGCAAAAAGAGAAGGTGGCGTTTAAAAGACAGTAAGTAGTATTGTATTAAGTTCTACGAAGTTTCTGGGCAATACTTTGAACAATGCATTGAAGTTCTACATTCCAAGCTGAGGGTACTATAATCAGTACTATTCAAAAGCAGATCATTTATAAAAATGAAGAAGAGAGTCGAGTTAAAACGGAGCCCTGCAGCACACCAGAATTTATGTTATGGATTTCAGACTTTTATCCATCCAATATGATCTGTATTGAACGGTTCGAAATGTAATTTTCATTCGAACGAAGAAGAGAATCATGGATACCAAATGCATGCAATTTGAATAAGATAGCTTGCTTCAAAACTGTATCAAATGCTTTTGCAATATGAAGCGCAACAATCTTGCTTTCTCTAGAAAGATATAAAGATTTTTTTTCACTGTTCGATGAGCTATGAAATCAGATCACCAGTATATAGCTATATCTACTACACCTGTGTCAATCGTGATTGATTCGGTCTTTTTGACCCGTTCACCAAAAATTCTGAGTGATTGCAATCACTATAAACCAAATCAATCAATCCTTATATCAATCTCGTTCATAAAATAAGAAAGTACGAAGTGGAAAAGTACGTTTCGTTCATTCAAATCGTTTACAATCAAAAATCATCTAAAAAATCTCTCAGAACTCGGATTTCGTTCATTCCATTCATTCTCAATCATCATTTCGATTCCATGCATACAACTGATACAAGTTTATATAAGCAGGTTCAGAGTTTGAATTGAATCGGATTCGATTGGGAATTTCTATCGAACATCTGACCTTGTCTTCTTTTTATTTTTGATGTATCTATTTCGACGTTTTGAACTTGGCGAAGACATAGTGCCTTACCAAAAATCAAATTTACTATTAAAATTTTCGAAAAATATATTTTCAAAAAAAAAAGCGGAGAAAATTAGATTTTAAAAGAGCTCTCATAGAAAATATAAACGAAAAATTCTTTTATATGGTTGCATTGAAATGTTAATATGTATTTCAGGTTATACCACGCGATTTCTTGTTTCTTCTCTCATTTGTCAGAACAAAATGAGTGAAAAAGAAATGGTTTCGGTTAAATGAACGAAAGAACGATTGATAGAAAAGACCGAATCTTTAAAAACGCACTCCTTTGATAGACATATCCCAGGAAAAATCTGAGAGTTTTACACAAAAATCTCAAACGCAAATACAAAACGAGATTAATGTCGGTGATAAATATCAAGTAAAATCAACTAAAGTTTGTGGGAATTTTTGATTTACAAAACCCCTATTTGTAACTTTTTTGACACCTTTACAATCGGCGTTTAGATGAAGTAATTAAATTCAACTTCTTGAAAGCCACCGGTATACAAATGATAGTTTTTAACAATTAATTATTTTCATTTTGGATTTCATTACAACAGGTCAACCAGAATCATTAGATATAAGATTCTAGGTATAATAAAATAGAGAGAATTCGATTATGTAAATCGCATACTCAATAGTTTTGACAGTCATATCTTTGTTTCAACGGCCGCTTTGTTTTTGAAAAAAAAAAAATAGGTATTAAGTTTATATGTATAAGTGCTTATTGTGAATGAATCTGAATCTCGTAAAAAATATCAAAAATAATGTCGTTTTCTTTTGACGAGATTCAGAATCAGATTTGTGAATCTGACATCTGAAAGACGGAGTGAAGAGGGGAAAAAGTGGTAAAATCTCAGATTTCATGATCTATTTGCGGCTTGAGATTCAAAAAAATGAATCTGAGATTCAAAAACCTGAATCTCGATTTTTATCAAGATTCACACATGCAAGCACACGCACTTTCACACACACTCATCTGTTTGACATTTGTCTGAACATTTGTTGTTGTTTTATTTTAAAATGTTTTTTAAAGTAGACAGAATTCAATTATGTAAATCGTACATATACCTATTCAAATTATTTCTAAATGAAAAATTTAAATTTATAAAAGTGCTTATTGTGAATGAATCTCATACTTAAACAAAAAAAAATATATATTTTTTTTCAAAAATGAACGCATTCAGCAATTTTAAACAAAATATTTTGCACCAAACATAAATTAAGGATAGGTTTGCATCGTTACATCTTAACAAGTACACACAAGTGTTTCAAAAAAAAAAAAAAAAAAAAACTTGACCAAAACAGTACAACAAAATATACACATTACACATACCTAAGTATAGATATAGGTAGATATATAACATTTTCATTATTCTCACAAAATTTAATTCGAAATCTCTGAAACTAAATATATTTTGGAGAAATGCACTTAAATTTTCATAAAGTTATACTTTTATTTTGGTATTGCAGGATCCTCAAGTTATGAAATTTATAATATTTTCATATTATTATAAACCCCATCTCTCCCACCATTCTCTAGAAAAAAATGTCTAAATCAATACATTTATATCGCCTTTTACAACTAACCAGCAAAACCACTCAACTCGCGATTTGCTGTGTGTATACAATCTAAGTGGGAACATCATATTCAATTTTATATAGATATTGTCAGGTGATAGTTTACAATAATATGAATCCTGTACTAGATAGCACATATTATTAAAGAGATCTTATCGCAAAGAATTAAGTTCAAGATTTTTTCAAATCAACAAAAACACTATTGACATTAGAGTAAGGTACCGCGAGAGACCGACACATAATCAAAAGGAAGAAAAAAATGTAATAAAACAGAGAGATACACCTTATAATACATTTTGTAGTTTTTTTTTTCTCCCAATTTGTTGTTGTAAATATCGGGTATCAGAAAGTGACAGATGTATTTTTTACACTAACAACAAAATACATACTATAGTGTCGTCACCACACGAATCTTATCAAATAAATAAAAAAAAAAAATAGAAGAGAACAATTCAATTAGAAAGAATAGATGTACTACACTACTTGTAGCGATTTTTTTCTTTTCTTTTTTCTATAGACTGTATAGAGTAGGGTATATAGGGTTTTGTGTGTTTGTTTATGAGAGAGCCCAACTTTCAGGTTGTCATTATAAAAATGGAAACAAATTTATTGTTTTTTTTTTTTTTTTTGTGAGCAAATGTGTGAGTAAAGTTAAAGGTATGTATTCAGAAATTGAAACTGAAACAAATAAAATGCAAAAAGAAAAAAAAATCTCACCAAATCAGGTCCGGTATGCGTAGATTAGAGAGAATTTACTTTTTACTTTCCACAAAAGATGACGGAAAAGAAAAAGAGAAACAAATATTATCTTAAAAGGGGTGCGACACAAAGTCACAACAACTAGTTGTGGTGATTTTCCTCCAAAATGACACTTGCATTGGAATTCCCCTAAATATTATAAAAATTTATAACAAATTCTTTAGTACACCTCCACTCGACACGACCGAGAAACTCAAAAGTCAAAATTGTTCGTCTCAAATGGGACATGGGAGAGCAGCAGAATATTATACCAAGAGCACAGAAAGAATAGAGCACAAAAGCGCAAGGCAAGAAAAATATAATGACAAATTAGTAGAACAATTTCCATGAAATAATTATAAGAGACAAATAAAAAATCGAATCCTCATCCTTGTTTCTTTTAACTATTTTGTCTTTATTTTTAATATTATTACTTTGATTGCATAATTTTTAATAAGCTATAAGAAAACAGGAGAAAGTAAATTGTTATACACACAAAAAAAAAAAAAATACAAAAACACAGAGTGTTATATTTTGAAAAAGATGACGAACAAAGAGAAGCAAAATAAAAAATAAACCCCAGCCGCTAACTCACGCATACTAACAGCGAGCCGAAACTACACACAAATAAAAAAATATTGCACATATATGAACAATAACAACAACAACAATAACGAAAATTCTGCCAATACACACGTTTTCTGGTTGTGTACTCCTTCGCTTTTAGCCGTCGATATTCATTTTTATATAAATTTATTTATGAAATCATATATCTATTATATCTTTTATTTGTTTATTCTTTGTTAGAAAATCTCCAAAATAAGTTTTGCTTATCTCAGTTCTCAGTGCGGAATGTGACGCTGACAGCTTTTTTATGTCGATTTTCAATCGCGACGAGATTTAGATTTTTTAGGTAATTTAATTTTTTTAGGACAGTCGATGTCCGAATGTATGCCGCCGCCGAGTGAATTCCATTTGATGATTATTCACGTATAAAGTTGAATAAAAGAAAAAAAAAAAAGAAATAAAATTAAACCGAGAGGAAAGCCGCAATTGCCAACCGTTCGGCGCTGTGCGCTCTCTCAGTTAACCGCACTAGAGAAAGAGATGTGAATTCCCCTTAGAGAAGTCGTCGTCGTCTTCGTTGTTGTTGTCGATTGCAACCTGAGCATGACGACGACGATGAGAGAAAAAAAGGTACTAAAGTAGTATTTTACTCCTTTGCTGAGAAATATATTCTACTGTTTCCAGTGCTCACAAAAAAAAAAAATCGAAAGTCAACTATTATAATTTCATATAAATTCAATTTTGAAAAAAGGTGTCAATGTCCTGCATTCAATGTGCAATGTTGAGCAAGTATCAAAAATGTTGGTACTGCTATTTCTACTAATTTAATTTCGTATGAATTTCGATCTAAGTGAAAGCTTTTAATAGCATCTGGACAAAAGTCTATTGATCAGAATATACTTTAATTTTCTGAATATGTACAAAGAAATAAAAACGTAATGCATTCTCTTTAAATGAGCTAATAAACGTCAAGATTTATGCTCTCTCTCTCATACATTTAGATATTTTTCGCGTACATCACATATCGTATTTTACCCAATAAAAAGCAGCAGGATTATGTTTTGTATTACATTGTTCACACAGATCCCTTACGGCGAAATTTTAAATACGGCCAAACGTGAATTTTTATTTCCCGCATACGAAAAGGGAAATTCAATACCTGACTCTCGGATGGATCGTGTGAAATGTTATCCCGTGTAACATAGCCTTAATCATTAAATAATTTATTTGATTGAATTTTTTCCCGGAATGCACTCAAATATACAGGGTGTCCGGTAGAAAATGGATAAGCCGGAAATGGCTGATAGGTGCACTTTTGACTGTTCTGAAACCGAATAGAAAAAGTTTCTATCGCAACCAGTTTCGAAAATATTAGCTTTTTTTCGTTCAGTGTACTTTAAATTTCATCAACTTTCGTTTTCCTTAACCACAACCACGAATGAATGAATTTTATAAATTTCTTATTTTTATAATTTTCTACAATTATTGGCTCACTACAAAAGAAGTAAAAAGTTTTTATAACTGTTGCATATTTTCTTTACAAACATTTTGAAATTTGTTTTTCGATGCAAAATGTGAAAAAAAAATTTTATGAAAATTTTCAAACACCTGTGGTATAAAAAAAATCTATAGGGACGTAGGTGGCCAACTTTTTCAAAAATATGCGCGTCCAAAGGGGATTGCAGAATGGTAAAAGTTTTTATCAAATCTAGAGTTACTAGGAAGTTATTGGTACCAAAGGGCAAAAAAAGCCTATTAATTTAATAAATTATTTTAACTGTAAAATCTTAAGTTTTTCACATTGCTGCCACAAATGCATGGATTCCATCAGTTTTTTTAATCAGTCATATTTTACAATAATTCTTCTTACACATAACTATTGAAAAAGTGTTATAACCATTGAAAAATGGCTATAAAAAAATAATTTAACTTTATTTTTTAATGCAAAGTAGAAAAAAAAAATATTTGTTTGCTCAGTTTAAGCATGGGCATACAATTGTGCATCGGGACAGCTTGTTTTGAGTTTTGACTTCTTAATGATCTTGTTTTAAAGAAAAATTGAGATTTTCAGTCCCGTTTCAAATCCCGTTTCAATGCAACCTCATCAAAAATGTTGCAATGTTTTCGAATTTGTGTTCAATTCCCAATCTTATTGGGCTAAGAAAAACATCCAATATTTTTTAAATGCAATTTATATTACAGTTAATATTGAGAGCCACTTCTTATTTTATCTTTTAACTGGTTATTGGCAAATTAGCAGACAAATATTTTTTTTTCTACTTTGCAAAGTTGTGAAATTTATAGTACACTGAACGAAAAAAAGCTAATATTTTCGAAACTGGTTGCGATAGAAACTTTTTCTATTCGGTTTCAGAACAGTCAAAAGTGCACCTATCAGCCATTTCCGGCTTATCCATTTTCTACCGGACACCCTGTATATGAAAGCAAATAGTGCGTTTTGAATGCATTCATTTAATTTCGTTCAGTGAACGTATTTTACACAGAGTCTCCACTGGGCATGAACGATGCCCTGTTCATGAACATGTCTTGAAAAAATCCAATGGAGGCAGAAAAATCCATGCCCACACAGACATCTTGTCGAAGAATCTTGTTTTTTGAACATGACATGAGTGTGGTTCAAATCATGGGCATGAATTTTGACGTTTCGTGTACGTGTAAGGTTTTTATTTGAATGTAGATGTAAATCGAGTGATGAGTTTGTTCGAGAATGTTTGGTGTTTGTCATTCGTCACGTAGGAGTGTGTTAAAGCTGTCGATGGACATTCTACAAAATTTTTGTAATCAGCGCCTCCTTTCCATAGCATGTCTTTCAACAAATGCGAATCCAAATTTTGTTTTTCCCTTAAGCCTGGTACGCAGCTAAATTTTTGCTCTCATACAAATTATCGAAAAATTTTATCTGAGCTAAAATGGATCCCATACAAATTATCGATAACTTGTATGGGAATTTTATCTCGGCTAAAATTTAGCGCGAGCAGCGTACCAGGCTTTAGTTCCAAGAAAGGGTTAACCCAAAATCTGTGGCGGCGTTTTTGTTCATCAGCTTCTAGAAATTCCAATTCTGCAAATATTTGCAGTTTTCTGATTCTTTCAATTAGTTTAATTTTCGAAATTTGTGTATTGTTGAGAGACATTTTTTTTTATTTTAAATTTTCAGAAAATTCACAAAAAAAAAAGCGTATTTTCGTTTGTCCTGTTTCGTTTGTTTTGAGATAAAATGAGACGACACGACATAATTTGCCCAGCAAAAAAAAAATGTTCTGTTTGTGGATTATATTGCGGTTGTGAAGTTGGGCAGCTGTATGCTCAGTGGAGACTCTGTGTTAGAAATGTACATTCCGTTTTTTAAATCGGTTTCTTTTTTGTCAGCAAAACCATGTTTTGCGAATTGTTTATTACAGCAAAATCGGTTAAAACCGATTTTTAACTCAGTTTTTTTTTTAAAGAAATTCGGCGTTAGAAAAAATGCATATTTGATAAGTAATGATTATTTCGTTGACCATTAACCGAAGAAAACCTTAATTAATTTAACTTTAAATAAATGGACATTTTTTGTTTACATTTTACAATACAAAAATGGCGACAGCTCTTATAGTAAAAGATGCTAAGAATGTTAAAGCTTTTTATAGCAGAGAATACCTAATTTGAATTTATTTTTATAAATAATTTGATAAGAAATGTATAAAAAGTATTAGTTGTTTTTTTTTTTAAATTGAAATGGCTTTAATCTCCAAATTCTGGTATAACAAAAAATTTGTTTTAATTGTTGGAGCTACAATTCACGTATTTTTTAAATCAAAATCGTTAGTCGTTTTTGAAAAAAAAACTTTTCCATTTTGGTCATATGGTATGTGCATTTTCTATGTTAGGTTCCCAACCGCATAATGTATAATATTGTACTTTATTTGCATGGTATAAAAAGAGAAACAAATCTGTATCGAGAACTGTCAAAACTTAAAAATGGCTACTAAATTTTTTGACAGCTGCCCATTGAAATTGTTGTTGTAAACAAATTTGTCTTTTAAATTGTTGTTGCTTTTGACTTTGCCAAATTTAACGTCAAAACGTTATTACCCCATTTACCATTTTGTAAGATGGCGGCTTTAATGATCATACCTTATCTTTTTATGCCATGCTTTATTTGGGATCTATGTCAGCTATTACATGAAGCCTCAAGAAGCGCGCCTATTTTTAAACATAATGAGTGCAAAAGAGAAAAAAGATGAAAGAAAAAATTATGCGACCGGAGAGTCGTGGGTCGAAATTCTGAGACTCTTTTTTGACGTTTCTTTTTCCACTTTTTTCTTTTTTCAACATTCCCTCTCATTTCTTTTTGCTTCTTGGTGCAATAAAACAACAATAAATTTTAAATCAAAAGAGAAATGTCAAATTTGAGTCCTTGACTTAAGAGGCATCGTGTAGCGCCTCGCAGAATGATTATTATCAAAAGAAAGTTCGAAAAAAGACTCAAGCCTCTTGAGGCTACGTGTAATAGCTGACTATGTACTATATTTGTATGAGAAGAACCAAATTTATTACAAAAATGTTAGTCAGATTAGATTTAATTGATTTTCATTTTTTCGTACATATGTTTGCATACTTGCGGTCAGGCTGCTGTTTTCCGTCAATTTCATTATAATTCTTAAACAACAAGTTGAAAGCGCTTTTATTTCGTAATTGTGAACGAGTAATTTTTCCTAATAAAAGAAACCATGTCAAAAATTTGCAAAAACAAATGTTCACATAAATGTCAAAAACTGTAGTGTGTGTGAAAGTGCGTGTGCACTTATAGCAAAAAAAACAGTTTTTGATCTGTTGAACAGATCGAAAATTGTTTTTTGACAGATTTAGTTAAAAAAAAAATTGATTTTTTTACCAAACGAAAACACCATTAAAAATCGAGATTTGTAAAATTTGATCTTAGATCAATTAAAATGATTGCCAAATAGACTTAAAGATATCAGTATTTTCCGGTATTTCGGAATGGTTTTGGTGGGGCACGTCACATTAAAGGTTTGGAAAAACTGCGTCTAAGCTGACCTATTATTTATTCACGTACATATTTTTAACTAATCGACATGGCGTGAAGCCAATTAAGTTGTCAGCTGATCAATTTTGAAATTAAATTTGGACTCATCAGAAAATAACAGCGTCCTCAATTTTCCACAGTTCAATTATTCAAGAGTGTCTCCGTAATAACTCCAATCTTGTTCGTCGATTTTTTTTTGTAAATAAACAAATAAACGAGAGTAAAGCAAGGATTACACAGTAAACAAAATCGGTCATCGTGTTAACTCTATGACTTTACCAAAAACATTATCTTCACTCTGTCAAGGCGTCACCAATGTCAGTCAAAGCCTAAAACTTTGTGTCAGCGCAAGTGTCATCGTCCCATCAACTGGTTGACAACACTTTTTTTTATGGACGATCAAACCATATAACACAATTGAAAAAGAATGACGACATTTTCACGTCAAAGAGTCAACGCGTTGACTTTATAGTAAAAATAGTCATAGTGAATTATTAAAGACAAATATAGTGTCGCAACTTAAACAAGAGGAGAGTAAAATAAGAAAAACATAAACATTGAAACAAATGAATTTATAGATCTAGAGGGAAGACTCACGTTTTTTAACCCCCTGAAAATAATATAAAGCCGCGATTTAAAGCTGCCAGTCCAAAGAAAGGTCATTTTCTGATTTAGTTTTGTATATAAAACAAATTGGTAAATGAAATTTTCAAAAAAGTTGTTTTTTTTTTCCAACAAAAAAAAAGTATTGATAATTTCAATTTTCCGACCAAACAAATAGCAAATTCAGCGAGTTTATCGCAAAAACAAAAAGTACCCTTACTGCTGCAATAGTAGTGACTTTAATATAAAAGTTTAAACTGCAAGGTATTTCCCCAACCGCCAATCAAACATAATAATTTTAAAAGAACTCGAGGTTAATGGCATGGAGAAACAAATTATTATTACCTGGTTCTTGGAATGTAGTTTTTTTTTAAATAATAACAATTTAAAATACCTTATAACTAGTAAAATTCCGCATCAACTGGCGTTCGATATAATTTGTTCTACTCAGTGCTGTCATTGTCATCAATTAAACATCTTAAAATATAAACTTTTTATGAAAAACAGACCTCATTCGTTTACATTCATAAAAAAATGAAAAACAATTCACATTATGACATTAATTTTGCCCCAGTCTCTATATTAGAAGAAGTTTATAAACAAAAAGATTTTAGTATGTACAAACAAAAAAAAAAGATTATTTCGATCACAAAGAATAATTTATAATAAATATTTTTAAACATTTTACAAATTAAATCTATAATTAACATATCTCGAAATACCCACATTAACTTCAATTTGTTTACATTTTGACGCGAAAAATAGAGAATCATTATCATTTTTTCTTATATAACCTATATGTCTCATTAGAGTACCTATATTTATTTTAAAACAAAACACAATTAGATGGTAGAAAGTAGCAGTTAACAGAAATTGCTAAATGTTGTCGGTGACAACAAATAGTATCTAAAATGTAAATAAGAGTTTGCATTATGTGACTGGTATTCTTAATTTAATTTGACTATATTTTTTAATCATTGTGTGGATCTAAGTATTTCATTTTGATCTTTAGATTAAACACTTTCTGAAAATATTGGTGCTCTAGGTAATGATTTATTTCGACGATCACTCAACACCAAGATAACCAATGTTGAGTCAACATTGATTATTTTGATGATTTTGTCCAAAATACCCCAAAAGCAAAACAATATAGTATGCTACTGAATTTATACAAATATTAAATATTTGAAATTATAATATAATCGATCATTTTCGAGTTTGATGTATCATACTTTGTTGTCAACAAAGCAGAAAATTCGTTCGTTGGATTGCAGACCAAAGTAATTTTAAATACTAGAAGTTTTTATTTTTGTAATAATCAATATTCAAAAAGCAAGGTTGTCTGTTATATTCAATCGTAACTCAGATCTTTCGAACAATCACTGGCATCTTAGGAATACATCACGAATTGTTCCGGTCAAAATGGTGCATATATTACTCTGATGACTATAACGGGTAATATTTCTATATATTCGAGCGCAACAATTAAAAGTAAACACCTCTTATCCGATGGCCATTACTGATGTGATATTGATTAATTGGTATGTGGTAAGTATTAATGGTCCGATATGTGTTTGGTATTTTTGAGTTGTGGGTAGTAAATTGTTTGAAAACATTTTAATTATTTAATTAATCAACTTAATAACAAAATATTAATACTTCATTTAAAAAAAACAGAAAGTTCTTAGTCCATCTCCGCAACAAGGGTCTACACTTACGAGATAAGTTCAAAAATTTAGCGGAATGGCAGGGAAGGGGAAGAAAACTTTTTGATTTACATTATATTTCCCTTTAAGCTAAAAGCATTTTTGAGAATGTTCAAAAATTTTATTAAAACCTTGGAAAAAAATTTGTTTCGTCAAGTTCTTCAAAATAGATAGACATTACTTCTTCACCGTCGCACATAGGAGTATTTGCAGTAAAAACCTGGTCATAAGTCGATTTTCTTAAAATCAAAATTCACGCCAAAAAGTTTGGCAAAGTGGGTGCAAAATAAACATGTGTCAATATGCTGCACTCATTTTTTTGTTTTTCGATCGTGTCTTGTTAAAAAATGAGTTCAAAGTTAACTGTTACATTTACCTCATTTTTATTTGAATGCGAAGTCTTTTGGTAAGTGTTATTCTATATACGATATCGAAGTGTTGTGATAGAAATCTTAAACAAATTTAAATAGAGAATTCTTCTTCAGTTATTTATATTAACGATATTAATAGAGTTTTGAAAATTTTAGATGGTTTTTTCTATTTTATTTCGGGCTTAGAACTAGTATCTAAAAATGTGATATTTTTGGTAAGTTATTATTTGAACTTTAATGATTTTGTTTTAGTATACCCCGTTATTCTGCGATGAATTGAAACTTATGAGTTAGTTTACATATTCTTTAACACAATGCAACAAAAATTGGGTGCTCTTAGGTGCTCTTTAGAGAATCGAGGGTCAATTAGTTTTTCACTTTCTGATAGAAAATACTCCTCACTTTATGCAACGTTTTTTTATTTTTAAATTAAATTTACTGATGTTATTAGTGTATTTTATTTTGGGTGATCTTAATTAAGGTTGGGGAAGAGAGAAAAGAAACTGAAAATTGCGTATTAGGGATGAGGAAAAAAATTTGAGAAAAATAATGTCGATAGGCGGAGTACAGGCCATTAATCAATTTTTTTTTAGTTTTTGGTTAAAAAATAACAAAAACTAGGTTTATATTGTATTTTCTTGCAGGAATACTCATTTTAAACAGAAATAATACCAAAAACCACAAAAAATAATTATGGCCAGGTTTTTGATGACAATACTCCTATGTGCGTCGTCGATAAGTTTTCGTCATTGCAGTTGTTTACAATTCAAAGCAATTCATTGGATTACAGCTTCTAATTGATTTTACATTGATCTTATGAGTTTCTTTAATGTATCGTGCAGAATTCCTTTCCATTCGATGGAGCTGTTTTGGCTCTAATACTTTAAGAACTTCCCTAGTGAATTTTCATGTAGCATCTAGCGTTAAGAAGAAATACTTGTGGAATAAGCAGTTCTAATTAAAATGATTAAGAATTGTTTTAGACCTCAGTTTAAAGGAAAAAGTTTAAGATTAAGGATAAATAAGTGGATCCGATGAGGTTGTAAGCATATTAAATAAGTCTTCATTCTGACCTATCCTTAAAAATTTTCATGTACATGTGCAGATATCAAATCTGCATTTCTCAAAATCTTTTGCACTCCTGGGCCTTCCAAGTGTTAATAATAGATATTCGTTGAGATTTTGACTATGAACCAATATTTTAAGAAGAGTAGGTGTGAGTAGTTTTTCAGGATACTTTTGTTTTAATAGTTCTTGTTGAATATTATGCTTTAATTTGATTTAACTACTTGTTCTGTTTTGTTTTGTTAAAAACTGCGAGCAAAGAAGATATTCCATATTTTTTTGTAACTTGAGTTAAATAACTCGAGTTAAAGTACTCGATAAAAAATATAATTAAAAAAAAGAACAATAATTAAGGAGTGACTTCAAATAGGGATAAAAACACTTTTTGTCATTTCTCAGAAAATTGAAGAAACTATAACCATAATTGCGAATAGACGTGAAAAATTCTTTTTTAAAACTCTAATACCTATACAGTAAAACCCGAATAAGTGCCTCTCGCTTAAGTGCCTAACCCGCATAAGTACCTTTGTTTTTTTAGAACCAAAATTTTAAGGATTTTTTCATATAAAATTCATCTTTTAAGTACCTTTTCGTTTAGCTGCCTTTCCCGCTTAATTGCCTGGCATCTCAAATACTTATAATTGAATTTAATTGCAAAAAATTCTTTTAAGTACACATTTGAAACAAGTTTGAACAGTACGAAAAACTTCGTTTCCTAAACCGCTTTAAAATTCTAAAATTCTACTAAAGTTAGAAATTAACTAGTTAGCTATTTTAAACTTTCAAAGTAATTTTGTTTTGTGAAGATTATGGGTGTTTTCATAAACGTCTGCCTAACTTAGGCCTGCGTTAGTCGTGTTCATAAAGTCAGATCTGCGATCGGACTAACTTAGTCCAACTGCAGTTCTGCTGTTCATAAACGTCAGTATGTCGTCAACATCGGGCAGATTGCGCAGCCAAAATTTTATTGCTGCAGAACTCAAGAAGAAATTTATTTGACTCTTGATTCGATATTTTTTTGTTAATAAATGTAAATATTGTTGAAAAAAAATGAAAAGCAAACATATTAATTAGGGTGGTGCAAAAAAATGTTTCTTTTTGCATTTTTCGAAAAATTTAAATTTTAATGACACAGAAAATTTCTAAATCGTGTTTTTTGAGATAATGAGTTTATATTAATTTTTTTCGTATTAGGGTGGCTCTAAAAAATGTTATCTTCCACAGTTGCTTGAAGAATTCCAAAAAAATCAATGTGGATATTGTTTTGACCAAATTATCGAAGAAAAAAAAATTTCCATTAGGGTGGTTCAAATTTTTTTTTTTTTAATTAATTACAAAAAAAAATATTTTTCACTGCAGAGAAAGTTTGTAAAACATGGTTTATGAAATATAATGTAAAATTGGGGTAGCTCAGAAAATAAGGGGGCTCAGAAAAATGGTATATTTAACATTTACGCTTGGAATTCAACCAAATTCAATTTAATTAATTCGGCATGAATTTAATATTTCTATAGCAAAAACGCACTTAACAAACTTTCTGTGCACTAAAAATCATTTTTTTTTTTCAAACGCATAAAAAAACTTTCTTGAACACCCTAATTAAAAATATTTTTTCCATAGATAATTTGTTTTAAATGTTAACTACTCGGTGTTTTTATTATTTTTTTTTAGAAGAAAATATTTTTTTTAGCCACCCTAATGTAACACGGTTTACAAATTTTTCGTGTTATTAAAAACAATATTTTCGGGAACTGAAAAAGAAATTTTTTTCGCTTAAACAAAACTCATTCTGTGGTAATTTAAAAAAATTTTTTTTTCTGACGTTTATGAACACTCAGTGACTGCTGAAAATTGTACCAACGCAGGCCTGCAAACATTCTGCAGAATTGGTGTGTTCATTAATGCAGCAAAGCAGAAAGACGATTGGACAGACGCAGATTTCCGACGTTTATGAAAACACCCTATGTTTTTAGTAATCAAACATGTTTTTTTTATAATACAAAAATATAGAGATAAGTTCCTATGGGCATTTAAGCGGGTTCTTGTAAGTACCTTACCCGCTTTAGTGCCTATCAAAACGGGTCATTTAAGGTGAGGTACTTATCCGGGTTTTACTGTACATACGAAATTCTTTATTTACGTTTTCGAATTGCATTAACTCGTGTACGCAGATCGCGCTAATTTTTAGCTCCCATACAAATTATCGAAAAATTTTAGACGATCTAAAATGCATCCCATACAAATTATCGATAACTTGTTTGGGAATTTTATCTCGGCTAAAATTTACCTCGATCTGCGTACCAGGCTTAAGTAAAGTTACTTACACATGACACGAGTTCATACACGAGAACATGCAACTCGCAAACGGTTCAGTGTTCATGTTCAGTCGAGTTAGCTGTAGTCGAGTCCTATTTAGGTTTTTGACGTTTTACAACTCGAGTTGAATTTTTTAACTCGAGTTGACTCGGGTTAACTTAAAGCAATAGCTTACGAAATTTCTAAGAGTAAGTAACTTTTTTGCTTTTTTTTTAATAATAGGTGTGTTTTTTTGTATATCTATATAGATTTTGTGCAAAAAAACGACATCGAGATTTTTGAAATCAAAACAATTTAAGTGTTAAAAACAACAAAAACTTTATCTGTATAGATTTTTGAAAAATCCAGATAATTATCCAGATTTTACTTTCTCTCGATAAAAACAGTAGTGCCAAGGTACTTTATTTGTTGTGTTCATACAAAAATATCTGAAAATATTAACAAAAAAGAAAAGCGGAGAAAAAGAGGTTTGAAAAAAACTCTCATAGAAAAAAATAATTAAAAATTTGTTTGACATGGTTGCATTGAAATGTTAATATCTCGAGATATACGCAATGCACTTTTCAGATAAAAGTCTTAAATGGATCCTTATAAGATTGTTGAACAGATATGTATAAAAAATTACCAAAGTTTTTTCGAAAAATTAGAAATAAAAATAAAAAAGTTTTCACATTTGATTTTTAAAAAATCGAAAAAAAATTCAATATGGCTACCATAGAGGAAGGAATACCTAGAGAGCCGACTCGTACCCCCCTTACCTTAAACACCCGCAAATTTAATTTCAGATAATCTCTCTTATTTTTCTCTTGTTTTCCTATCTGTGAATACGTGTGAAAAGTACAATTCGTTTAAACCTTCCTTTCACCAGTAGATGTCCTCACAAATTTTGAATTTAAACATGATTTTGGTTTGTACATGAACTTGAATAGCTCAAATAGCTCACTCCAGACACCCACCTTTCAATAAATATGTACAGAAATAAAAAAAAAAGGTTCTTGTTTTGAATTTATTATATTATTTTTTTATGAATTTATTTCCTACTGAGCACTTAAATTGTTTTTAATTGTTTTGAGCTCAACTCCACAGTTGAATGTGTTGGTGCCATTTAAAATGCACGGGAAAACTACCACATATAAGCACTGTGGAGTTTTTCCTCTCATTGCAGCTTGTAGGGTGGAAGAGAAAAACCAACCGAAGTCGCGTCTCTAGGTATTCCTTCCTCTATGATGGCTACCTTCAAACGCTTATAACACAAGAACGACGCAACTAATGTTAATGGTCATGGTCTTAAAATGTAGCTAAGAATATACAGATAATTTTTGGTTTTTTGTGAAAAAAACAATTTTTTTGAATCCAACATGGATGCCATGGCCATATGAAAATTTTTGTTTGCATCCAACATGGATGTAATGGCCTTCCCACTTTGGAGTTAAAATAAAAAAAAAAACAAAAGCAACATTTTTGACAGACAGCTGCCAAAGTATATTTCAAAAATCCCGATGTCGTTTTTTTGCACAAAATCTATATAGATAAACAAAAAAACACACCTATTAATAATATTAATGCATGTCTGGATCAGAAAATGGGCAGCACAAATATTCCGTCTTTTTCGCGCATATGCGGTATCCACTTCCTCCTAGGACATCCTTGACATACGTCAAGCGATCGTTGCAGGGATATCGGATCTTCACTTATGATAGCTCCATCGTCAGCAAAGAGTAGCTGATGCACTTTTGGGTCTGTCACTTCGCCTTCAAGCAGATAATCAAGCAAACAGGGAACTTAAGACGCTTCCCTGGTGTAAAGTGTACACCTACTGTGATTTCGAATTCTTCGGTGCTCCATCACAGGTACATGTCCATAATTATCCGCAAATAGTTTTCTGGAACTCCTCGTTGTCTAAGGGCCAATTATATCAGAACTGCGTTTTTTTATTAGTTAACTTTCATCGTTCCTAAATGAGAAAAAAGTTATAAAATGGAACATTGTGACGTCACAACATCGTTCCTAAATGCAATGTTAAAGTGTCAAATCGTAACATTTTGTAACTTTTTTCCGACTCAGCTTCTGGATTTGAGTTTTAATGTTAATCTGTCAAACACAACTAAATGGAAAAGAGAGGGGAAGATGTGAGAAGAGAATTTTTTGTTTGTTTTCATATTTGAAATAATTATTTAATGCATATTTTTGTTTTGATTTGCTTAGGGCCAGTTGTACAAACGTGGTTCAGCCTCGGGTCAAGAATTCAACCCACCGATTTCGGCAGATTAGCTGAGGGTCAACTTCGGTTCAAGCTTAGATGTGGCTATTTTTGCATATGTGGACCTTGCACCAGTGCTAAACCAGAACCTTACCACCGATTTCAGAAGATAAAAGTTGCTGAACGGATTAAATATTTGTACAACTGGCCCTTAGAATTCAATTTGAAAGGATTATTTCAGTGCAAAATTAATTCTTTCTTGTTTATTTATTCATTAAAATTGATCTGAAACAATTTTGTTTTGACGGATCAACAAAGTGTATATACCTAACATTATTCGTTTCTAAAAAGTTGAAATTTTTTAACAAAATGTAACAAAAACAACAACAACGATTTTTTGACACAACAACCAAAGTTAACTTTATTTTAATAAAAGAACGGGCCACTGCTGTGTATCAACCCGGCAAATAGCTTAGCACTGGTATTAAGGAAACAAATTCCCCTGTAGATTGATGCATCTTCATGGTTTCCTTTTCTGTGGAGAGGAAATATTATTGACTTTCTGAAAATGTTCAGAGCTGCTGCACGTTTGAAGGTTTCGTTGAATGCAATGGTTAGCGATGAAATGAAATCATCCGCAGCTTTTTTGAAAAATTCAAAAGAAATACGGTCATCTCCAGGGGCTTTATTCAATTAAATTTGGAGTTCGCTATGACCTCTTTGACTTCCTGAACCTAGAAGCATCTAACAACTCATCTAGGATTAATAGGTCAGAAAATTCAGGGATAAACTAATCTCTGGATTGAGGAGTCTTCTAAAATTGTGATACTTGTAGGCCTAACGTTTTTCACAGCTTACTAGAAAACGGCGGATAACTACAAGTGTTAGTGTAACACAAGTGTAAGTCTTATACATAATTTTGATTATTTCTGTATTTCTTATCACAAAAGCTACCTAGTACCTATGACAGATCAGAGAATCCCGTTGAGCTGAATGGAAGTGAGCTTTATTTTTTAAATGCAGCTTGTTTTACAGTTTTGTATTCATCCTCTACTGAAAAACCACTTTGAAAAGTTGGCTCTTAAGTGCAATTCATATGAGCTGCGAACTGTGTCTGCGAATAATTCTTTTAAGGCTTTTTCTAAAGCAAATATCAACTTATTCACTTTATTAAACAATTAAAATAGGAATAAGTGATCATTTTTACATATTTAAATATAGAATATTGATTAAAACTAGTTAAAACTACAAAAGAAACGCATTATAACATTTTTTATGCGACCAACAACTCCTATCTGCGAACTGTCAAGTTTAAATTGGCAGTCCACAAATGCAAAACGCATTACACGAAGCTACGAACAAATAATTCCATAACTCTACTTTTGATTTCAACTTCAATTTTTGTATTACAGTTCGCAGCTCTCTGCGACCATGTCAAATTCAGCGACCATTACCAATTCGCAGACGCAGGTCGCATCTCCATATGAATGGCACTTTAATGTCTTTTTTGTGGTAGCTAGTTTGAATCTTTTATGTCAGACATCAATTCATTCAAATTTAGTTCCAAATTCTCATTTTTTGTAAATAAAAAAAAAAATAACAAACCCAAATAAAACTATAATACAAAGAAACACTCCTCTGTCAATTTATAAAAACGACAGCACTGATTTCAATTTGCAACAACGACCAACAGAGAACCAAGAGTAATAAGACCGAGACGAGAACGAGACACACCGCCGAGATGGAGATAGATCCAATTTGGATGGAAATGGAGAAGTAGCCAGCACTCCGCACACACCAAAGGCCCATGCGTCTCCGGTTGTAAGAATGAAAGAAAAACAGACTGTGAGACTATAGTCGATCGTGTTGTGTATAGTCGAGTGACTAAATGCGGGGTATAAAAGAGACCACAACAGTGCTCCACTACTTTTACCACACACAGTCATGTGTGTGTGTCGTCACACCAACACACAACACAATCTTAAAAGGGACTTCTACAGGTACCCCGTTTGTATGGCGATTTGAATCCGAATTGAATCAGGATTTAGGTCTATATATACCTGGATCGAATTGAATCCGGATTTGTCGATCCGATCCTACTCGGGGAGCTGAATCGAATCGAAAATATGCATATATACCTAACGAATTGAATGCTCGAGATATAATTTATGGTGGAAATCGTGTGTGATTGTCTTCTTATTTGCAAATTCACTGTATGTATGTATTATGATATCTAGTTTTACTTGCACGTTGTTTTTGGTTAGATTTTTCTATTTTACTGTAAATATATTTAAAAGAAAAATTGTGTTTTCGATTCTATTTCAATTCGATTCCTCGATCTGGTATAGTCATATACCTGGATCGAAATTTCAATTCAAATTCAATTCGATCTTTAAATCGGTCATACAAACGGGGTAAGGGAGTACAAGAAAATCTTCTTTTCTCTACTAACTAAACTGACTTGCTCTCTGTACTCTTCTATTACCTCTTCTTTCTATTACCCTCCCCCACACACACAAGCTCCAAGAAGTGTCTTTTTTTTATTTGTCAAGACCTCTTCGGGATATTTTTTGCGTTATTTTTGTCATTTATTTAGAGTCCTCATTAGTAAATTATTATGAAAAATAATCATCATCATTCTAACCCCCAACAACAACAACACTCGAATTGAAAATAAAAAAAAGAAAAAAAAACACCACTCATTCTCCACACAACATATTCTACATACACACTATTTCTCTATATAAAAAAAAAAACTTACCCGAGGGGCGAGGATGTGTGGGAACGGAAAATATATATGTATTGTATGTCGACGAAATTTCCTTCTTCTTCAACTCCAACTACAAAATCACCGCAAAAAAAAAGGGAATAAAAAAAAGAAAAGAAAATTGAAATTTTCTGATCTATCAAAAAAGGCAAGAAAAAAAAAAGTTGCTAAATTTTTGTACTAATTTCGTTCGTTTTTAATTGGTTTAACAAAAGTTTACACACAAAAATTTCCTTTTTGAATCAAGAAAAATAAAAAGGCCCAAAAAAAAACCCAGCCCGTAAAAAAAAACCGTCTCTCGAACGATTTTGAGAAGAAAAGAAGAAAAAAATTTTCACACCACTTATATGCTTGCACAACGTTGTTGGGGTTCCTTTCGTTCTCTTTAATCCGATTACACTCGAATACTCGATATTAATTGGACATTTTTTTTTTTTAACTTTGTATTTTTCTTTTTTTTTTTTTAAATCATGGGAAACTATAGAGAATAATTTGGTTAATAATTTTTTATTGAAAAACAACGAAAGAAATAATAAAGAATCGTCTTCTCCAGGAAAGGAGAGAGAATAAATATGAAATATATATTTTTTATAGAAAAAAAAAACGACGACGAGAAAAACGAACAAACTACGACAACGAAGAAAACGACAACGACAACGATGAGGAGAGCGATGGCGACGATATTGAACAAGTAGAAGAACAATTGATACTTTTTTGCATTTCTTTTTTTTTGTGGAACACACAAAAATCGTTTACCGATTATTCTCGATGGAAAATTCAGCACCGTATATGTATTAGAAAATGATGTTTATTATTAAATTTATATTTTCATACGGTTGCTGAAGTTTTCAAATAGAAAGAATTTTTTTTAGTAAATTTTTTCACTTGAAAGAGCGTAACGTAGCGGCGGCGACTTTTTTTCTTCAACAAAATTTCATTCACACGATTTACAAATGGAATACTTTTGAGCTACTTTACTTCTATACTTTTGGATGTGTGAAAAATTTTTTTCATATTAGGTAGCCATTTTGTTTTTTTCGATGAAAAAACTGGGCTAAAGGTGCAGATATTGTAATAGATTTGTTGTGTTTTGTTTTTCTTTTTTGGAAGAGTACGGAATTCCAATTAGAGATGACAAAATGTGTATACGTTCAGAAAATAAAGCCTAAACTACAATGACCTAAAAAGTGGGAAATTTACAAAACGTCGCCTCAATAAAATAATGTCGTATCTCGTATGTAACATTCGGCTACTTTTGGGAAAACGCAATTAAAGTTCAGATTTTTTTTTCTCGAAAACTATACGGTGAATTTTTTTAAAAATATCATGACATATACAGAAAATATTTGTCTATTGAATTATGTTAGAATTATTTTAATATTCCAATCCAGAAACAAATAATAGTCAATTTTCTCCAATATGCCGATGTCGTATGTAACGTTTTCACAGAAACTATTTGTTAGACAAACACATACGACAAATTGATGACACATACGACAAAAATAAGCAAAGTTTTATTCGACACTTGTTTACGACATACGACAACCCAACTAACATTTCAGCTTCGGTTAAGGTATTACAAAAGCTACATTTCAGCTTCTTTTAAACTTTAGTAAGGTTGTTGGGCATGGAAAAAGGAGAACGTTATACAAGTTTGACCCTCTATAAGAAGTTTAAAAGAAGCTTTACCGAAGCTCTACCGAAGCTTTGAGATTTGACAGATAGCTTCGGAAGAGCTTGTATAGCTCTTTAATACATGTCTTATCGAAATTAAAAAAAAAACAACTACAAAAACAAAAAAGAATTCTTTTTTAACTGGTTTTTATTTTATTTTAAATCATGAATTTTATCTTTTGACCTGAAATTATATATATTATTTTTAAGTATATCTATTGATAATAATTTTAAAAGTATATAATTTTTTTTACCACACCCAGGAATCGAACTTCGTACCTACTTGGTGGCAGTCCGCCACTCAACCCACTCGGCCATCCTAGTATATTCATTAATGAAATCAAAAACTTAATCAGTTCAAATAGCAGAAATGTCAAAAAATGTCTGAGCTAAATTATTCAATGTCAAAACCAAAAAGTGTCCGACCTAGATTATTCAATATCAAAACCAAAAATCAAATACTAAACTTGGAAATTTCTGTAAAGCTCTTATAAACTCACTAAGCAGGCTTTTCCGAAAACAAACTTTTTTCGTTTAAGTTTCTTTAACAGTATTTAAACAACTTATTAGAAGTTATTAAACAAGTTCAAACTTCTATAAGCAATTAAATTCTGAAGCAAGCTCAATACAAGCTGTATAAAAAGTAGTACCTGTGAGATCTCAATTTATAGAAGCTGTTGTGCTAGTTGGGAAATAGATGTCAAATTCAATGCGAAAAAACAAATAACTACCGTTAATTTAATTTAATTTTTTAAGATCACATTGGCTCTTGGTAATAACCCGATTCTAGCAAAACTCAATTTTAACAAAAAACATCAATGGTAAAATAACATATCTACATCTAAATTCTAAACAATTGGTTAAGAAGCAGTTCACCTATAAAATGATAAAACTTTTTGAATTTGGAAGTGAGAAATATCAAATATCAAAAATCAGATAAATAGAAAAAAAAATAATAGGTACATTATTTTTAAAGCAATTTTAGAATTAATGAGATCACAGTTTACTAAAATTAAGTTATGGGGACTTTTCACGTGCCGCGAAGCTTTTCGACCCGTGTGAACGTAAGTCGCAGGCGATTGATCTCGTCTTTCAACGAGTGCAGACGTGTGTTCTTAAGTTGTCGTGGGGTGCACACTTCTTTGTTCGCACAAGTATAACTAACTTAATACAATACTCAAACACAATAGACTTTTACTATCATAATATACAATATCCATACAAAATAGACTGTAAAAATGAATTGCCCAGTGTGCAAAAATAAAGTTCGAAAAAATGATTTAAAAATTGAATGTATTAATTGCAATAATTTTTTTCACGGTTCTTGTGTTAATGTTCAGTTGGCTGATATCGAATATATGTCGGCAATTAACTCATCATACAGGTGTGACACATGTTTGACATTGCGTCGCGCATCGATTCATCATCATGATCTTGCTTTGCCATCAAACTTGCATAAGAACATAAATCCACAGTGTAGTGAAAAGCCAACAACACCAAATAGCAACGATCACCAACAAAAAAATTCCGCAATAAGCCTACCAAGTAAATCATGCTTTGATGGGAAAAGTTCAATAACCCTTGACTCAATATATGAGGAGATGCTTAGCATAAAGAAAATAAACATCGATATTCTTAACTCAATGAACAAGCTGAAAGAGGAAAACAAATCGCTGCGTTTGAAGGTGGAGCATCTGGAAAGCAGGGTGAACTGGGGGGAGCAAAAGTTGTTGGAGAACGTTGTGGAGATCGTTGGCGTACCTGATCTTAACAAATCTAATGCAAATGAGAGAATGCATACAATATTTCAGAAAGCATTGAATGTATCAGTGTCCGCGATCGACATCAATAAATGCTACGTGAAACAAATAAAGCAACAACATTCAAACCATAACGAAAATGTAAGCTGTAATATTCTTTGCGTTCACTTTTCTTCACATGTCACCAAACAAACAATTATGGAAAGCAAAAAAACCAATAGGAGGAATTTAAACTCGTCTATTTTTGTAGAAGGTAGCAATACTAATATTTTTATTAATGATAGTTTAACTAAATATACTAGATCTTTGTTTATGGGTGCTAAAAAATTGAAAAAAGAAAAACATTTTAAATATTTATGGGTAAGAAACTCTTATATTTTATTGAGAGAGTTTGATAATAGTGAGGTTGTCGTCATAAAGTCATTTGAAGATCTTGCTGCTCTACAAAGGCAGTGAGATGAACGATAGTTTTGATTTTATGTACGATAGCCTCACTACCACTATTAAAAGTAACTTTGATAACAAACTGAGACTTAAAACTGATGCCAACTCGTTTTTTATTGTGCATCAAAATATCCGCAGTTTGCGACAGAATTTCGATACACTTATTGGTAATCTTGAAGCTTTTGTAAACTTACCTGAATTAATTTTTGTTTCTGAAGTATGGATCTATTCCTACGAAGTTGCTGATTATAGCATCCCTAATTATAAATTTTATGTTAATGCAAATGATAATTATTCTGCTGGTGGAGTAGGAGTCTTTGTCAAAAATGTGTACGAGTGTGAAGTTAAAAATATTAGCTTCGATGGTGCAGACATCATAAATGTGCAATGTCGAATCCAAAACGAACCTTTTTCTTTTGTATGTGTGTATAGACTGCAATCTTCATCACCTTATATTTTTTTGAATGAGTTTTCCGCGTTGTTGGCAGATGAAAAATGTAGAAATTTTATTGTTTTAGGGGACTTAAACATCGATATTCTTGATTCTAGTTTTATTTCCGACTCATATGAAGCAATCATGGCAGAAAATGGTTTAAGATCTTTTGTAAATGAACCTACTCGACCAAGTTCGGGAACCTGCCTTGACCATGTATTTGGGCGGTTTGCAAATATTCAACTACATCTTCTCGCTGGCATTAATCTTAATTTAGGCATTACTGATCACTGTATGACAGGACTTCTTATAGAAAGTATACAATGTGTCCAACCCCGAAATAGTTTAAATTCGTTCACAACCAAAATAAATTTTAATGAATTAAATATTAGACTACGTTTTGAGAATTGGGACTGTGTGATGAATGAGAATGATACTTCGAGGGCGTATAAACTATTTTTAAAAGTGTTCCAAAATCACATACACTCTTCTAGCTCTACTGTTAGACCGCGAAAATCAGAAAGTAGCCTTAAACCTTGGATAAATAAATTATTAGTTAAAAAGATTAATCTCAAGAATAAACTAGGTATTAAATGTCGAAAACATCCCTTAAACACTAATTTAAAAATTCGGTTCAATAACCTAAGTAAGAAAATTCGTAGAGAGATCCAAAATGCTCGAGATAGTTATTATCATTCAAAAATAAGGACTGCTAAAGGGAATCTGAAAAAGGAATGGAAGGTCTTAAACTCCATTGTGCATGGTAACACACCAACAAACTCACAAGAAATCATGTTAAGAAATGGTAACACTAACATATCAAACCATGAAGATGTAGCTAACGAGTTTAGCGATTATTTTGCCACCATTGGAGAAAATTCATTTTCAAGTCATACTGCTATTCCTTGCAACTGTTGCAGTGAATTCTTGAGGCCAAGTAACAGTGGTAGTAGCTTCTTTTTCGTTCCTATAACAGGATTCGAATTGCTGAAAGTTATAAATTCTCTCGATAATTCAAGTTCTAAAGGTATAGATGGAATTTCCAACTATATTTTAAAGGCTGTTGGACCCAACATAGTAGATATTCTGACTTCTCTTTTTAATTCAAGCATTATGTCTGGCGTTTTTCCAGACGACCTTAAATGTGCCGTTATTATTCCTTTGTTCAAAAAGGGCAATAAAACTGAAAAATCAAACTATAGGCCTATATCATTGTTATCTTCAGTCTCAAAAATATTTGAAAAAACAGTCAAATCTAGAATGCTGGCTTATCTAGATAAAATTAAATTTTTTAGTACAATGCAGTTTGGTTTTAGATCTAGCCTTTCAACAGAAGACGCACTTTTAGAGTTTTGTTGTATTGTGCAAGAAGGTTTAGATAACAAAGATATGTGCGCTGGACTCTTCGTCGATATAGCTAAAGCGTTTGACATGGTCAATCATAAAATACTCTTAGGAAAATTTTTTGAAATAGGATTTAGAGGTTTTATCTACAACTGGTTGGAATCTTATCTTAAAGACCGATCGCATTATGTTAAAATTGGAAATAAATTAAGTAATAAAAAAATGTGTAACTTGGGTGTTCCCCAAGGATCGGTTCTCGGTCCGATTTTATTTCTAGTTTATATAAATTCGTTATTTTCCCTTCCATTTACGGGTAAGATTCGGGCCTTTGCTGATGACCTTGGAATCGCTTACTGCTCAACTAGTCGATTAAATTTAATATCCAACATAAACCATGATGTTTATTTATTGAGATGCTGGTTCAAAGATCAAGAACTAATTGTAAGTAATAAAACAAAAATTATGTATTTTGGTGTTCCTAGAAATGAATCTCCTCCAGATATCGATATAATGTTTCATTCTTATGATTGTGCTAACCACGCACTTAAAAATAGCAGATGTATTGTACAACGAAGCCATTCTTTTAATATAAATACCAATTGTAACTGTAGTTGCTTTAAAATTGAAGCGGTGGATGATTTTAAATACCTTGGTGTTACAATAGATCGCAATTTGAACTGGGCTAAGCATATTCAAAATTTAAAAAACTATTTTCTTTCAACCACCCGCTGCTTTTATCGTCTCGGAAAATACTGTTCTCTGAATATCTTGAAAATGGTATACTATGGGATATTTCAGTCAAAACTACAATACGGTATATGCTGTTGGGGTGGAGCTTATCAAAACAAAATAAATCAAATCTTAACAATTCAAAAATCTGCTATACGAAAAGTGTTTAAGTCACATAGATTAGCGCACACGATGAATCTTTTCAGAGTTTCAAAAATTTTACCAGTTCGCCAGTTATATTATTTTAAGGTTTTGAAAGTTTTCTTCGTCAGAGGTGGTTATCAGCAAAGCCCTATTTCTGATGTTCGGAACCTCCGAAGCAACTCCAGGTTCATCATTAATATACCTTACTTCCGCACTACACAATACAGAAATTTTTATTCCATCATCTCATGTAAGCTTTTTAATACGCTCCCCATTGAAATTCGAATGCAAAGAAATATATCCATGTTCTCAAAACAAGTTAAGTTATGGCTCCTTGATATCGACCATAGTGAAATCGAAACGCTACTACAGTATGTAATATAAAAAAAAAAAAAAAAAAAAAAAAAAAACTTGGCCTCCGTTTTTAAAGTCTCATTTGTTTTTTTTAATAAAAAAAAAAAAAAAAAAAAAAAAAAAAAATGTTTTTCTTTGTCCTTTATCTTTTTCTTTTCCATTTTGTTAATTTCATTTAAATTTTCTTCTCTTTGTCCACCCCACACAAAGTATTATTTTTTTAATAAAGTGGCATCATCTCAATTATTTTTAATATAAAAGATGTCACTAACTATTCTCATTATTATGTTAAAAATTTTATTAATGAAATTGTTAAGATACTTTTAAGTGAGAATAAAGAAAAAATTGAAATTGAAACTTAAGTGACAGAAAAATCCTAGTCGACCGACATAACGTGCGGCTAAAATCGACTCGTGAAAAGTCGCCATTACTTACCCCGTTTGTATGACCGATTTAAAGATCGAATTGAAACTGAATCGAAATTTCGATCCAGGTATATGGAAGTACCAGATCGAGGAATCGAATTGAAATAGAATCAAAAACACAATTTTTCTTTTAAATATATTTGCAGTAAAATAGAAAAATCTAACCAAAAACAAAGTGCAAGTAAAACTAGATATCATAATACATACATACAGTAAAATTTGCAAATAAGAAGACAATCACACACAATTTCCACCATAAATTATATCTCGAGTATTCAATTCGTTTGGTATATATGCATATTTTCGATTCGATTCAGCTCCCCGAGTCGGATCGGATCGACAAATCCGGATTCAATTCGATTCAGGTATATATAGACCTAAATCCTGATTCAATTCGGATTCAAATCGCCATACAAACGGGGTAACTATTCAATTATTACAGTTTTAAGATAGCACCATAAAAGCTTCATACAAATTTCGTAGGGCCAAGTTTTCATTGCCACTGGATTCGAAACATTGGGGGAACCTACATCGGCATCAAAGAATTCATCATCCAATATTTCTTTCTTTTAAATTAATAAAATCATAAAACCACTATTTTATGCATTTTGTATGCATAAAATAGAGCATAAAGCTCCTTGGATAAACTTGGCGCAGGTCGACTCGTCCGACCTGCTCGACATCTTGATTGCAACTGAAATTACACTCGTCAGTGTATTTCCTTATGGGACAAACGACAAACGTTTACTGAAATTCCAGTAAAATATTGTTGTATGTGTTGCAAAAACAGCGCATACGACAGTTATTTACCGAACGAAGAAAAACACTGATTTGTATGAAAAAATTGTAGTATGTCAGCTATTACATGAAGCCTCAAGAGGCGCGCCTCTTTTCAAAACTAATGAGTGCAAAAGAGAAAGAAGATAAAACAAAAAATTATCCGACCGGAGAGTCGTGGGCCAAAATTCTGAGACTCTTTTTTGACGTTTCTTTTTCCACTCTTTCGTTTTTCAACATTCCCTTTCATTTCTTTTTGCTTTTTGGTGGAATACAACAACAATACTTAAATTAAAAGAGAAATGTCAAATTTGAGTCTTTGTCAAGAGGCGTCGTGTAATAGTACGCGCCTCACAGAATGATTATCAAAAGAAAATTCGAAAAAAGAGTCAAGCCTCTTGAGGCTTCATGTAATAGTTGACTATGTGATAATTTTTGTCGTATGAGCACGTTTTCTGTGCACTTACGACAAAAAGCTACTGAAAATGTTTGTAAGCCTACACATACGACAAAATGCATAGCGATTATCTCGGACACGGATACAGATATCGAAAAACGGATTTCACAGAACGAAGGAGAAAAAAACAATTAGCAAAACTGCATTCAAATCTCAAAACCTCAATTTTGCACATACGACAATATTTTATTGAGGCGACGAAAAGTAAAAAAATTTTATTTCTTTCTAGCGCTATTTGTTTTTGGAAAAAAGTACAAAAATTGTTTTTCAAACAAAAAAGTAAGCTTTCTGCATCATTATTGTTTATTTTGTGGTCGGAAAAACTGTCACAAAATGAGTTTCAAAAATTTTCACTTTTCGACTTTTTGCAAAAAGTGGCCGTTGTAGTTATACCTTAAAGAAATGTGTTGTTTCGCTAACTTGATATCAACTTAGCGAAACACCATCTCTAAAAAAGGTTTTTTTCATTGACCTATTATATTATGGACTGCTAATCGTTTGACTTTTCCATACAAAAATTGAAAAAAAATGATTCCACATCTTTCTAGCTCTACTAGCGGTATAACCTTAGACGGCGAAAAGAGGAAACTTTTAGTGAGTGACATCTGTCGTTAAAAGGTAGTGCTTTCTCTGTTTTTCTATATTTGTTCCTTTCGCACTTCGTCAAAAATGTTGCACTTATTCTCCACTTTTTTTTAGGGCGCTAGTATCGCGAAGAAACAAGTGGAACCAACCTGAATATGCTTCTAGCAGTCCATATATATTAAGTCAATGGTTTTTTTTTTAATAACTGAGCATGAGGGAATTTGCCACTAATTTGTCGTTAATTAGTTGTAAATTTCAATTTTGTCGCTAACTGTTTTCATTCAAAGTAAAAGTAGATTAAAATTCTAATATTAAAAAATGTCAATACAAAAATATTATAAAATATAAAAATCAATCAAAATTGAACCCTTCTCGTCCGTCTTCTGGACAATTGAAAAGCAGTTCTCCTGGTCATTACAACATTCTCGTTTGGAACATGAATAAATCCTAGGTTTGGCTGAAATTTATATAAATATAAATATTAAAATTAAAGTTTAAACAATAGGGGTATTCACGATCTGGTGTTGTTGTAGTGTTGTAAGATTTTACACTTTTGCACTTTTGCAATGATACTAGACCAGTTGCATCGGATCGTGAATACCCCTAATAAAATATTTTTTAACATACAAATATGTAGATGTGGTCCATCACCAATTTGTTCCACGGGAAGCAGCTGTGGTAAGGCTGGCACGGTAATTTGTTGTCATTTTAAACAAATATTTAGTAATTTAATAAATAAATAATTAAAAAAATTATCAGCCATATTTATAAAAGAATCTTAAATGTTGTTTAACGTTAAACAAACTCTAAAAAGCTTTTAAGTACAAAATGTGTATTTATAAAAAATGCACACATTTAAGCAACGTTGCTTAACGATTGCTTAACTTAAACGCCATTCACCGCGTTTAGAGCTTGCTTAGAGCCATTTTAAGATTGATTTGACCAGATATGGTAATAATTTATATAGGGTGTGGGGTGAAGGCGTATGAAATTATTCCCTAAAAGGAGTTTGAATTTAAAATTAAAATTAAAGAACGTTAAAAACAAAATTTAAATGGTTAATACATTTACATACCCTCAAGCCGTCAAAAACCACGTGATGTTTCATAAATATAATAGTATTTTGTACTAGATAAGTCACAACTATCGATTAGTTAATCATCTGTGGAAATTCGATTATATATAAAAATTTAAGTAACGTGGCTTAAAGGCGAATTAAATATTTTAGCAAGCTTCTAAACAACCTTTGAGAACCAATCTAAGCAAATCTAATAAATACGGCTGTAATTTTTTATATTTGAGTGTAAATTTGAATAAATAGGCCAAAATTGTAAACAAATAAAAATTACATGACATGACATGACATGACATGACATGACATGACATGACATGACATGACATGACATGACATGACATGACATGACATGACATGACATGACATGACATGACATGACATGACATGACATGACATGACATGACATGACATGACATGACATGACATGACATGACATGACATGACATGACATGACATGACATGACATGACATGACATGACATGACATGACATGACATGACATGACATGACATGACATGACATGACATGACATGACATGACATGACATGACATGACATGACATGACATGACATGACATGACATGACATGACATGACATGACATGACATGACATGACATGACATGACATGACATGACATGACATGACATGACATGACATGACATGACATGACATGACATGACATGACATGACATGACATGACATGACATGACATGACATGACATGACATGACATGACATGACATGACATGACATGACATGACATGACATGACATGACATGACATGACATGACATGACATGACATGACATGACATGACATGACATGACATGACATGACATGACATGACATGACATGACATGACATGACATGACATGACATGACATGACATGACATGACATGACATGACATGACATGACATGACATGACATGACATGACATGACATGACATGACATGACATGACATGACATGACATGACATGACATGACATGACATGACATGACATGACATGACATGACATGACATGACATGACATGACATGACATGACATGACATGACATGACATGACATGACATGACATGACATGACATGACATGACATGACATGACATGACATGACATGACATGACATGACATGACATGACATGACATGACATGACATGACATGACATGACATGACATGACATGACATGACATGACATGACATGACATGACATGACATGACATGACATGACATGACATGACATGACATGACATGACATGACATGACATGACATGACATGACATGACATGACATGACATGACATGACATGACATGACATGACATGACATGACATGACATGACATGACATGACATGACATGACATGACATGACATGACATGACATGACATGACATGACATGACATGACATGACATGACATGACATGACATGACATGACATGACATGACATGACATGACATGACATGACATGACATGACATGACATGACATGACATGACATGACATGACATGACATGACAGATGACAGATGACAGATGACAGATGACAGATGACAGATGACAGATGACAGATGACAGATGACAGATGACAGATGACAGATGACAGATGACAGATGACAGATGACAGATGACAGATGACAGATGACAGATGACAGATGACAGATGACAGATGACAGATGACAGATGACAGATGACAGATGACAGATGACAGATGACAGATGACAGATGACAGATGACAGATGACAGATGACAGATGACAGATGACAGATGACAGATGACAGATGACAGATGACAGATGACAGATGACAGATGACAGATGACAGATGACAGATGACAGATGACAGATGACAGATGACAGATGACAGATGACAGATGACAGATGACAGATGACAGATGACAGATGACAGATGACAGATGACAGATGACAGATGACAGATGACAGATGACAGATGACAGATGACAGATGACAGATGACAGATGACAGATGACAGATGACAGATGACAGATGACAGATGACAGATGACAGATGACAGATGACAGATGACAGATGACAGATGACAGATGACAGATGACAGATGACAGATGACAGATGACAGATGACATGACATGTGACAGCTGACAGGTGGCAGATGACATATCTTAATTTTTACTTTCTTGACTCCAAGAGCAATGTTGACGGTTTTTTCAATTCTAATTCATTTCTTTCTTGCTTAAAAATTATTTTCTGTTGATTTTTCTTGATTTTAAAATTAATTTTGAATGTTTTGATTTGGACTTTGACAGAATACAGATGACAGATGATAGATGACAGATGACAGATGACAGATGACAGATGACAGATGACATGACATGTGACAGCTGACAGGTGACAGATGACATGTGGCAGATGACAGATAACAGAATAAAATTTTTACCGATCTGCGTACTAGGCTTCACCGACAAAAATCTATAGATAGTTTGATTGGCCTGAACGCAGGCATATCATATTCGCTAACGAAATCTTGAACGAAAAATTTCGTCTTGCTTTTCGTTTTTCAGTTAGCAGCTCCAACAAAAAATTGGAGATATTTCACTCATTTGTCACTTACTTTTGACTGTCCTGTGCATTTTTCTTGACTCCAAGAAAGATTGACTGTTTTTTCAATTCTAATTCATTTATTTCTTGCTTAAAAAATTATTTTCTGTTGATTTTTCTTGATTTTAAAATTAATTTTGAATTTTTTGATTTTGACTTTGACAGAATACTCGATGATATTTTTTCGTTAGCATTTTTGTTGTCGACTTCGGAGGCTTGAAAATTTTTCGTTTCGCATCAGCAGCGTTCAAGGCTTTAAAGCAAAAACTAAACAAATTTAATTTCGTTAAAAAAATGTTGTATGAAAAATTTCGTTTCGCTTCAGCTGCGTACTAGTCTTTAAACACCTATCCATTATGTATCCCCCTTTAAATTTTCTTATAAGAAAAAAATTTTCAAAATCCCCCATATAACATCCCTGTTTCCCATGCACCATATTTATTTTTCATAAATGATTCATTTTATAATAAATATTGACAGCCAAAGCATCTTCCATTATAACGGCCATGACGTTTTTACTTTCATTTGCTTAATTTATATACTTTTTTTTTAATAAAATTTGTTTGGAAAAAAAAACGCCTTTAATTATCACAAAAAAAGTAAGTACATTTTTAATTTTACTTTAAAATCCACCAATTCATAAAATTGCATTTGTAGAAATCAATTAAAACGAACAAAAATTATTCTTAGAAAAATAATTCCCCACAAACAAAAGAATAATAATAAATTCGTCATCACACACAAAAAACAGCAAACTCTGCTGCTGCTGCTGCTGCAATGGCCTCATTATCGGCTAGCGCTGAAAATATTTCCTGCGACCCCCAACAAACAACAAACGATGCCTCGTCAATGTGTCTCGAACTCGCTCTCGAAGGCGAACGTTTGTGCAAAGCTGGCGATTGCCGAGCTGGGGTCGCATTCTTCTTGGCAGCCGTCCAAGCTGGTACCGACGACTTGCGCACGTTAAGTGCCATCTACAGTCAATTGGGTAATGCTTATTTCTACTTGGGTGACTATTCCAAAGCCATGCAATATCACAAACTCGATTTGACCCTTGCCCGTTCTATGAACGACAAACTGGGCGAGGCCAAATCATCGGGAAATCTGGGAAATACTCTCAAAGTCATGGGTCGCTTTGATGAAGCAGTTATCTGCTGCGATCGTCATCTCACATTGGCACGCCAATTGGGTGATAGGTTGTCGGAGGGAAGAGCTCTCTATAATCTGGGAAATGTCTACCATGCCAAAGGCAAACACATGGGCCAACGAAATCCCGGGGACTTCTCTGACGAAGTCAAAGAAGCTCTCACAAAAGCGGTAGAATTCTACCAAGAAAACTTGAAATTGATGTACGAATTGGGTGATCGTGGGGCACAGGGAAGAGCTTGTGGCAATCTGGGTAATACATACTATCTCCTGGGTGACTTCCAAGCTGCAATCGAACATCACCAAGAAAGACTGCGAATCGCTAGAGAATTCG
Organism: Episyrphus balteatus; assembly: GCF_945859705.1. Classification (NCBI taxonomy): domain Eukaryota; kingdom Metazoa; phylum Arthropoda; class Insecta; order Diptera; family Syrphidae; genus Episyrphus; species Episyrphus balteatus. Next base: position 2,339,739 of record NC_079136.1, on the reverse strand, counting down.
GCGATAAAGCAGCTGAACGAAGGGCAAACAGCAATCTGGGTAACTCGCACATATTCTTGGGGCAATTCGAAGAGGCTGCGGAGCATTACAAGCGAACTTTGTCGCTAGCCATTGAATTGGGGGAACGGGAAGTAGAGGCACAATCGTGCTATAGCCTTGGCAACACTTATACACTCCTCAGGGAGTTCCCCACAGCCATTGAGTACCATCACAGGCATTTGGCAATTGCCCAGGAGCTGGGAGACAGAGTGGGCGAGGCTAGAGCTTGTTGGAGTCTGGGCAATGCCCAATCAGCTATTGGCAATCATGAAAAAGCTCTGCATTTTGCAGAATCTCACTTTAGTTTGGCCAAAGAACTCAACGACCCTGTGGGAGAGTCGACAGCGAAAGTAAATATTGCTGATTTGCGGAAATTGCTTGGTCTTCCGCGATTGAGTGATGACGATGATCATGTACTCGTTTCGGATGCTGAAAACTCGACAGATTCTGAGAATACCCAAGTTAATGGCAACTCTCGGATGATTCGAGTGCGACGACAGAGCATGGAACAGTTGGATCTAATTAAGATAACTCCCGATGGGAAGAGAGTTGGACAAACTGGCGCTGCTGTTGGTCAGCAAGTCGCCGCCGATGGACAAAAGAAGAAACCAAACGAAGATGATTTCTTTGAGATGCTCTCCCGTTCGCAGTCCAAACGAATGGACGACCAAAGATGCTCGATTAAAATTACCAAAAAGGAACAAATGCAAATGCAATCACGCAAACCATTGACCCAGCAGAATTCATTAACTTCAACCTCCTCCAATTTGCCAAAGGAACAACACGAAGCTGCTTTGAAAGCCTCAGGAAGCACTGCAGATATTGTAGGCTCTCAGACAGCAGCTTCCTCACAGCCAGATGATGCTTTTCTGGATATGCTTATGCGTTGTCAAGGTTCTCGCATTGAAGAGCAACGATCTGAATTGCCAATTGCAACAATCACAATGGACACTGAGACGAACGACCAACAACAACATCGTCAAAGGCGTCCTGGAGGAGCTTCGGGGGCAACTGTTCCCGATGAGGATTTCTTCTCGTTGATAATGAAAGTGCAAAGTGGACGGATGGAAGACCAAAGAGCCGCTATTTCATTTACACCTAGCAACCGCCTTCAAAGCAATGGTGGCAGTCAGACTTCCAATAATAATTCACAACAGGGACCTTCCAAGCCAGCAAAGTAAAATGTATTAGAAAAAAAAACAACATTTTTATTCTTTTAATAATTATTATTCTAATAGATTATTATTATACAAATATCATAGATTTAGTTAAAGAGAACAAAAAATAAAAGAGAATACATATTTTAAGCAAGTTGAGATGCTCCTGAAAAAAAAATAACCTGAAACTGTCCATAAAAAATGCAATTTAGTATCAAAAAAATACAAAAAAAAAAAAAAACAAATAAAAATGAAACAAGCAACTTGACTTGCAATTATTAAAAAAAATCTTATTTTCAAATAAAATAAATAATTAATATACCTTTTGCTAACAACTGAGATTTGTTAGCTTTTTATTAGAAAAAAAAAAGAGGATTGTGCATTTAGCATGAGAATGATTTTATAAAAAAAAAAAAAAAACTTTAGCTAAATAAAAAAATTTAAAAAAAAATTAAAAAAAAAAAAAAAAAAATAAAAAATAAAATAGAATACTGTCACTGTCTAATGTACTGTGTTGTCGTAAACTCTTCTATTATAATAATTCTCCCCCTTTTAAACAACACACAACACAAGAAAAAAAAAGTAATACGAATTTTTAAAAAAAGAATGTTCGCCTTTTAAAACAAAAACGTAATGATTTACATATATTTTTTATTGTATTTTCTAAGATATTATAAAATAAACATAGTCTATCTTCTGAAATTATTATTGTACTAACAAAAAAAAAAAAAGAAAACTAAACAAGGAATGCAAATTTAAGAAATAAAGTTATTATTGCTCATTGATATTTATCAGAAGATACAAGTTGTTTTTTTTTTTTTTGTATAGCATGGTCAGAGGAAATTCAATTTAAAAATTTGTGAAATTGTTTGGTATACTGTGACGCAAATCCCGGCAGTAAATATTTTATATCGATACCTTCCCGTAAGAATGCATTAAGCGACATTTCTGAAATTGTTCAGGAACACGCAAAAAACAACATTATTCTAGTGGGTAAATGTATGGGTTGCACAGTTTTATTTTCTCTAGTTTCATTTGCATACATGATAGAACAACTAAAATGGTACCAAAACTCGGCGCTTAACTCATAGGATATTTCCACATCAAAAAGTCATTTTCGAAAAAATGACGCTTAATACATTCTTACGGGAAGGCAGATATGTACATAGATATAATAAATCCTATCGAATTTCTTATTGCAAACCGTTAAAATTAAATTGTTGCCTTTTCCATAAGGTAGCTTTTGAAAGACTTTTGGAAAAAATTGAAAAAAAATTGAAGTAACTTTGTAAATCCAAATACTCATGTGTGAATTTATGAAATTTTAAATTTCACTTCAAATCACTCTTCCCAGACCGAAATCTAAGGGCTAGCAGTTTTTCAGGTTCTTAAAACTTTTCAAAAAACAATAAAAAAAAGTTGAGAAGCTATTGGTTCTACTCTTGGCTACTTGAGAAAACGCAGTTAAAAGAAGTTAAAATGGAAAAAAAATAATTGCCAGCTGCATTAGGAGATAACATGTACTCGTACCTATTACAACGCTAGGGAGCTAGGGATAATTACGTTAGGGAGCAATTTTATTGGAAGGAATAATCCGACCAACTTGTTTTACTGGCGCAACTAAAATTTCGTTCAGAAAAAAATGTCGTTGATTCAAAAATTTTTCCAATTTTTTTTTCTTGATTCGATTGTGTGGATATAATTTTTTGTTAAATGCTAAATAGTGTACAACCAAATTTGACTGCTGTGAAAGTAAAATGCAAGACTTGATCGGACATACGGACTCTTATAAAAAATCGTTTTTGTAAAACGATTATGCTATAAATTACTTCGTTCTCATTCAAATGCGTTTCATTCAGTGATAATTGTTAGTCCTTACGATATTCGTTTTCCTTTAACTTGCTTAGAATACTTTACCAAACACCGTAGCCAATTTTATTTTATTTATTTTTATTTTCACTGATTGGAATGAACATACAAATATAATAACATAGGTACTCACTGAGTATTCTTAAATATTAAAACGAAGAAGAAAATTTCGTATTATTATTATAAAAGCAACACAACATAATAAAAATATGTTCATTGCATTTGACAAAAAAAAATTTTAATTTAAAAAAAAAATGTTTTTTTTTTAAATCAAATTTTGGAATTTTTATTTTAAGTTTTGATTAGTTATTGCTACAAAATTGCATTGCAATTTCATTTTCCTATTGTTTTTCAAAAAAAAAATATTTACATACATACATATAAAAATTAATTTTTTATTTTCGGAAAACGACTAACTACCTACATATTTTGAATTTTTTTTCTTAAATTAAATTAAATATCTTGCCATATTATTAGGCACAAGCAAAAAAAATACAATTTTTCATGTTGCTGAATTTTTTAAAGTTTTTGTCGATATATCTTAAATTTTTTTTGTCTCATATACTTACAATTATCATGTAGATACGGATTCGTGATTTGTGTACGCAGTGTTTACGCCATTTCCGGTCAAAAGACCAAAAGAATATGTTTTTCTACTATTTTAATTCATAAACCTATGCTAAAACGTAGTCTACCTTTAGAGTATTATTTAAGCTTGTTTATCTTTTAAAAAATCAGCACTTTACTACTTCTAAAAACGCAAATTCAGTTCTGAAAGGGTACAAAAATTAAATAACATGGAACAATTACCTATGATTAAAAAAGTCGGATTTCTTAAGAAAAATATTTTTATTTCCGTTATTTATGGAATATTCTCAACAATATTATACCATTTTTAACAGAGAATTGAACACACCAACTTTTGAGGTAACTTGCCGAAATGTCGTAGTGCATTTTTTTTACACTACGTTTCATTGAATTAGGATCATGTAAAATTTGTGTTTACATAGTTGGGCAAAAAAAGTGAAATTTGCTTTAAAACTGATGCAGCTGAGTTTAAATATTTGAATGCACTTGTTAGCAGGGTTATTTAAGGTTCCGTATCAAAAGAAAAAATTGAGAAAACTTAAGATTTGTAGTCAAGGCACATGAAAGACCGTCACAGGGTGACCATTTTTTCGATTTTTTTTTTCGAATGCTCATAACTCCCAAAATATATGGCTGCGATTTTTAAAAATTTTTTTTTCTGAAAACAGCCACCACCTAACCTATCAACTGTTTTCGTTTTGACGTTTACTTTCGAGACACACTGTATGTATAAAAAATCTTACAAAATTTACCAACTTGAACTCTAAAACAAAGTCGTGCAACTTACATATGTTTTTATTATACGGCTTAATCTCTTACGAAAAAGTCCGATAGGTTCAAAATCGTACGATGTACGATATCTGGACGTTACATAGCTACATATTTTTTAATCAAAATTGTTGGGACCGTTTTGTTTTTAAGTTAAGAGGAAATCGTTTCAAGGGTTTGATCTGCAGGCCTTCAAGTAATATATAAAGTTAATTTATAGTGAAAATTAATAAATAAGAGTGTTTAATTTTTAAACCAGTAAAATCTGTTAATATGGATGATAGACAAACAGGCCGCAATTCTTTCGCTTTCCCCTACTTATTCGTTAGGTTTAAAATAAATACATATATAATTGTTGTTTAACTTAAACTGTGTTTTATCCAATGCAATTCAAATGGGATGAACTTGAGTTTTTCTTAAAAGCAACTTAAACAGTCTCCCAGTTTATTTTAAGTTTTCCCAAAATTTAATTTTACATACACATACAAACATTATTTTGTTTTTAAATAAAGAGGCAGTAACAAGTGCCCTGAAAAAGTTAAAAATCTCAAGAACAATTAAAAAACAATAAAAAAAGTTAATTTATTTTACTTGAAAATTATTGCCTTCATTTTGTTCTTGCAACAATTAAAGTTTTTACATCAATTTTAAATCTTTCAAATTGATAGGTCACGATGGTGTATGAGTAACCTTTTTGTTGGAACAAATTTTTTTCTTTTTCTTAACGGTGACTTTTTTAAGCAGTTCTTTGAACATTTAAAATATGTAGGGTTCAGCCTAAATGTTACATTCTCGTAAAAGGTGATGTTCGTTGTGATTTTTTATAAGGAGCAAATCCTCGTAAATTAAGGCTGAATTTTTAACTTACATAAGTAAAACTTATGTCTTTAATCCCCTTTTAGTAAAACAAACTTTGAAGTTTGACTTTATTTCCTACCCCATTTTGTAGGTATATTAAATTTAAACTTTGTTCGGAAAACTATCTCTTTTTCCATGTCCAAATGGACTAATAAGTCCGTGACTACAAAACAAAGTCAAAAGAAATAAAATCGAAAAAAATTATTATTTTTATTTACAATAATTAATTAACAATGAAAACAAAAAAAAAAAAAAAAACAATATACAGCTTATGTTAATTATTCATTAAATCCTAACTAACAGAGCCGAAGAATTATTAATAACCTCCAATTATTATTTTTTATAAAAAAAAATATGAATTAAAATGAATTTTATACAAAGCGAATTTATTTTTTTTTAATTCACCCAACAACAAATTCATGTTGAATGAAGATTTCCCGATACATAAATTATTTATTATTAAAGTATGAAATTAATTTTTACTTTTTTTTGGAAAATTATCTAGAAATACTATACATTTATCATGTGCCAAAGGAGGCCTGTATTTAATTGTGTGGCAGTCATGAAACTTATTTGGTATTTTTGCTATCCTCAACGTTAAGCACAAAAATTGGCGATCCAAAGTCAATCTTTCTATCACTGTTCAGATTGTCTGTTTGAATTGAGTAATTGCCTTGTCGGTACTTATCGTGTCGGCCACGTTTCAACATCACATAAACCACAAACAAGCTCACCAAGAAAGCCGACGAAGTGGCCAATATAAAGACCGCCACTTGAATTGTACTCTCTGGTGAGGTGAAAGTTTGTGCAATTGGAATTTGATGATTACGATGAACGAATTTTGATAATGTTATATCTGGAATATAGTGTCCTCTGCCCAGGAATAATTTCTGATTTTGAATGGCATCTTCGATTAGATAGGCTTTGTCGATTTTTTCAGAATCATGCAATTCAAAACTAACGATGGCAGTGCCATCTAGATTCTCTTGAACACGCAAATTAATTGAGTCACCAATGTATTGGTGTAGTTCCAATTTAACAATATCATAGAAATTCTTCACAGATGATGAGGAAATGTTGTGAAGGAATATCTCAATGGCAACTGAATCGATGGGTGTGAAGACACATTTGCGTGTTCCTCTTTGGAATGTTGAAGTTGAAGGAATTTGATTGCCAGCTGCATCAACACACCAACATTTATTTTTGTTGCATTGAGTTGGAAGAAATGCACCTTTGTCATCGCAACTTACTGGGAATGAAGCAGTTTTTGCTATTCCATAACAGCGGGTGGTGTCACTTAGTTTTGGCATATTTTCTACCGAAAGCTGTGAATCCATAATTGAATTAACTGATTCATAGACATTATCCACTCCCGATGCTAATGGGCTAGAACGTGCCATTGCTTCAATGGGAAATGTAGTTTCACCCAAATCTTCATCTTCATCCTCATCAATGTCTTCATTTTCGACAATATCTTCAGTCACTAACATGGTCATTCGTTCGATAAGATGTTCCATCAGTGGGTCATTCATTTCAGTGTAAGATTGTCTACGGGCTTGTCGACTATTGCAAATCGGTTCCAGGTCTCGTGTGAGGGTTCCCTTCAGAGGAGCTCCTTTTTTATCAGCACACCAACACACACCATATCCTGAAGACGTAGTTAAACTCTTTGGATCAGCAAATGAATTGGTTCCTTGAATATAAACTGGGGGCTCTTCGGATAGTTGATTACCCAGACATTGAACGGGACTCCAATGACCGGTCACAGGATCACATCTTGGCTCAAACCAGACAGCCTGTCTGGCTCGTTTAGCGGCCAAGTTATTCTTCAACTTCAGTCTTTCACATGGAGTTAGAACTAAAATAGATTCATTTAAATAAAAGCTTTTTAAAAAAAATGTATTGCTTAACAAACCTGGACACACTGATACACAAGCCTGTTCGTTGCGGAATATGTTCTTCGTCTGGCAAGTGGGCTTGCTCATGTCCACCAAGATTGGAACGCACTTATTGACCTTTGGACTAAACCTATAGTAGGTCACATTGCTTACACTTTTATCAGTAGCCTTGCAAGTGTTATCAATAGATTCAAAGCACACATCTCCTGAAAAATAAAAAAAAAAGTTTAGGTCCAAAAAACCTGCCTTGTGGTACACCGATTAAACTTACGAGTCTTGGCACAACATACACCCCTATGGGACACCGGATTTAGTTGGCAAGTGTGTGTGGTAGGACAGACATCATTTTCATTATGTGGACCACAACTTAGCTCAACGTTGTTTTGTTTTAGCGGACTTCCTTCCGGACAAACCGAATCACGCAAAGGTACACATATTGGCATTTTCGGACATGGTCGATCAATACACTCTACATTGATAAGCTCACAAGCTTCATTTGATGAACATGTGATTTCTTCACATAAATCTCGACATTCGCATGTAGAACACCCATTCTCATCAACTTTATGGCCATATTCACAAGCAGGACACTCAACTGCAGGACATTTAAATGCAGAATTGGGTTTGCAAACCGGAGTAGCATTTTTCACCCGAGTTCCACCTATTTCCTGCCCATTGGTGTCCACACACCAACAGATATTCTCAGGTCCACATTGAATCTCTTTCCATTTGCCAGTTTGCTCATCACACATTGCCACATGCATTTGTTTGGCAGGAATACCGATTTCAGAGAATTGATGCATTTGTATGGCATGCAAATGTTGGCAAGCTGTTTTCATTTGTGGTTCGACACATTGAGTTCCACAACCGTTCGAACAACAACGTCTTGATCCATCACATTGGGAATCTGTTCGACATTCGTAAGAGCAATAATTGCCATCAACTTGACCATTGGAACCTGGTGGTACTAAGAATGGACATTGACCAGGTTTCCGTGGCAAACAAGCCGGAACCGGGGGACAATATTCATCGTCACATGAAACATCAATAATTCGACATTCTTTGTCGTCACCGCAAGAAATACCGTTACATGGATCACGGCAGTGACACGAAGGACACCTTGTGGTTGGTTCCAAGTCGAATCCATAATCACATCCCATGCGACAAGTCAACTCAAGACAGTCAATAGATTCCCTCAAATTAATACAATACTCATCGGTAACATTTGGACCTCTGGAGTCGGGTATTTCCGTACCAAAATTGTCTACACACCAGCACTCTTCGATATCAATTGGTACCAAATCTTCACTGGTTTTGGCGTTTGATCGAGTTGAAGAACTCTTACGAGTGTTTGCCTTGAAAAGTTGTGGAAATAGATCGTTCTCATCTGAAGACTCAATAAGCTTAGCACTTCTTCCACTCACTGCTGCTGGAGAAGCTACTTGAATGTTCAATAAACTATCATCAACTCGATAGAGTTTCAAGCTTTCTACAACTTCACGTTTTGACCTGGCATGCACTAGCATTCTCATTTTTCGAATTGTGTTCTCTTCCAAAATCTTTCGGTGTTCAGCACGGGTAACCATCACTTTGCGAAGAGTACACTGACGTTCTCGGAAGTTACCTTCGCTAGTGCAAACTGGAGGTGGAATTGCTAATTGCATACCTTTTTCGGTTCCTTCCATGCGTTTGGAAAAGTCTCGGAGATACTCGCACACTTGAGGAGAAAGAAATGAAGAAAAATATCACTGAAAAGCTTGAGGAGAAAACCCTACTTAAAATGTTGCTTTTATAAAGCTTTATAGAAGCAAAAGTAGCACCTGTAAGGCTTTAAAGAAGTAAATTATTTGGAATAAATGCTTACTTGTCTGTTGTCTTGGTTCAGCTTCCAAATCAAGTTCTATTGATTGCTTGGGTACTTCAGGACAGCAAACACGTTGGTTTTGGCCATGAAGCTTGGTACATTTGTATTCTGCGGGACACACTATCTGATTGGTTAAGGAACGAGTTTCCGAAACTAAAGGCTCATCATCGTAGAAGAGGGTTGGGCCTAGGGCACGGGACTGACGCTCTGAAATAAGATTGTATCAACATCGGACTTATGTGTAATATAGAAGATTCGAAGTAAATACCTTCATTACAATAAAGAACTTCCCCAGTTACGTTATCTTGCAATGGGCTATCCACTTCACAGGGATTGGAGTATACCAAATCGGGCTTACAAACTGGCCAAGATGAGCACAAGGCCGATCCTGACACACATAGAGGATCTGTGGCAACTTCACAGTGAGAACCGCCAGAGCATTTAAAGCCCTCACATGGCTCCGAGCATTCACAAGTTGGACATCCGTTATGATCGTTCTGTAACGAAAGTTCCATCTTAACAAACTAAAACGGACAACTCAAAAACTCACCTTAAATCCATACTCGCAAACCGCTGCACAAATATTATAATCACAATCGTTTGAACTGAAACTTCGTCCAAATGATCGGCTTATAAGGTTTTCCCAGCCATCACAATTGACTTTTGTAGCAGCACCCATAGTTCCTTTTAGTTTGTTACCAGTTCTTGGATCAACGCACCAGCAAACCAAGCCATTTCGTGAGCATTGTTTGGGTGAAAACATACCTCCGGGTCCATTGCAATCAGGTACATATCCTCGACCTTCGCGTTCATTAACCGTCAATAAGTCCGATAGAACCTTAAGTTGATGGCAATTGGTTATGTTCACAGGTTGTTGGCAACTCATTTTGCAGCCTTTAGTGTGACAGCATTTCTCCATTTGTTTACACTCCAAATCATGTGTGCAAGGAGTTCCACACATGTAACCAGTTTTTTCAGTGTAAGGTGAGGAATCATCAGCTGGACATGTACCAGGTTTTTTGAGTTGCAATGACTGACTTGGACAACAAACTCCATAATCATTGCCCGATTCAACCATGCATTGATACATTGGAGGACAGTCAGGTTTTCCGGGTTCAAGACCGCACAGAAAAGGCCTCACACTATCATCAATCGATAAAGGTAATCCAGCTGGACAATAGTTCTCAATTGAGCGACCTTTCTTACACGTCGGTATCGGTGGACATGGTTCATTTTTACATTTGACTTCTTGAATTTGGCACACCTCTCCATTGGGGCATTCTAAGCCATCACAAGGATTTCGACACCGACAAACAGAACATCCACTTCTGGCATCACGATCGAATCCGGATTCGCAGAACATACGACAATTTGAGATTGAACAGCTTTCTGGTTCAACACACTGCACAGATTGGCGGGTTTGATTGCGAGTGCCGGGAATTTCAAAACCATATTCATCGACACACCAGCAGTTTTTGCCAAGTTCTTCATTGGCACATTGGATGGGTTCGAATTCTCCTAATTTAGTACAACGTGGTATACGGACTGACTTGTTGAGGGGATTTAAAGCTCTGGCACGTCGAGTTTCTGCCTTCTGAAGGTGTTGGCATGATGTTAATTCTTCTGGAATGATTAAATAGAATAATAGTTAGTTAAAAATAAAAAAAAATAGATAAGTAAAAAAGACACAGGATTACGATCATACGTTAACTTTTTTAATATTGCTGTTTCTATTTAATCAGTAGAAAATTATATTGACACATAGCCACCATATACGTTAAAAAACGTATGCCGTGATTCGGCCCCTGTCTTTCCAAACATTTTAAAAATTAGTGATGTTTTTGATATTTCATTCTTTTTATCTCAATTAAATTTTTAGGAAACATATGTAGGTAACTCATACATTAAGCCCTATTACGGGATAATCGTCAGGTGTTTACCACTGTCACGTACCAGAAAACTCTGCCATAAAAATAAGGAATCTGCATTTTAGAATATCCCTCTTAACCTTAGAGGAAATGTCACGTACAGAGAATGTAAACCAAAAAATTGTATGACCTCCTAAAATTCAATATTCCATATTATGTATGTACAATGTACGAGTATATATGTATATTAAATAACATGTTTTTACTAACATACATACTTCTTCCTGTTTTTGGATTCCTATCCAACTATGGCTGTTATACATATAAACTCTAATAAAAAAAAATCGCTTATGGCTTAGGTTTTTCTGACATGCATAAAACGGATTTTTTTTTAAAGAAATCGGTCCTGGAATAACGAAATAATGCCATATTTGATTTAACTACCTAAATTTAACAATGCATAGTTGAATCATTTATTTGCAAAACATGATAAGTCCACTTTTTTTTCAAAATTCGTTTTTTTGACTAAATTTGTACTCCAGGGATAACCACGTCTGTCTTTAAAATATGAAGTATCTACTCCATCTATATCCGATTTTACAGCTACGCGAAATATTTTTTTAGCATTAAAAACAGAATAAGTCCCGGACTTATCATCTTTTGAAAATAAACAACAGCTTCTTTTTGTGTAAATGGTTTATTAGATTAATGGCTGAAAATCTTAAGTTAAAAGCTACTTTAAAGTTAAATAAGCAATCTGGACATTGTATTTTATTCTCAAATACAATTGTTTGATAGACTGGGGCTAAAAGCAAAATTGCATATCCATTTAAAAACTAATTTCACATCCGTTTATTTTCAAAGTATGATAAGTCCAAAAGCGTTTTTATTTTTTATCTTTTGAGCTATCGCTTCAAAAATTAAAAACGAAACGGTATTTTGTAGTTAGGCAAGAGTTCTACAGAATATATTTTTTATAAATTTTTCACGCATATCAAAAGAAAATAGAACGTTTTTTTCTTCTCCTGAAAAATTTAAAATCATGGACTTATCATGTTTTGCAAATAAATGATTCAGTTATTAAAATTGATAATATTTCTAGACGCATACAGTTTTTTTTTTTTAGAGATTATCACCATTTCGGGACACGTTCATTTAGTATTATATATTGGAACATATCTATATAACATATCTATATAACATATCGCGACTTGCTGAGCAAAGTCTAAAGTTCAGCTTGCATGTCTGTCAGCATAAGTGTCATACTGAAATTATATTAATTTGTGCTACTTGTGCTATTTGAAATTTTTTGAACTTCCAGTATGGGCATTATTATGGGCATTTTCAACAAGTTTTAGCATTTTAAGAAACATATTTTCTGCTCTAAATCCTAGTTGCATTGAATAAATGTACAACAAAGTGGTTCAATCTTGGAGTCAAAAAAGCTGGAAGACTTTCAAAGGCTATATAAAAAAAAATTGAATGGATATAAATTTTTTGGGCTAAAATTTTAGGAAATATCATTACCTACGCAACTTTTTCACATAATTTTGACTTACAAATTTTACTTGCTCTTTAGGGCAAGTATTGGTTTCGTGTCGAAAAAAAATTTGAGGTTTTAATCAAAACCAACATTAGGTTGATGGAGAATTCCAAAAAAGTGGGTCTCGCAATTCCGTTCGTGCGTCTGTGCGTCTGTGCTCTAACGATTTTGATAAAACTTTGCAAACGTAATATTTAAAGCAAATGCAATAAAACTGCATTTTTATTTTTTCGAAAAAAAGTCAAATACAAAAATTTTTTTTTTCATTTTACAAAATTTTTCCTTAAATGTCGGCTCTTCCCCGATATCAATTTTTTTTATTCAAATAGAGCCAGCTCCTTAAATCTACAAGTAAACTAACATAAAAAAGTGCTTTGAACTGCAAGAGCAAGTACGTGCGACCCCAGTCGTGCATTTTATTTTTTTTTAACATCTCCATTTTGAAATGGTTTGAATCTTATCTTACAGTTAGAAAATAACGTGCTCAAATCAACAATGTTCTTACAGATTCTGTGAATGTATCTTCTGGTGCTCCGCAAGATAGCCATTTAGGACCACTATTGTTTCTTATTTTCATTATCGATATTCCTGATCTGTATTATAACAAATAAATAGTAAAATGTATAAATAAATCAATAATTGCACTTGTTTAATCTTTAATGTACACTGACGACAATAAACTTTATATCAGAATCGAGTCTAAATGTCAGTGTATGTATTTTTATCGAAGTCAATTTCCAATATTGTTTTCATTTAGCCAGAATTATTGAAAAAAATAAGATCTGGGGGTTATATTCAATATTCAATTAACCTTTTCCAATCACATTCTGTATTGTTTCTGAAAGCTAGCTCAATTGTTGGTTTTATTTACATGCATTGTATGAAACCCTATGTATAAAACTCATTTTATGAGAATTGAAAGGATTCAAAAGAGTTTCACCAGAATGGCTATGAAAACTATTCATTGGAATATTGATATGCCTTCTTATAGTTCGAGGTGTTTGTTGTTGGGAATTCAATCTATTACTCAGTTTGTAACTTAAGCAGAGATTTATTTAAGAAAAATATTATTTTTTTTTATTCTCTAGTGGGTAGAATTTATTTATTATAATTATCATTATTTTTTATAGTCTATTAAGAGATTTATAAATCTGCTTGACAAAATAAATAAATAAAAAACAAGGAAAAATTTCAATATAACATTTAAAAAAAATGCATATCGTTTATTTGCTCTATGGTACAATGTCTAAAAATTGTCAGTAAACTGCTCAACAAATTAATTGCTTATTATTATTAGATTTATTGCAATGCCGTGAAAGGTAGATGAGGTTTTTAATTAAATAAACAATATCAAAGTTTCAAAGATCAAAAGTTGTTAAAATAGCATAAGTTCAATCAAGAAGTTAAATATCTACCTATAATAAAAAAAAATAAAAAAACATTATAATGCTTTGCAATTCATTTAATAGTTAGGTATAGCGAATGCATTTTTTCAAGGTAAGAAATCTCTTTAGGGCAATTCCATTAACGCGGGTGCAACATCTATACTCATTCGAAGTTTATTAACAAATAAATACATAAATATTTTAATCAAACCATTACTTGAAAGGGTAGGTACATTTAAAATTGTTATTTATTTATTTAGCTATAAAATTTGGAAATTTTGAGCCTGTGTTACCAGCCATGATATTTGCAGTTCGTACCGACTCTTTTGCATTAAAGCCCTCCCAAGCGCAATAAAATAAATGTTTCTGTTAAATTTGGCCTCATTTTTGCTTGTTTTTATTAAAAACAGTTATTTAACTTATTATTATTACAAAAAAGTAACAAATATTGAAATTTAGAAATTATGCCGAAGATCGTCTATATAGCGGAATGGCCCTTCTTTAATAACTTAATTTAACTATGAGAAAAATATTACTTCAAGCTTAGATCTTAAGCATATACCCAAAATTTTAGAAGAGTCTAAAATCTTCAAGGTATTTTAACAAGCTTGATGAATAAATAACAATCACACAATTCCATCAAGGTTAAAGTAAATAATTTGTTTTTCAATGAAGCGACTCTCTTAAGACCTCTTGTAATGAAACAAAGGTTTGCAAGCCGTTCAAAACAAATCATATGAATGAATTTAAATAAAACGTTACCTTCATAAGCGAGCTATCCAACTGTAAAATATAAAAGTAAACAAAATAAACATTAGGAAATCATTTTCATTTATAGATTTATTGCTTCAATTCAATTATCCATAAGAGTGGCTTAATAAATGCAGTTGAATTGTATAGAAGCACAATTAAAATTCGCATGTTAAAAATTTCACAATGCTGCAAATTGCTGCAAGAAATAAAAAAATAGTAACTGTATGGCTATTTAAAGTAGTTTTTTCTTCAATTGCCAGGTTTTTTTTTAATCGGTCTTTAATTTGAAAGAAACAATCAAAAGCTCTACAAAAAAAAAACTACCTATGTTAATAAAATATAGACAAACGCAATTTTATATAATTATACCTGTATTTGTATTCTATGACGTAGATAAAGACAACAATTTAAGAAGGGAAGAAGACATAAAAAAAAATAATAAAAACAATAAAAACACACTGAAACTAGTTATGCAAGTTTTGTGCTCAGCTCTTTTGTTTTGGATTTTCTCTTCTTCATTTTTACAATAAAAACAAAAACTGAAAATTTCCCTTATAAAAGCCACTCCCATGGTAGGTACCTATATTTTGCTATGACCGACTGACACAGTGAAGTACACATACTCGTTGCACTCTATGGCAACGGAAATATGTGTATATAGACCATATTATAATTGTGTAGTAATTTTTTTTTTCTTAAAAGGGAAATAAAAACAAATGCTTGTGGTTTAAAGAAAATGTTGTTGAGGAAGTTCTAGCTTGATGTGATTTTCCTATTAGCAAAAAGATGATAATTATGTTTTGTGTGTTTGTAAAAAAGTTTATGACCTGGGAGATTTCTTTTGGTCTATAGGTCTTGAATTGTGTGTTGATGGGTGCGAAGACGCGAAAATCGTGCACAGTTTTTATAAGTTATTCCGAGTTGGCAATTTAATTGAAATTGTATTTATTGTATGGTTATGGGGGAGATGGCATCACTGCGTGAATAAACTTAGGAGATATAATAATGGACAAATAACGGAAAATACTGCATAGTAAAATGAACTATTGGATCTCACGTACTTGGCTTTTATTACGTTCGATAAATACATATAACATATTTTTACTTGTGATATAGGTACTATAGGGCAAGTTTAGGATTCGTAAAAAAATCGAACTCGAGATAACAATTTTACATGACATTACGATGATGGAGAATGCCAAAAAAGTGGGTCCGGCAATTCTGTCTGTCTGTCTGTCTGTCTGTCTGTCTGTCTGTCTGTCTGTCTGTCTGTCTGTCTGTCTGTCTGTCTGTCTGTCTGTCTGTCTGTCTGTCTGTCTGTCTGTCTGTCTGTCTGTCTGTCTGTCTGTCTGTCTGTCTGTCTGTCTGTCTGTCTGTCTGTCTGTCTGTCTGTCTGTCTGTCTGTCTGTCTGTCTGTCTGTCTGTCTGTCTGTCTGTCTGTCTGTCTGTCTGTCTGTCTGTCTGTCTGTCTGTCTGTCTGTCTGTCTGTCTGTCTGTCTGCCTGTCTGTCTGTCTGTCTGTCTGTCTGTCTGTCTGTCTGTCTGTCTGTCTGTCTGTCTGTCTGTCTGTCTGTCTGTCTGTCTGTCTGTCTGTCTGTCTGTCTGTCTGTCTGTCTGTCTGTCTGTCTGTCTGTCTGTCTGTCTGTCTGTCTGTCTGTCTGTCTGTCTGTCTGTCTGTCTGTCTGTCTGTCTGTCTGTCTGTCTGTCTGTCTGTCTGTCTGTCTGTCTGTCTGTCTGTCTGTCTGTCTGTCTGTCTGTCTGTCTGTCTGTCTGTCTGTCTGTCTGTCTGTCTGTCTGTCTGTCTGTCTGTCTGTCTGTCTGTCTGTCTGTCTGTCTGTCTGTCTGTCTGTCTGTCTGTCTGTCTGTCTGTCTGTCTGTCTGTCTGTCTGTCTGTCTGTCTGTCTGTCTGTCTGTCTGTCTGTCTGTCTGTCTGTCTGTCTGTCTGTCTGTCTGTCTGTCTGTCTGTCTGTCTGTCTGTCTGTCTGTCTGTCTGTCTGTCTGTCTGTCTGTCTGTCTGTCTGTCTGTCTGTCTGTCTGTCTGTCTGTCTGTCTGTCTGTCTGTCTGTCTGTCTGTCTGTCTGTCTGTCTGTCTGTCTGTCTGTCTGTCTGTCTGTCTGTCTGTCTGTCTGTCTGTCTATCTGTCTGTCTGTCTGTCTGTCTGTCTGTCTGTCTGTCTGTCTGTCTGTCTGTCTGTCTGTCTATCTGTCTGTCTGTCTGTCTGTCTCTATCTGGAGCTGCAGCCTAAACGAGTGAAGTGATTTTCTTCAAACTTGGTAGTTAGCAGTTTTTGGTGATTCCCTAGAGGGAAAATTGAAATTTTTTTTTTATGACCAAAACTAACGGTACTTGCCATATAACGGAAATAGAAAAGTTAATTTTTTTCAAAAACGGCTCTAACGATTTTGATTTAAATTTTTGTGTGTAGTACTAAACATAAGAGCCAACTTTTAAAATAAAAAAAATATTTTTTGTACCGTTATTAATGGTACCTGTCATAGAACGGTTTTTTTCGTTTCTGAATATCTCGTACAACATTAACCCGATTTAAATGAAAATTTTTATACAAACGTGTGTAAGTAAAGATAATATTAAGAATTTAGAAAATTTTCAAAAAACTAATTTTTGGATTTTTAAAAAATATTTCAAAATTTTTTTTTGAAAAATCAATTTTTTGAAAACGGATCAATGAAAAATTTTGAAATTTAGTTTTTATGTGTAAATTAATTATTTCTTCAAAATGGCATACCAACTTTTTTTTTGAAAAATGTTAAAAAATTTTTATACATAAAAAATTATTTTTTTAAAAAACGGCTCCTACAATTTTCGTAAATTTTTTTCTAAAAATACCTTTTTATACAAGAAATAAAATGGCATATTTGTTTTTTTTTTAAGATGATTTAAAACGGAGTTTAATTAATTATAAAAACAGATTTAATTTTTTTATACTACTTATGAAATTTCTTCAAAATATCAAATTTTAAATTTCTTGAATAAAAAGCTTTAACATTATAGTTACTTTAAGCATAAGAGGAAGTACGTGCGACCCCAGTCGTGCAATTTATTTTTAAATAATATAAATATTAAACATTTAATATAAATATGTATATTTGAATGAAACTATTTAAAAATGTTAGTACACACACTTATTATCGGATTGTAATGCAATCAGGTAATCCGTATGAAAACATTTCGCAAGTCAAAGTCAAATACTCGTAGTCATAAACAAAAACGGTTTATATGGACGTTTACGTTTATAGAATTGGTGAATAATAAACAAATTAAAATGTTTGGTTTTTCAACTAGGAAATTTGGTTTGATGTTTAATTAATTCTGATTTGAAATTAAGAAGAGAATGGGCACGTTCAGGAAATATTAGGGACTAGCAGCGTCATTTTCTGAACGAAAATTAGTTTGGATATGTCATTTTCACATTTAGGGATAATTTTCTTTCCTAACTTTCTAGTTAGCTTTCTAATAAAATTACTTAAATTGTAAGAATTTTTTTGACATTTGACCAATCAGAGACCGAGATTTCACCTAAATATTTAGTCCCTAAAGTTTCTGAACCTGCCCAATTCCTCTTCTGAGAAGCCTTTCTATCTGTTAGAGTTCACAGTGTGTTCACCTTCACACTGTAATTTTAACCCTCTGTCGGCACACGGGTGCGAATTTGGCAGGACAAAAATAAAAAAAATTACGATTTTTCAAAAAAGTAGTCACAAAAAAGTCTCTTTATAAGGGTGAACATATTTTTTCTCGGAATTGTGAATACAATATTCGAATTCCTCGGAATATTCTACATCAATTTCATACTTGATTCTCTATAAAATATTGTGACCGAAAAAAGTTCTAGCGACATGAAAAAGTATAAACCAATTTCGCACCCGTGTGCCTATCACGTCACAAAAAAGAGGTGTGCCTGCAGAGGGTTAATAAACTTTAACTACAAAAATAAATTTTTAATTCGTACTCATTTTTGACTAAAGCACATTTTTTAGAGATTTTACCTGGTGCAGGTTTTCCCAAATTTCATAAAATCTATAAGTTTTCTGTCAAACTTGTCAACAACATTTTTGTTCATTATTTATAAAACACTATGTTTATTACACATTTATCGAAGAAAATCGGCCTCAAAGTCAAAAATTATCATGGGTAAGAAAAAAATAATTCCATTTAAAAATTAATATCTGAGCAATAAGTAAAAAATAATAACATTTTTTAAATGCAGGTACAAAGAATAGCATTTCTTCTAAAAATCAAGACATTAATGAAGTTTTTATCATAAGTATTAAAGAAGTTATTAACATTAACATGAATAAAGGCATACCAAAGTAAGCGTTTTCTTAAATCATCGCTAAAGGGTATCAACTTTGCAGATATAGACTTACTGTAGAACAATTTTTTTCTTAGAATATACCCAAAAATCATCCCTCAAAATCTTCTTACAGGGTGTCCCGGGATGAGATTCCCGGGATACCCTGTATTTAAAGTCAATTTTGGATGGATAAATTTCATTGTTCTATACGATTGCAACTCCTAACTGGGGACTTCAAAACTTGTAAATCTCTAAATTCAAAATTTCAAAATTAAAAGCTTTTCCAAAAATATCAATCATTTTTTGCTTTCAATCACACGGCACACCCAAAACCCGCAATGGAATAGCAGGCAGGTGGTTTTGAAATTCTTAAAGCGGGAAAAAATTGAGGTTCTTGGTTTAGATAAGATCATAAAAATAAGAAATTGTAAGAAAAAAAAATTGTTTGGTACAGTATTAAGAGGGAGATCGAACATGCTTTGAGTTGGTTCCTGTTAAA
Source organism: Episyrphus balteatus (assembly GCF_945859705.1). NCBI lineage: Eukaryota > Metazoa > Arthropoda > Insecta > Diptera > Syrphidae > Episyrphus > Episyrphus balteatus. The sequence goes on along the minus strand of NC_079136.1, from coordinate 2,320,336 downwards.
AACGGTGTAGGACCAAAAACTTGCTAGAGAACTTCCGTGTCAAAAGGGCAGTAAAAAGAGTATCGGAAAGATTTAAACAGGTTTTGAAAGAAGAAAAACAGTTCTTATTGAAACCCTTACGACTTTTGTTTGAACAATTTTCCTTACACAACAAAATTACGTCCAAAATAGTAAAAAAAACGTTTTTAATACATTTTTTAATGTTAATAATTCAAAAACAGCAGCTGATAACTTTTTCTGACTTCGAAATCGATTTCAGCACACCGAAAACCTTCAGTATATTTTTGTAAACTATTATAATTATTGGATTTATCAATTATTTTACAGAATTTTTAAGTGTTTATTTCAGTTTATATAAATATTTTGACTGACAAAGTATGACTAGGTACAGAAAATAGAAAAAATATTTATTCAACATTCCTAAAAAATATTTCGCAATTATCACTTAATTATCAATGACATTTTAACATTTAAAAACAAAAATGAAATAAAAAAATATACTACGTGATATGAATCAGCCAACGTGATATGAAATTAAAAAAAATTTAATTTGAAGTTTTTATTGTTCCATCAAAATATTATTAGTTACTTTTTATAAAGCAAACAAATTGCAACAGGTTGTTAAGTTAAAAAAATAAAAGAAATCATCTTTTATATTGAATGTGTTTTTGTTATTTTCTTGAAGTGAGTGAAATTTTTTTTTTTCAGTTTATGATGTATTTTTTTATTTTTGGATTAATTTTGTTACATATTTTATTTAATTTTTTTCTAAACCTTTCCTAATTTATTTAATCTTTATTTAGATCCGTTTTAATTAGCATTAAGATTAAATTTATAGCAAAAATAATTTATTTTATCTGAGTATATTTATCTCAGATTTTTTAATAATTCCTAAGAAATGATCTTCTTTGCCCATTTTTTGAATAAATTTTTGTGTTTTGCAATACAAGTTTCTTAATATGCGAATATTTGATGTGAAATGTGATAATAATAAATAAATCAACAAAATTTTGTGAACAACAAATGAAAGAGAAAAGTTTGTGAATCATGACTTAAAATTATTTCATAAAAAAAAGTAAAAATAAAATAATCAATTTTTGCCCTGGGCATTGGTCTAAAGAAATTCTCTGGTTACGCCGGTATAAACTTTCTCCCAGAAAAAAAGTCCGGAAATAGCATTTAATTTATACCCATCAGGGATAGACGCTTTTACAGGTCACGCGTCATGGTTTGAACACGCTTTTATTTAATTTATTCATTTATGCCTTGTTATGGTATTGAGCAAGTCTGGCATAACAAGAACAAAAGCAGTTGAGTCACTAAATGACACAATCTTTAACTTTTTGGGACTATACTTGTATACCTAAAGAATTATTTTAGAATGAAAAATTGATAAAGATATATCGACATTGTTTGGTAAGAAACCAGTTGGCTGTAAATATTAGTGTGTACTCAAGACGTCATGATGAGAATGCTTTTGGGCTGCGTTTGATGTATAGGTTAGTAAAAATGTACCTACTCTTAAAAAAATTACATATGCAACTAGGTTCCCCTTTTATTTACAAATAATGAAACAAGCCTGACAAAAAACCAAGTAAAAAGTCTTAACTTTATGAAAGCTGAAATTAATTAAAAATTAAATTAAATTACTAACTTACCTTGTTTTTTGGCACTGATTGTATTTAATGTTGTCACAATTATGAAAACATATATTATGTGGTATTTGTTGTTCCAAATATATTGACTACGCATTTTGGTGCATTTGTTTAGTTGATGTCCAAAGGTCTCGATTCTTCCAAAAATAAGTTAAGAAAATAACTTAATTTTCCTAGAAAATTAAATGAAAATATAGTATTTGCATAATTATAAATCTTATATCTAATGTTTTGTTTATACAGTAAAATTTAGATAGATATCTTTGAACAAATAATTGAACTTAAAAGCTTTTGCATACAAAATTAATTATAAAAACGATGTTTCCAGAAATCTAATTCCACCAAACGTTAACTTATTAACCAGTATTTTCAATGTTTTTGTAATTGTTTAAACAGTAAACTAATCTCAAAAAAGTAAATTTTATTGTTTCTATTGATTGGTCAGTGAAAGAAGTTAAACACTAATTGATGTTCAACTATAAATAAAGAATTACGTATACACCACCGTGAACTTTAGTTAATAAGTTGCTTTCTTGATAAGATCAATCCTAAAAATCTAATATTACTGCAGTATCAATCAATGGATTTTATGGCATAATATGAGGATGACAAAAATATTAAGACAAATTCAATAAATTTTATTTTAAGTCAAAATTTTTTTTTTTTTTCAATTGGCCTTATCATTTAAAGACTTTTTTATTTGAATTGAAAAAAATTACAAAAGTAGAGTCATTATGGTTAGTTAAAAAAGTTTATATCCTACGTTCAATAGCATCTATCAAAGTAGCGAAAAAAAATATTAATTTGAAGAAATCCTGAATTTACTACTTTCTTCAACAGAATTTTTCACCTCCTGCAAGTTTGAAATCATTTTCATCAACGAAAATCATTTTTGCTATATGTTCCATCGACTTCCATTAAAAATAGTGTTTGTATTGTACACAAGTTCCCTGGATTAAAGTTATACTTTTTATTAAGACTTTGTTCGTAAAGGTATGTTCAACAGAAACAAAATTAACTATTTTAAGAGCTAGATGGTGCTAAGACCAATAGTTAATCATTTTCAAAATATTTTCGATTTATTACGTTCTTAGAAATGATGACTCCATTTTAAGACCAAGAGTACTATAAGTATGTTATGCAATTTACATACTGTATTATCTTGGAATTTATTTTTTTATTTAGAAGATCTTGAAAATACATGTAAATAGTATAACTGATTACATGGCTAGGATTCTTCTTTTGTGAATACCTACATTTTTACTTGCTCAATAGGGCAATTATTGGTTTTGTGTCAAAAAAAATTTCGAGGTTTTAATCAAAACTAACATTACGATGATAGAGAAGTCCAAAAAAGTGGGTTTCGTCATGACGTCCGTCGGTCTGTGCGTCGGTGACGGGTGAACGGATTTTCTTGAAATTTTGTATAGATGTTTTTTTCGTAATTTCCAAGGTTGTTTTTTTTTGTTTTTTAATATCTCGCTTAGAACGTATAGCTCCCATACAAAATTTTCGAGTTATTGCAATTTTCCCGAAAACGGCTCTAACGATTTTGATTAAATTTAACACAAGTAATGCTGTACAAAGTTCCAACAAAGCTGCGTTTTTAGTTTTTCCCTAAAAATAGGTACGGATAATGGAAATATAGTATTTCCTTTTTTTTTAAATCACTAATGTCGGATCTTGCCTTAAATTTTTAACTAGTTATTGCAATTTTATCGAAAACGACTACAACGATTTTGATTAATTTTTGCATACATAATATTCAAAGCAATTGCAATAAAACTGCATTTTTAGTTTTTCTCAAAAAAAAAGTCAAATAACAAAAAAAAATTTATTTAAGAAAAACTTAGTTTCCATGTCGGATCTTTCTTTACATAAACCACATTTCTTAAAAATTAATATAGAGGCAGCTCTTATAATCTACAAGTAGACTAACATAAAAGTGCTTTGAACTGCAAGAGCAAGTACGTGCGACCCCAGTCGTGCATTTTATTTTTTTTTCAGCATAAACAGAAGCATTAGAATGGGACAGTTTTTCGAATCAAACTATTTTCTTTAAAATTGCATTTGTTTGTTACAACATATTTTTGAATATTTAGTTTTAAATGTACATATATAAATGAATATTTCGGTTTTTGGTGGATATTTTAATAATGAAGACATATTTTTGCGTCATACTTTCGTTCTTTGTTTTTTTTTTTTTCAAAGGCCAACGCAGTACGCCACTTAACCATTTTAATTTCAACTTCCAAGAAAGAACGCACTTAACACAATTTCAACTGCCCTGGTTTTTAGTCATACTGCAGTGGACAACTAATTTTGAAAATTTTGAAGAAGTTTTCAATGAGTTTTATAGCTCTGATGCAGTTTCCATACTAAAAACTAAAAAAGCACAGAGCAAAGCAATGCTAAAAAATAATTTAATATTTTCAAATTTTAATAATGGCTAAGCTTAACTAAGCTTCAGGGTTGGAATACATTAAAAACTTTAGGAGATTTAATGGAATATGCTTTTAAAAATGTAAGAATGGTTTAGGCTTCCGTTGGTATGGCCATTCTAAATATAAAATGATTTATATAAAAATGAAGGGTACCTAATTTATGCTTTAATAAATTTCAAACGTTTAGTTAAATCCTGACCATGAAGAAATTTTCGGGTACTGAGATACTTGCGTTCAAAACTGATCCAATGCCATCGACTCAAGTTTTTTTCCAAAGTTTTTCCGGTTTCAAATAGGCAGAATTTTATCTTTGAAAATTTAAGGAAATATTTTATGGCGTATACAGGGTGTCCCACAGTCACCGCCCCAAATGAAAACCATGGATTCCTGAGGTCATTTTAAGTCAAAAAACTTTAGAAGTAATTTTCTCGTTTTCGTCCCGTTTTCGAGTTACCACGGTTTTTATTATTTTTGTTCTCTTTTCCCTTATCTAGCTTTATCTTTGCCAAACTACGTTTTATTCGAAAGATTTTTTTTACAACCAATCAAGAATTTATTACAGTTTTAGTTTGTCTTAAAACTTTTTTTTCTGCGGACAACCGTTTCTCCACAATTTTCCATCAAACACAATTTTCTTCGTTTTTTAAGTTGTTTTTTTACACTTTTTCTGAGCTTTATCTTTTTGTTCTTTTCTTAACCACAATAGCTCAGAAAAAGTTTATAATTCATTTAAATTAATTTTTTATTTAAAAATTATTTTTTTTAAAATTCACTCAGTTTGTTTATTTTTTTACTTGCGATATAGGTACTATAGGGCAAGTTTAGGATTCGTAAAAAAAATCGAACTCGAGATAACAATTTTACATGACATTACGATGATGGAGAATGCCAAAAAAGTGGGTCTGGCAATTCTGTCTGTCTGTCTGTCTGTCTGTCTGTCTGTCTGTCTGTCTGTCTGTCTGTCTGTCTGTCTGTCTGTGTGTCTGTCTCTATCTGGAGCTGCAGCTTAAACGAGTGAAGTGATTTTCTTCAAACTTGGTAGTTAGCAGTTTTTGGTGATTCCCTAGAGGGGAAATTGAAATTTTTTTTTTATGACCAAAACTAACGGTACTTGCCATATAACGGAAATAGAAAAGCTAGTTTTTTTCAAAAACGGCTCTAACGATTTTGATTTAAATTTTTGTGTGTAGTACTACACATAAGAGCCAACTTTTAAAATAAAAAAAAATATTTTTTGTACCGTTATTAATGGTACCTGTCATAGAACGGTTTTTTTCGTTTCTGAATATCTCGTACAACATTAACCTGATTTAAATGAAAATTTTTATACAAACGTGTGTAAGTAAAGATAATATTAAGAATTTAGAAAATTTTCAAAAAACGCATTTTTGGATTTTTAAAAAATATTTCAAAATTTTTTTTTGAAAAATCAATTTTTTGAAAACGGATCAATGAAAAATTTTGAAATTTAGTTTTTATGTGTAAATTAATTATTTCTTCAAAACGGCATACCAACTTTTTTTTTTGAAAAATGTTAAAAAATTTTTATACATAAAAAATTATTTTTTTAAAAAACGGCTCCTACAATTTTCGAAAATTTTTTTCTAAAAATACCTTTTTATACAAGAAATAAAATGGCATATTTGTTTTTTTTTTTTTTTTAAGATAATTTAAAATGGAGTTTAATTAATTATAAAAACAGATTTAATTTTTTTATACTACTTATGAAATTTCTTCAAAATATCAAATTTTAAATTTCTTGAATAAAAAGCTTTAACATTATAGTTACTTTAAGCATAAGAGCAAGTACGTGCGACATCAGTCGTACAATTTATTTGTATGGTATTTACGCTATTAGCTATATTAAAATCACTTAAAGCATTATGTATGTCAGATTTAGTCTAAGTAAATCGTTAGACCCGTTTTCGAGAAAATTGTAATAACTTATTATTAACGATGTACGGGAAGAGCCGACATCAAGGATTTAAAAAAAAAATTAATATCATATTTCCATTATCCGTATTTTTTGAGAAAAACTAAAAATGCAGTTATGTTAGATTTTCATATAACATTACGTGTGTAAAATTTAATCGAAATCGTTTGAGCCATTTACGAGAAAATTGCAATAACTCATTAAGATGTACGGGAAGAGCCGATATCCGCGATTTAAAAAAAAAGTTAATGTCATATTTTCACTATCCGCATTTTTTGAGAAAAACTAAAAACGCAGTTATGTTAGAACTACGTACAGCACTACGTGTGTTAAATTTAATCAAAATCGTTAGAGCCGTTTTCGAGAAAACTGCAATAACTCCAAAATTTTGTATGGGAGGTATACGTTCTAAGCGAGATATTAAAAAAACAAAAAAAAAACCAACCTTGGAAATTACGAAAAAATCATCTGTACCAAATTTCAAGAAAATCCGTTAACACGTTTAGCCTGCAGCTTCATGTACAGCTTTTTTTGACGACGCACCGACGCACAGACCGACGGACGTCATGACGAAAACCACTTTTTCGGACTTCTCCATCATCGTAATGTTAGTTTTGATTAAAACCTCGAATTATTTTTTTGACACGAAACCAATACTTGCCCTATTGAGCAAGTAAAAATCTAAACGAGTATTGAGCAAAGCAGTGCTAAAAAATCATTTAATATTTTCGAATTCTAATTATGGCTTTCTCAATGAAATTTTAACTAAGCTTCAGGGTTCGAATACATTAAAAACTTAAGTAAATTTAATGGAATTATAGCTTTTAAAAAAGTAAGAGCAGTTGAGGGTTCCGTTGTAATGGCCATTTTAAATATATATGAAAATGTTTTATATAAAAATGAAGGGTACATAATTTAAACATAAACAAATTTCAAACGTGTAGTCAAATCCTGACCATGAAGAGGTTTTAGAAAAATTTTCGGGTCCTGAGATACTTGCGTTTGAAACTGCTCCAATGACATCGACTGAAGTTTTATTTAAAAGTTTTTTTCGGGCCCAAATAGGTAGAATTTTATCTTTGAAAATTTCAGGAAATATCTTATGGCGTATATAAACAAAATTTATTCCAATGATTTGTATGTATGTAATTAAAAATTAATGTTTTGTTTGTTTTATTCTGAAAGATTTCATGTGTTTTGTTCTTGCATTGTTATTTTGTTTTCTTTTTTAGAGCATATTTTAAGCGCATATTTTCAGATTTAAGGAGCATATTTTGGGTTCTTAAGTACATACAAATCACTCTAATAACTTGTTTTTTGATTAACACAAAATAAACGTAAGATAATAAAATCCTGCGTTGTTAAGAAAGTTCGATCCCATAAAACTGGGCTTATATTTTGCAATTTCTTTAAACAGCTTTTTGCAAGATTAATGACACTTTCAAAACCCATAAAGAAATATATTTATATGCAATAAATTGAAGATGAAAGCTATTCCATTGCAGTTTTTTTTTTTCTCAGATACAGTGTGGAATAAGAACATATTATTCTTTGCTTTAGTTGTACAAAAAGATAAAAATAATTTTAATTCATAAATTTATTTTTTGAAAAATTTCAAGTTTTGCAACTTTTCTCTGTGCAAAATACTATATTAAGTTTAACAATGAAACCCACCAGTTTTAAATGTGTTTTAAATGTAAACACGAATTTCTGCTTTGAATGGGAATAAATTGTAGACCACCCTCCTACATTGCCAAAAAAAAAACAACTAGGTACCCATATTGTGTTACCGTTAAAATCTAAAAAAAAGTCTAAAACTACATCAGATAAAAAGTTCAAGGACATTTTGCTTCACGTTTCATTTAATAGTCCAATTAATCACACACCAAAAATCTCATACTAATTTGGTCTGCAAAAATAACAAATTAAAACAAAAAAAAAAAAAAACATACTAAACATGAAAGAGAAATTAACGTTCCAAAAAAATGCAAGCACAAACTCCACAAATTATACTTTCTACGGAAAGTTGAATGCAACTTTGGCAATCGAGCCAAAAGTGGAACTCTGTGCAGCATCGCCGCCGCGCAACTTTGTGAGTGTTTATTGGACAAAGAGGGGGGAGAGAGGCGGGCGGGCGGTGGTTATATGTGCGACGAAAGTTGGCGGAATTTCTATAACCAGCAAAGTAAAGCATTAAACAAGCAAACAAAGTGAAAGCGCGAGTAGGTTAGGTAGGAAGGTATAAGTATGTTTGTACCATACCTATATTAATCATCATAACTTTGAAGCTTCAGACATCAAATTTAAACTGGCTAAGATACATTCATACATACATCAAGAAATACAACATTTTTTAAGACCTCGACACCTGACTTGACACCAAATGAATTAACTTAATTGACAATTAACATTTGTACAAAACATAAAAAATGTAATACCACATTCTTTTACCAAACTCACCTTTTAAGCCAGACGTTAAATAAAGCCTCTTTGAAAATGAAACAAAAAAGATACAAGATAAAATATCCAAAACTTTTACTCTTTGTAACTTTATTTTGTTTGATGATCGAATAAATTCACTTTTCAAAACAAAAAAAATCACCAAATATTTATTTTTTTGATGAATAACCACCAACCAGGTTATTATTATTAACACACCCAAGTTTGTTCACACTTCACACACTTTTTGCTGAATTTCGATTTCCCTTTTAAATAAAACGTTATAACTTCTTATAAGCGTGTAATTTCTTTCACTCGACTTCCCTTGGTCTAGTAAGAAGACGTTCAAACACTCGCCCCGATCGTAATGGGTATTGGCCAGAATAGCAACACGAAGCTTAATAATAATAATAGAGTGGCGAGAAACTTTTGCAAAACTCTCACTTTATTTCTGAAGAAATTGAATTGACTATCTTAACAACTATATGCGAGCGTATTTCGTTCGTTTTGTAATGAATGATTCAGATACAAAGATACACTATATCGAAGCTAGATGGTCTGGTGGAAATGTTTAAAAACGATCTCATACGAATTAAATGTGTTGAACGTTGGAACACACGGTTTGTTGGTACAGAAACAGAAGGTAGACAGACCGACTTGCTTGGTGACTTAAAACGGACTAAATGACTGCTGGGCTTATTTCTGGTTGTGGCTCGGCCTCCAATCCCAAGTAAATGAATCTACATGTTTATGTGCAAAAGTTTCCAAAGTTTTGTGGGTAGGTATAAGGTATGATGACTTGACTTGACTTTACTTTCGGCAGCTCATTGGAAGAGCTCCATATGATGATGGAAAATAAGGTACCTTTGAAGAAGTTGGAGTATGGAGTATCTTAATCACACCTCAATAAATTGCAAAGAAAAAAAATTAAAACTCGTTCGTCTTGGACAGAGCCGATAAAGATACATAATGTGTGTATGCTTAGCTTATGCTCTTCCGTGCACATGCTGTTGAGGTTGTTTTTTTTTTTGTTTATTTTATTTTTTTTTTCTTTAATTTGTAATTCTGGTGGGAAACTCCAAAAACAACTATAAGCCGACGCAAAGCACTTAATTATTCTATTTCTATAGCACTATCTAACGGATTTTTTTTAAAAGAGTTTGTGCGGTGCAATGCGTTTAGATGGATTTCTGGGTATCTTGTGAATATGCGGATTCGCAGTTTTAAATGTCGAGTTCATTTAAGTTTTTTTACCTACTTTTTGAGTAATTGTGAGAAATAATCATTGATTAATTGGATTATAAAAATAGAAGCAGTTAGATATATTTAATTGCACAATAAAAAAGTGGCTTTCGTTAGTGTATTTTAAGTCGTTGATATGTATTCTAACATACATATTTTTAGAGCTGATTCATAGGATGGTTTTTTTTTTTAATATTAAATTTGAACCTAAAGAGGGTCATACGTAAGGATGTTGATAAAAGCAATATCGATAGAATCTATTACACTGGTCTACAAAATTTAATTTTTTCTTTGGTGCCGAGACTATGATATACTTTTCTATAAGTTTTTTAAGTGCTGAACGTGAATCTGAAATCAAAAATATCCTATCAGCTAATATTACCGTTAGAAAGTTCGAAAAAATCGTTTTTTTTTGACTTTTTTGGAGTTAACAAGATCTTCCCCACATGAACCAAAATATACTTTTCTAAAGGTTTTGGGTGTGTTGAATTCGAATCTGAAGTCAAAAATATCCTATCAGCTCCGGTTTTTTAAATATTACCGTTAGAAAATGCAAAAAAAAAACGTTTTTTTACCACTTTTGATGTTATGCCTTAATTTGAAGAATTTTTTTTTAAATATAATTTATAACGGTTTCTATAAGAACCATTTTCCTTCATTCAAGACCTATTTAAATCTTTGCAATATCTTTTTTACTTCCGGAGATATCTTAAAATGAAGTAAGTGTGTTTTTATCAAGAAGGAGATGAAAACGTGACTATCTGTTTGATACATTACAATAACCCAACAAACTAACTATATCTCGAACAATAAAAAAGATATCGAAAAGATTTAAAAAGATCTTGAAAGAAGGAATATAGTTCTTATAGAAACCGTTATAATTTATATTTAAAAAAAAAATGTCTTCACATAAAAGCATAACCTCAAAAGTAGTTTTTTTTTAAATCTTCTAACGGTAATATTTCAAAAAAGGGAGCTGATGGATTTTCTGACTTCAGAATCGAATTCAGCACACCGAAAACCTATAGAAAAGTATATCATAGTCTCGGCACCAAAAACCTTGTTGACCTGTGATATTATACATAATATGACCATTTTCTTAATCAATAAAAGAAAAGGGCTCAGTATGTATTTCAATTATTATTAGCTTGCAAATTTATTTGCGATTTAACGATATTTTTATTGAACAGTTATTATATATATACAATTTGCTTAAAGCTAGTTTTCTAAAAATTTACATTGATTATATTAGTATTATGTTGGCACAAAAGGGGCCTAACGTTTTTGCATTGTTTTTTTTTTATAAGCTAAATTTACAGTTAATTGTAATTGTGTTTGTTTTAAAAATTAATTCTGCTGGCAGCTTCTTAACTCAGGTTGTTCAAGTCCGGTTGTCATTGTGAAGTTTGGAAATTTATTTGCATGCAAACAAAAATTAAATAGCATCTATACAGGTTGTATTCAACATTATTGAAGTTTGTATTTAATATTTATCTATTGCATTTTGCAAAAACCATATTTGTTTATACCTAAACAGAACTCTGGAAATATAAAAACTAAAACAAAAAAGTTATATGAAAGTAGGCTAAGTCATTGCTAAAAAATCTAATATTATTTAACAAAAAAAAAAAAATGATACGCATACACCATAGTGACCCATATTTCATACAAGGCAGGTTTTGTTCAAATGACAATTGAACCAAGATATAACTAAGTCCTATCTATTTTTATCTTTTACAAAAATGGTTGGATTTTAACAAAACCTGGTTAGAAATTACTTTGTTATGTTTCTTACTAGTAGAGTAACTAAAGCTCAAAATATGGCAATATTAGGGAACCCGGCTGAACAGCTCCGATTTTGATGATTTTTTTTTTCAAATGTCGGTAATTAAAAATACTTTAAAGTCTATAGATTAAAAATTTCCGTAGGGGAGAATGGGGCAGTTTTGAACACGGGGCACATTTGAACACTGCATATAAAATTTTAGTATATCAATCTTTTTTAGAAGTATTTCGATATTTGGACCCGTCAACACGATATCCATAAATGTCAATGACTTTCCATCGTTATCTCGGCTGACTTTCAGATTTATAGGTGGAAGGTAATTTTAATAGTGGTTTTGCATTATTTCAGTTTTTTAGTTGTAAGAGTTTAAAAAAAAAAATTGGTACGTGATTTCAAAACGCAATACAATTTTTGTTAATGATTAATGAATTTTAAACTAATTGACGGTGAATTTTTGAATGAATATATTAATGTTAAATATTTATTCAACATTTTATGTTGTTGACACAGTTAGGGCAGTTTTGAACAAGTATGGTGGGGCACTTTTGAACATGTTCAAAACCGCCCCGAGCAGTTTGTATCAGACATTTTAAGGACACTTGAATGTGTTTTATTTAATAAATCGTAATGTTCTTATAAAAAAAATAATGAAACTAGCATTTGTGGCCAAAATTAAATAAAAAATGGAAATATGTACAACATAATTGAAGATTTAAAAAAATGCCTGAATTCTTCAAGTTCGGCTAGACTTTTCTCGATGAGAACTCGATTATATACCGCTTAAGCGTTATAGAAATTAAAGTCAAGCTACCTACACCAATTAATGCTCCTGGTACATGAAGAACATCCGCTTTGTTAACATTTAGATTTAATATTTAAATCTAAATGCGATTTAGATCGCAAAATAAATCTATTTTACTCTGAGAAGCATAAATGGTATGAATACCATTTTTCTAAGATATATTTTAAATGAATTTTTCTTGGTTTTTGTTTTTCTTTTGAACTTATAAATGTGATAAACTGATAACTATAGTATACATTTTAATGTTATTTTTTCTGAGTTTTTATTATTTGTTGGTTAATTGGATATGATATAATAATCAATTTGGAGTTTTTGTATGTTCTTATTAAAAAACTAATAAAAAGTTAAGTATTATTTATTCATTACAACGAAACTAATACTGCTGTTCAAAAGTGCCCCTTCCATGTTCAAAACTGCCCCATACATGGGACACTTTTGAACATAAGAGCCTATATCTTTAAAACATCAAAATTCAATATAAATAATTTGTTTAACTCACGAAATGTTCTTTGAAATCGAAGTTCAATGTTACTGTTCAATGTTAGTAAACTTTACTGATCAAGAAATCGAACACATTTCGTTCAAGCAGCTTCGAAAGCAAAAAGTTTTCAAATGTGCCCCACTCTCCCCTATAATTGTCTTAGCAGGAATATAAATTTTTTAATAAAAAATTAATTTTTTTTTATCAAAATTTATAATTGGCTGTGGGGGACAGTTAACACATAATTCACCATTGCATCTAATATGAAAAACTTTGTTTTTTTGACGGATGCCTTGCAATAAATAATATAAAATTTCAATGATGATGATTTTATTATGTTAAAGTAACTACAGTTTGCAAGTAATTTTTTCCTACAGAATTTCATAATACCTATGTATGTGACCAGATAACAACTTGCCCGAAAATCATTAAATTTTTCTAATGAAAATAAAAACTTCTTAAAGACATTTGCGATCCTAAAAAAACTTCATAACATAATCTCAGTTATTTAAATGTATTAAAAAACTAAATTGAAAATCGTTGGAGATTTTCGTTGGAAAAATACTAATAATAATACAATCACCAAAATAGTGTTTTTGGAAGTCCAAAATTCGATATCGATAAGAAGGTCAAAGGTAATTAGAAAAGTATGAAAAGTATGTGGTTTCTATGGCAAAATATTTCTCGCCAATATTACTATCATTTACGGAAAAATCGTTTTTTTTTTCAATTCTTCTCTTTATTTTTTTAAACAAAAGTATAGTTTTTGTACATAATCTTAAATAAAAGGTTATAATCTAAATCTAAATAACTGCATTCCAAAATTTTCAAAAATCAAAAATTTTTTTGGTAACTTTTTTGATTGAAAAATAGGCTATTTTTTCAAATTAAATTCGTCAATAATCCAAAAATCAACTTTTTACTCAAATAACATTTATAGGTATATTGGAGTAACTAAAGCAAATGTCTAGGGAAAGTACTTTAAAGTCTATAGATTAAAAATTGCAGCTCTCACCGTATTTTTTTTTAAAGATTTTTGTGAACAAAATCAATTTTTTTACAAAATTTTTTAAAGTAAATAATACCAATCGATAAACTAAAATTTTTAAAGAAAATAATTGTGTGAAAGTAATACACAACTGTGCATCGTTTAGGTGGTAGATGCTATTTTCTCAAAAATTGACTTTAAACATAAAAACAAATATTTAAAAACAACGGCAACACCTACCTACAGTACCCAAAAACATATTTTTGAAAAGTTAATAGTTTATTCTTGTGTTATAATTTAAAAAAAAAGTTAATGTCACGAGTGGTTTTTGAATAAATGGTCTTCAAACTCTGAAATTTGAACGAAAAAAAAAAAAACCAATAAAAATAATAAAAATTAAAAAAAACTCTCGATTTTCGTGTATTTATTTTTTTATAAAAACAGAGTTTTGGAATATAAATATTTTATTACCCAAAAACTATAAATCACCAGATCATCAAACTTTTTGCATTTAACTAAGAAAAAATAAGGCTTTTTATAAAGAAAAAAAAATTTTTTTTAAGTACAGAAATAAAAAAAAAATAGTTTGAAATTTTTAATTTTTTTGTTTTTTTTACTAAAAATTTGAGTTTAAAACCTTTATAATTTTTTAATTATTCTTAGAATAAAGTTCAAATTTAGTGTATATAAAATATAAACTTTAAGCTTTTGATGAAGGTATGTTTTGGAATGGTAAGAGTTGGCATTGGCATACAAAAGAAGTTTTTTATTTTAAAGTCGTTCTAAAAAAATTGTATTTTTCATCTGAACCAGAGGATAGAACCTCTTCGTGTTTAAAGCCACTCCCATTTGTAATTTTTATGTCGGTACTTAAAAATACTTCAATCTATAGGTAAAATCTTTAACGTTACTTCATTAATTTGTTTTTTTTTTTTTTTTTTATATAAATGTAATAAATGTATAGTTAAAGAAAAGCTATCATTTAACATCATTTTTAATGTTAAAGGATGTCTTATGACATTGTATATTCTGTGCTTAATGCTTTGTTACTTTTACCATATAGAAGGTACATGTTAAAAATTAATTAATATTTTGTATTACTTTTACACTTGTTTTTAATATACATGGTCGTCCATCTTATTTTTTTTGCAAATTTTATCCATCAGAAACAAAGAAAAAAATGGAAACAAAATAAAAAGAAAAAGTATGTACAAGCGCATGCAACTACCTAACCAAATGCCAAACCCTATACCTGCAATAAGTCAACCCTTCCAAAATGATTGGTTTTTCATTAGCAGGAAGTAAAAGTATCCATGCTTTCTTTTAAGACCCTATACATACATATACGCACATAAAACATATATGTAATATGTTACTGTCTTTATTTCTTTGTCAGGATCCGGTATCTGTACATTAGTGTGGTCCACGTTATAAGGCAAAAAAATAAACCATATAATTCATTAGTTCCCCACCCATTATTTTGCTACAGACATCAATACCAACATATGCTGAAAGTTTTAGCCTTCAAAACTAAAAGGAAGAGGGCGCTCATCAGCTTTGGAATATTAGACTTTGTTACCCTTACCTTACCCTTAATATCTGATTATATCGTATTAATACTTGGCTTGAGGTTGCAATTTGGATTAAACATGATAAGCACGCATGTTCCCGACAACCAAGTAAATGATTTTCACGTTTCTTTGGTTTTGAGTCACTAGCTCGTATTTCATTGATAAATTCTGTTTTGATAACTTTAAGCAAAAAATACTTACAGACGAATTTAAATGAACAAAAATTATTATCTGTGAAAATATCACTTAACTATTGGTTTTTTATGAAAAACTTTACCACATCATAACTTAATTCACTTGATAAATCAAAACAAGAGTTAATTACTAGGCATGAGGACCCAGGTATACCAGCATCTGAGCAAAAACTTTGAGCCTGTTGAGCGCCCACTTACACTTCACCTAAAAAGCTGAAATTTCACGTGTGTAATACAAAACACATATGCAACCAATTTTTGAGTGGGGAACAATGGAAATGTAAAAACCAAAAAATTGGACCACCCTACTGTACATATTAATTTCGCACACATTAAAAATGTTTTTTTAAGGCGAGGTGATTTTTTGTTCGCTTATTGTATGTTACTCACACCATTTATTGGAATTTTTGGAAACCAAAATAATTTAATACGATCGCATTCTATGCAATCTGCCTCCTCTACTTCTCAATTTTATTTATCCACTTCTTTCGTTTGTTCGATCTTCAATACAAGATAGAAGAAAGAAATATGTTCCGTCGGTGAGCAATTTTTTGGTTGAATTACGCATCGTAAATTGCATCACATATTTGATTTACAATAACAGGTGTTATGAAACAGAGGAAAATCCAAAGTCGTCAATCGTCGTCAATGTGAACCTTGGTGGCGTTTATGGTGTTCAATATAGACACCGTCGAGGTACAGTCATGATTTGCTTGAAAAATATTTGATTTGATCTCTTTTTTTTTTGAATAATGTCATTGACTTTTGAAGGTGTCTTAAAAGATATCGAGAAAATAGGTGTAATTTTATGCAAACGTTATGGCTTAAGCGTTTAACCTTTGAAACAGGATGATAGCGATCACAAGGAAATTTATTAAATTTGGGTGTAGCAAATATTTTGTAAGTAGGTTTAGGTATACCGGAAAAGTTTTCTTTCTTTATGTTTGTTACGGTTGGGTTAAGAGATAAAGCAATGTGATACAAGAATTTAAAATTTGTTCCAGGGAAACAGGAACCATGTGAATTTTGTTGATAGTGTTAGTTTAATGAATAACCTTGGTTTTCGGTAACTTGTATAGAATGTTAGATTGTCAAAATATAAAAAAAAATATCGCAAGTAAAAATTTTGTTTGGTGGTTAAAAATCTAGGTTTGTTTTGATCCATCCAATAGAATTTGTTCTATGTCTATCCCATAGTGTTTGCCTATATCCATAAATACAAACAATTTGCTGCCTTTTTACACATAATACCTAATAGTAATGCATAATGAGTTCACTATGAAGCATTAGAATAGTAATATTGTATATTAGTATTTTGTTCACTGGAGCGTATGCGTATTATTTTTTTTTTTTAACAGAAAATTAGTTTTCGACAAATTAGATGGTATAAAGTGATATGAAACTTTGGTTTGCTGTCAAAATAAAGCTGTTTGTAAGTTTATTGACATTATGTAGACTAATGAAATCATATGAACTTTGGAACATTTTTATGTGAAATTAATAATAGAAATGCATTTATGGAAACGTAAGATAAAAAAAAAATTCTGAAAATTATTTTGTTCAAAATTAAATAAGAGTTCACATTTTTTACATGACACAAAAACAATTAAGGAAAGATTAGCAAGATATATATATATATATGTAGAATAATGTCATTAACATTGATAGGGTAATCTGCTTTTATCAATTTTACTTCAATAACTGCAACCAAGTTATGGTCCATGCTAATCTTATTAAGAACTCATTCAATATAAGTTCAAGTGACCTCAACTCCAAAAATTTATAAAGCGTTTCGCCCAGGTACGACAGTGGGCTCATCAGTTAGATCTGTCGTACCCTTACTAAGACGCCTTATTTTGGTCGATCTAACTGATGAGCCCACTGTCGTACCTGGGCGAAACGCTTTATAAATTTTTGGAGTTGAGGTCACTTGAACTTATATTGAATTATATTCAATCACTCCACTTAAAATTAAAATAATTTTAATAATTTTTATTATTTTTGTTATTTTTTCTTCGTTCTGATTAAGAACTGGTCGTGCGTATGCTATACTATAAGAGTTGGAGTATGTTACTTTTAATTTATAACTTTTTCGGAAATATAAAAAACATTACAAAACACAGGTTTTACGGCGATGTAACTCAGAAAGTATAGCTCGCATGAGGATATGAGATATGGGAGAAAGAAAGATAATTGTATTTTCAAACCGAAAAATTTCTGTGCAACAAGTCGTTTTCGAGGTATTAAGAGCAACGCAATTTTTTAAATAGCGGATGTCCCACCTAAGAAAAAATTACATTAACTGAGATTTATACTAAAAATAAACCTTTCTTCAAAACTGCATCAAATCCTAGGTGAAGTTTCTTTTTTTGTTATTATATAGATTTGACCCTATGAACTGAAAATCACACTTTGTTTAAAATGTCTTATTGTGGTTTTTGGAGTGTTTCGTTGATTTTATTGCTACGGACAGCTTCTAAATCCTAATCCCTTCTTCATAGCTCGATACCAAAAGCTTTTTCTTGAAAAGGTTAAATCAGTTTGCGTTTAGTTTAAATAGATTTGCTAAAAGTTTAAATAGTTTGCTTTAGTTTAATTATATTTGCTTTTAGGTTTAATTGATTTGCTTTTAGTTTAATTATATTTGCTAAAAGGTGAAATATATTTGCTAAAAGGTGAAATATATTTGTGAAAAGGTTAAATAATTTGTGTTTAGTTTAAATAAAAGTGCGAATGCTATATATAGCATTCGCACTTTTATTTAAACTAAACACAAATTAGTTTCACCTTTCACAAATATATTTCACCTTTTAGCAAATATATTTCACCTTTTAGCAAATATAATTAAACTAAAAGCAATCATAATTAAACTAAAGCAAACTATTTAAACTTTTCGCAAATCTATTAAACCTAAACGCAAAATGATTTAACCTTTTTTAGAAAAGGCTTTTGATATCGTGCTATGAAGAAGGGATAAGAATTTAGAAGGTGAAATAAGTTTGTGTTTTGGTTAAATAGAATTGCTAAAAGTTTAAATAGTTTGCTTTAGTTTAATTATAATTGCTTTTAGTTTAATTATATTTGCTAAAAGGTGAAATATATTTGCTAAAAGGTGAAATATATTTGTGAAAAGGTTAAATAATTTGTGTTTAGTTTAAATAAAAGTGCGAATGCTATATGTATGTACATTAGGGTGCTTCTTAAAAATCAATTTTCGAAATTTTAATGGGGCACCCTTTCATTTTGTTCTTCCTGTCTTAAATATAAATTGGGTAAAATTTGGTCCAGTTTAAACACGTTCTAGGGGTCGCTACCACAACTCAAAGTTTTGAAAAATACACCAAATTTTGCTTTTTTTTTCTCAGAAAATTTAAAAATTTGTAATCAGAATTAAGTACTTTATATTAAATCTTTAACTGTTTTGAAAGAAGTTTTGATAAAAATACAGCGGAATAAAAATGTAGTTTAATTTTGAATATTTTTTAATTTGACATTTTTTTGTGTTATTCTGTAAAATAGCTTAATTGAAAAATTCAATGATTTTATCTGATTGTTTATGAGCCTAATATCTTTATTCGACAGACAGTTAAATGACTGTTTATTAGAAGATATAAAAATCGGGTCTTAATCTTTAGTGAATGGTAGCGACCCCTAAATTTTAATATTAAAATCGGAAAAAAATACCATACACTATGCTTATATGGTAGAACATAATGCAGGGGTGTCCCATTAAAAAATCGAAAAAAAGATTTTTTCGACCATATAAGAAGCACCCTAATGTACATATATCAGAGAAATATAAAAAAAGTATTTGGCCCCTATTACGGTTTTCAAATATCAACACGATATTTGATATTTATCAACAAAATGAATGAATCGGTATTACCGTGATCGACTATCAAAATTTTTGATAAACTGTGTCCTTGCTATAAATTTGAGATCTATAATTGTGAATAGTTCTTTTGATAAATTCGGTATTATGGATGTCAAAAAAATTTCCTATGTATCAAATTTTCCATAAATTGCAAATTTCTCCCCCATAGATTTTTCTCATCATATTTTGTTTACTAAAAAAACGTCGTTGTTAGACATTTTCAGTCAAATGAAATAGGTTTTGTAAACAAAATTGTATTCCAATAAAAAACTTTTATTTTCAAGTATCAGCACATAAAGTCGTCGATAGAATTATTTTTTGAAGAGAGCAAAAATGATGAAGAAACTCGATTTGAGGAAGCCATTGTAGGAAGAAAAGTAGGGGATGCTTTAAATCCATTGTACTTAAGAGAAGATGACAACTCATTGTCCGTTAATAGTTGTCTTTAGTTTTTTTTTACTGAATTTCCGAATTTCTATAGAAGCATTCGTAGATGTACTCAGGAACATTGAAGTCAGGCTTCCACCATCGAAAAGACAACAATCCATCCCAAATGTTCTTAAAGTAACAAATGTCATACGATTTTGTGGACAAGGGAGTTATCTACTTAGCGTTGGAAATGATTTTAACGTTGCACATAGGGGTATTTAGTCAATTTAGGCGGACAAAACACGAAATTTTAAACTGATCCAAACGTAAAAAATCAACATCCTACTAAAAGTAGATAACTTGCTTAGCGTTTTCTTATAGTTTAAAAATTGATTATTGATTCAGGTGACTAACAGCAGCGGTCTAAAGTTCAAAGTTTTCAGCCCAAAGATAAAATTAATTTTTTTTTGTAATTTAGCGACTGTGCTTAAGTAAGTACTTTTTTTTGAAGTGGATTTAGAAAGAAGTTTTTATGGAATATTGATAAAGAGATACGAAACTGTCTTCTAGATGTTGGATCTAAATGTTGTATTACTTAATAAATAAAAAAGTGATATGTTGAATCTTAATATAAATTAATCGTAAAAAAAGTAAATTTCTGTGTTGGTAAGGAGATAAGTTATACAATTTCACATTATTGTGTGATAAAATTTAATGTTTTCTAAAGGTTAAACTCTTATCTAATTGAATCTTGAAAAAATAAGTGCAACTTCGACCCATTTGCCCTTCTTAAAGGTTTTAGGTTTTGAAAAATGGTTACCTTGCATTCAGCATCCATATTTTAAGTTTTTTTAAAGATTCAACTTCTTGAATTACAGAACCTGAATCCTTATGATTTTTCCTAAATTTTAAGACCTTTATCTTGGTGATACCATTAATAGAACTGCATTTATAAGCGTTTTAATAAACCATAGGGATCCATTCTTGACACTTTTTTGTTTGATCAAAAAGTGGTTTAGGAAGAAAAATGTTTTCATCGAAATCAACACTTAAAACACTTTATTCCAGTACTCAATACAAGCTTTTACCTTGTTGATGAAGATAAACCGGAAAAATAATTTTGTCCGCGTAAAATTGGTAAATACCCCTATGTGCGTTGATATGGCACAACCAACAGTTTGTTGTCTGATGATCGGATTGCCATCCGTGAAACAGTGCTAACCCAATTTCTACTAAGATACCAAACTAAAGACCATTAAATAATTTATTATCGATTTTTAATAATTTTTTTTTATTTATTTATTTGTCTTTTTTTTTTGTTTTTATTTAATTTTAATAAGTGAATTTTTATCTTATAATTATATTTGCTTTTAATCCTGTATTGTTAAATATTTAATAATAATGTCGTTTTTTTTATGTTTAAACAGTGTGTGTTTTTTTTTTTAAGATTTGTAAATAATATTACAGTTATTATTTATTTACAAATTATATTATGTACAACTATCTGGATGCTGGCTTTGTTTTCGTTTTGTTTTGGGTTCTTTTTGATGTTCCAATGATGGCCTCCTGGGGTTGCCAAGAGTAACTAATGCACTTGCTACAGCTAAACCAGCCGCTTGACCAGGTGGTGCATGCTGTAGGCCACCTTTTTTAAAAGATTTATAATAAAATATTAAAATTTTTACAATCTTTATAATATATTCTTACCTGTTGGTAATCGGACTAGAAGAGATAAAACTGCAGCACGGTTTCCATTACAAGGTTCTAAAGCTATAGGACTTGGACAATCCTAAACAAAATAACAATTTTGTTAAAAAAAGTATATCAAAACTGCAAATGAATACAAACCTTTTTGCGTTTCCTTGAAGCAGTCGATATACTTTCAATTGTTTGCGTCAAATCTATGTGTTCCCTATTCTCAATTTCAACCAGAACCTAAAACCAAAACCAAGTTAATCTATTTTACTAGAACAAATTTGATAAAAAAAAACAAACCTGAGAAAATGGCCTAGATGCCATTTGTTCCATTTCAACAAACAGCCGTTGTCGCCTTCGGAACATATCGTATTTCTGTTTTATCTTCCATAATATCGCCGCCATCAGGAGCAGCATCAGGAAACAAGTCGAAAAGGTTATGAAAAACTGTTGCAAATTTAACTTTGGATATTGCGAGAAGGCGATTTGAATCCAAATCGGTGGTTGAAAGTCGTACACGTAAACGTAGAACGTCGTCAGAGTTGTATTGTCTTCGCTATTTGCACCAAAATGATATTCGGTCTTTGGGAAACGATGTCGGAATGTCGAACAATTGATACCAGTAAATGCATACTTTTCATTTGTTCCTGCTTTGCGAACTGTTATATTCATCTTGGCTGCAACGCTGCATGTTATTGTAAAGTCAGCGTCAATGTCTGGTTTGCCCGGTGAGTTGCGGAAGTTAATCTGTGTAAAATGACGATCCTCTTTTTTGGACAAATTAAAGGTAAATTGGTAGTCAATGGTGAGGTCGTAGTAGCAGGAAGATTTAAGTGGATCACCATGATAGTGGTTCTGACTGTCACACTTTTCGCAGTGGTCACCAACAATTCCCTTTGTCTGACAGAAACATTTTCCCGAATCCGAATTACATAGACTGCCTTGATTGTTGCATTCACATTTTTGGCATGCTCCGCCATTAACTGGATTTCCCCAGAAACCTGATTTGCATTTTTCGCAATTACGTCCCATTGTGAGATTGGAGCAGGGCTGATCACAAGTGTACTTGTCCAGACAAACACTGTGTCCATTGCATTGACAATCCGGACAGGAAGTAAAGTACCACTGTGTGGCTGAACATTCCATCACGTCTTGAGGGCCACTTGCCCCTCCCGGAAGGCACTCACCCAAGCCCGTGTTGGATCCATCGTCGCACCAACCGCAAGCGGGATCATCCCTGCACTGATTGCAAGTCTTATAGAAACCACATTGTGAGCCCGACACTTCCGGGCGACATTTGGACGGGTGGGTCGTCCATTCCCTACATTGGCCATAGGGAAAACTGGCAGTGTAGGCATTCCTGTCGACACATCGCTGTTCATTCTGACACCAAATGCATTCCTCTTCGGTGCAATTGGCACAGCTGGTCAGATTTGCACATGGCGGAGGACATTGTATGTCCGCTGAATCAATTGTACGATTACCTATGAATGGACGACAACGATTGTGTTCCATTTCCCAAATGCAACTGGGATTTGCCGAGCAAGCATAACAACAATGCAAATGTTCACATTCTGTTCCAATTTCCTTGGGACACTCATCGAGACGTTTTATCGCTATCGAACGACCATCGTAGAATACATCACGACATTTGTCTTTGGAGCATGAACCGTTGCCACAGTAGATGCAACCAAAACTGTTGGATAGACACGATTCACAGTTATTCAGTTCATGGCAACGACTTACATCGTGCAACAACTCAGAGGTCATTGTGAGGCGACTCTTAACTGGACAAGGAATATAGTCGTACTGTTCGCGACCAAAAATCGACGCCTTCTGTACTTTGTCAATTGAAATGCAGCGGGATTTCTGTACATCCCAGATGCATTTGACTCCCGGTCGTGAGTTCAGGCACTTCTCTTGCTTTGTAAAGTAATTGCAGTTCCCCGGTGTATACTTCAGCATGTCTGACAACAGCTGACCATCAAATCCGCCGTAAATGTAAAGCGAATCTTCAAAAACTACCGAGCTATGGCCAAAGCGTGCCAGATCTGAGACCAGGTCGGATGGTATTTCTTGATAATGCCAAGAATCACAGAAAACGTCGTACACCATAAGATCCTTGCTATAGCATTTGGCGCCATAGCTCTGAGAGGTGTCATTATGGGTGTTGCCTCCGAAGACTAACATCAAGCCGGGAGTTACAAAATCTGCTGTATGAAGCAGCCTCGAGCTTAGGGCGGACGTCAGAAGCGTCCATGTTCGAGTTGAGGGCTCATAGGCGTACAATTTACTGCTCAGCACTTGGCTGTTCTCACTCTCCGAAACAATACCTCCGTAAACGTATATTTTTTCCGTGAGCATGTCATACGCTGCACTATGCCCATAACCCCCCTTTACCACATAACCATTAGTCTCGACAATTCGCCATTCGCGTGACCCAAAATTATACTCCTGAACGGTATTCAAATAACCGTACTGAGGCGAATGGCCAAATATAACAACCATATACTGGTAGGTGCTCTTGTCACCGAATCCAGGCACCAGTGTTGCTGTGTGACCGACCACTCTAAGCGGCCCACACATTGTAAAGCTAGTCTCATTGCAGGGTTCTGCTTTGACTGTAATATTCTCCCAAGTTTTGGCGCTAACATCGAACGCCCAAAGCTCTCCACATATCCCCTTGTGTCGTATCACTCCGCCATACATGAAAATCTTATCGCCGTACATTACTGTCGAGACTCCGTAACGGATTTCAGGCACACTGCTGCCTCCTTCAATATGGACGGCTTCCCAAACATTGCCATTGAAATCGTACATGTTTAGAAGCTCGCCGCGATCGTAGCTTTCGCCACCGATAATGTGAAGAGTGTCACGCCATACGGCTGCTCCATGGGAAGCACTGCCTGGTGGTGGTGGAGAATATTGAGCAGATACAGCAGTCCAGACTCCAAGTGCACTTATCTGACTGCAGTCGTATCCGGTAAATCCGGAATAACATTCACAACTGAAATAGAGGAATAATGATTAAGTTATTTGGAACGAAGAACTGGGCCCTATTTCATTAAATTATTATTTAGTGTTGTACCTACAGACTTATAGTTAAAAGCAAAAATAAAGTAGGTATGGAGTTTTAGTTTTCTGTTTCATAAATCAGTGTTGGTTTGTTCGTTTTGGAACGGCAAAATGTTATGAAATTCTTTTGAATTAAAATATTGATGCACTAAATATGTATATTATTTGGAAAACATATCTTCAGAAAAAAAAAATATTTTTGTCAAACATTAGTTTTATTGCAAATTTCATCAAAGGGCTTAAACTCATAAATGAACTAAACATTTATCTAAGTGCATACATTAATTAATAAGGAAAATAAGGGTATTTTTATAAACGCCTGTCCAACTTAGGCCTGCGTTAGACGTGTTTATCGTGCGATCGGACTTACTTATGTAGTTTTCTTTTACTCCAATGAGAGTACCCTTTTAGTACTTATTTTTGCACTTTTTAAGGTTTTGTGTTCTTTGACGCCACAAAAGTGTAAAAAAAAATTACTCCGGAGTAATTTTAGTACTACGGAGTACCCCGGATTTACTCCACATTTTTAGTCAGATTTACACCGATTTGCACACACACTTATGAATTTGAAGTTTGACATTTTAAAATTTTGTTTGAAAAGTGAACGTATATGAACCTTGAACCAGTG
The DNA here is from genome assembly GCF_945859705.1 of Episyrphus balteatus. Lineage (NCBI taxonomy): Eukaryota > Metazoa > Arthropoda > Insecta > Diptera > Syrphidae > Episyrphus > Episyrphus balteatus. The sequence continues at coordinate 2,295,160 of NC_079136.1, read as the reverse complement.
CTAAACTTCAACCTTGCAACCGATTTCAGAAGATAAAAGTTGCTGATCCACGGATTAAATATTTGTTCAACTGGCCCTAAGGGTGTGTGTCAATTAGGCTGAAAACCCCGATCAGAAGCGTAATGAAAAATATACCAAAAGTAAAACTAAGTGCGCTTCTACACGAAGACGCAAAGCGCGAGCCGCACATAAGAGGAAGGGAAAAATAAAGTTCAAAAAAAAGGGAAGGAAGATTTTCTACCGTGAGTCTCCGGTAAAAAATTTTGTGACTCTTTTTGACGTTTCTCTTTGATCTTGTTCTTTTTTTTGCTGTTCTGTTTTATTTTATTTCTTCGGTCGCGCAGTCTTCTTCGTCGGTTGTGTATCATTTGCGTGTATAGTAACGTTTTTAATTCATTCAAAAGTTTTCGTTGCACATAGACCCCACTGGAGTTGTTTTTTTTTGTGTACATTTTGGTGTTTTTTTTTTAGAATTAAAATACATAGTCTGCTTCTACTCGAAGACGTAGACGCACAAGATGCACATAAGAGCAAAGGAGAAATCGATATTTCTCTCTCCCTTGTTCTTTATGTGCATCTTGTGCGTCTACGTCTTCCTGTAGAAATCATCATACGAAAACAAGAACAAAATATAACCAAGAAAAATAGCTGTCAAATTTGCGTCTTCAAAAAAATACTACGTGTAGAATGGCGCGACGCACCGAAACGAAAATCAAAAGGAAATTCGAAGATAATTTCTGCGCCTTGCGTCTTCGTGTAGAAGCAGACTTATCAACGAACGCTTATTATGCTTCATATGTTATTAATATTAAATTTTTTTTTCAATTCATAAAATTTTTCCTTAGGCCTGTTATCACTATTTTTTTCATGAAAATTATCCATTTTTGCCTTGTCACACACACACAATTACAAAAAAAAAAAAATACTCTCATTATGTTCTTTCACTCCAGAAAAAGGAGTACAAATTTAGAGTACTCCTTAATAGAGTGAAAGAAAACGACATTAGTCCAATTTCAGTATTGCTGTTCATAAACGTCATTTTGTCGTCAATATCGGACACATTTTATGGCTGCAGAACTCACAAAGAAGTTTATTTGCCTCTGGATTCGATGTTTTTATTATTAATAAATGTAAATATTGGGCACGTTCAAACACCTATCGGATAGGCTATCTGGGATACCCGTATCTGGAATATCTTTTTGAACAAAGAGGTATCCAGATAGCTTGCCCAAGCAGCTACTAAAAAAATATGTAAATTTTGAGAAGAGGAAACTTTCTTTTGAGCAAATTACATTTTTTTATTGTTGAATAGTACTTGCACAATCGCTTTGACTTTATTTCTTGCAATTTTTTTTATTTTGTAGCTGAATAATCGCCCGAAAAGTAATCAAAATAAAAAAAAGCCAAATGTATATCAGCTGATCACTCGGATACCTGAGGTATACCATAAATTCTGGGATACCTTCAGATTATTTTTTGACAGAAAATGGTTCGTTTCCTTGCTAATTTTTAACATTGTTTACAACAACAAAAAGCTATCCGATAGCTTTATGTTAGCTCTTTGAACGTGCCCATTGTAAAAAAAAAATTGAAGGGCTAACTAGGGTGGTACAAAAAGTGTTTATTTTTTCATTTTTCCAAAAATTTAGATTTTAATGACACAGACAATTTCTAAATCGTGTTTTTTGATACAAATGAGTTTAAATTGATTTTTTTCGTATTAGGGTGGCTCTAAGAAATGTTATCTTCTACAGTTGCTTGTGGAATTTGAAAAAAATCAATGTTAATATTAGATTGACCGAATTATTGAAGAAAAACAAAATTTATATTAGGGTGATTAAAATTTTTTTTTTCTAATTACCTTTTGAACAAAAAAATTAATTTTCACTGCAGAGAAAGTTTGTAAAACATGGTTTATGAAATATAATGTAAAACTGGGTAGGTATTTTCGCATCAGGGGGCTCAGAAAAATGGTATATTTTGCATTTACGCTTGGAATTTAAAAAAATCGACTTAATTAATTTGATATGAATTAAATATTACTATAGCAAAAAACTCACTTAACAAACTTTCTGTGCCTTAAAACTCTTGTTTTTTTCAAACGCAAAATAAAACTTTTTTGAACACCCCAATTAAAAATACTTTGTTCCATCGATAATTTGTTTCAAATGCGAACCGCTAGTTTTTTTTATTCCGTTAATAAAAGTAGAAAAAAAATGTATTTTTTTTTTTGCGCCACCCTAATTTTTGGAACTGAAAAAGGAAATTTTTTTTGATTATTAAACAAAACTCATCTCATACAGATATTTTTCCACTAGACAAAGAAGATTGATTTTAGTGCCAACCATTTTTTTGGAATCATACAAATTAAAAAGCCTGCATTGTTATTGCACTTTAACTACCTAATGTTCTCTATTAAATATCAAAAAAACTAGTACATTTGTTTCTATCACTGACACCCCAAAAATTGGCGTCTAATTAAGGGTCCGAAAGATCTAACTGATTAGCGCACTGTCGTATCTGGGTGAAACGCTTTGGAGTTGAGGTCACTTGAACTTTAAAATTGAATTATATTTAATCGCTCCACTTAAAATAAAAATAATTTTTATTATTTTTTCTTCGTTATTATATCAACCGGACCACGGTCAAACATTTTCTAAGTGTCTGAATTTAAACAAAGTTCACAGTATATTCATGCTGTGAGTTTTATAAGTTGTCGGTAAACATCGACCAAAATAAGGTTTCTAAGTAGGGGTACGACAGATCTAACTGATGAGCCCACTCATCCATAAAGCACATTCAAAGAGCAAATGACCCAAAATTAGACACCATATTTTACTTTATTAGTCTTTCTACTCCTGTAAAAAAATCGCTTGTAGTTACAAGTCTATCACTAATAAATTTTTAGACAAATACTTTTATGAAACAGAAACTTGTATATTAGCTTGTATTTGCAAGTCGATACTTGTAGTTATTAGTCTATTCGACGAATTCTTTATGAAACAGAAATTTGCTGATAATTTACAAGCCACAAGCTAATTCACATATAATTTTATTTATCTTGAAATAGGGCCCTGGACTTTTTCTAATTCAACTTACCGTCCTTCTGATTTCTTACATTCCCCTTGTTTCAAATGGAAGGAGCAGCCATTTGCACACGTGTGAATATTACATGCTTCACCCGTGTATAAAGCATCACAAATGCAGGTAGCATCTGTTGATCGACATTTACCATGTCCAGAACAGTCCAAGCCTGTAAAATTGAAAAAAAGTTTTTAATAGAACTTCTTACTAACTAAAGGAGTTGTAACACTTACTTGAATTATTTGTAGGACAACCATTGACTTTGTATGAAATATTAAAGCCGGACATATTATAAGCATCATCACTAAAAAAGTGCAACAATGCTGAACCCGATTGAGCAACTATTTCGGGAACTTTTCTTATTGAAAAGTTCTTTCTGTACATAAGTCCACTGAAAGTTTTAAAATTTTTATGGTTTAATTGGTTTTTATGGTTTAATTTGAAAATTATACCTGTAAACAGCTAACAATGGAGATTCAACACTATCTCCATCGTATATATACAAATGATCCCAACCACATTCGGTTGCAAATTCTTCCAAATGCAATCGAATTTTAGCGGGCTTCTTATTCCCACCAGGATAGCGATTACTCCAGTTGGTATGGCGGGCATCTATAAGCCAACTGCATTTAACGCTAACCGAATAGTTGCCAAATCCATCGTGTATAACACCTTCCGGTTCAGTTAGTCTAAATAAAAAAATAATACCAATAATTTTATTTCAATCATATTTCTCTATCATCATCCATGAAATATCTATCGTTTTATAAAAGAATGAGATGAACTCAGTATTATATGTCCATGAATAGATTTGAAACTCTCAAAGTGGTTTCTGAACTTATGCAAGCTCTACTCTAACAGATCAACGTCTAAAGACATGCTACACGATTTGGTGTATTTTCTATCAATTTATTTATATAAATATTTTGGTTTCGAAAAAAATTGCAAAATTGCGCGACTAGCCTTATTTATTTTTGTGGTTCTGAGAGATTCCATACTCTTTTATTGTACCTTTACTGTTTTTGTATATCTCCATTATTTTATTTAACTAATTTTTAACTACTTTGAATTTTAATGAATCATGTTTAGACTAAGATATATATATTTTGAAGAGATAACATTAAAATTTAATCGTTAATCTGAAAAACAAATATGAACCAAACTTTTTTGGATAAAATGAAAAACTTATCTTATACATATAGGCATTAGAAGCTTTTTTGTTTTACAAACAAAACTTGTAAAGGGTTTAAAATATGAAACCGCTCAGAAAGAGAGTATGTAGATACATGTTACATTTGTGAGGGTTTCCGAATTAAAGCTATTTAATAAAAAAAAAAAACTAAAGCAATAAGTTTAAATTACAATTTTCTGCAACCATTCCACAACTTCTCGACAATGGCCTACAATGACTTTTGACATTGCTGTGTAGAAAATAATTGTACTTGCGTATATTAACAAGGTTATTGTTATCGCTGTAGCCATGTGGATGATTCTGATAGGATGACCAGTTTCTCATCAGCTACATTTTAATGCATCGACGCACATAGGAGTATTGACAAAAAAGTGTCAAGAATGGACCCAAATGGTTTGTTAAAATCTTGTTAATGGAGTTTTATTATTGGTATCACCAAGATAAAGGTCTTTAAATTTACGAAAAATTATAATGAATCAGGTTTTGTAATTCGTGAAGTTGTAAGTTTATTAGAAAACAAGGTAATCATTTTTCAAAACCTAAAAAGTTTAAAAGGGCAAATGTGTCGAAGTTGCACTTAGTTGCAATTTTTTTAAAAGATTCAATTAGATAAGAGTTTAACCTTTAGAAAACATTTAATTTTATCGCACAATAATGTGAAATTGTATAACTTATCTCCTTACCAACACAAAAATAATTTTTTTTTTACGTTTAATTTATATTAAGATTCAACTCATCATTTTTTATTTATAAAGTAATATAACATTTAGATACAGCATCTAGTAGACAGTTTCGTATCTCTTTATCAATATGCCATACAAATTTTTTTCTATAACCACTTAAAAAAAAAAGTACTCACTTAGGCACTGTCGCTAAATTATAAAAAAAAATTAGTTTTATTTTTGGGCTGAAAACTTTGAACTCTAGACCGCTGCTGTTAGTCACCTGGAGTGATAATCAATTTTAAAACTATAAGAAAATTCTAAGCAAGTTATATACTTTCAATAGGATGTTGATTTTTTACATTTCAATCAGTTTAAAATTTCGTGTTTTGTCCGCCTAAATTGACTAAATACCCCTATGTGCGACGACTCCAAAAGTGGATATTTGCGATTGATATAATTCAGAAATGCTAAAATTTTCAACTAAAGTCCAATGGCACAAACCTATTGAAGTTTAGAGACGTTGATGTAGCTGACGTAGTTCCCTGTTAATTGCTATCCAATCATTCACAAAAAGCAATGCTGTAATTTGTATGTCTTAATTAAAGCTTTCTTTTGTATGCAATCAAAGACATTTTAGTGTTTTCTTTTTTTTTTTTGATAAAGCTATTCGCAGCAGGATATTAAGCTAGCTGTTAACTGTTTCACAAGCTTCAATATTAAATCCTTTTTAGAACTTCAGGTGTAAAGGGTTCGTTTTTGCTTTTCCGTGCTACGCGTCGGACAATTAACGGCAAAAAAGCAGGCATTCGCGTATGACTATCTAATTTTAAAATAAAAATATTTCCGTTTCGTATCATTTTATTAGATGAGCCAACTTAACTTCTTAATTCAGCATAGTTTTTAAATGTTTTTCGCGAATAATTATTTTTTAATTAATTTGAATATATATTTTTTTGTGTGCAGAAAGAAATAAACTAAAAAACAAAAAACACTGTTTTTTTAATTAAACAAAAAGCTAAGCGCGGTGCTAATATTTTGACCTTACGCAATGTACATTTTTTAATAACTAATTTTGGAACAAAAAATAACCGTTATCAATATTTAACCAGTGATCTCACTTTTAAAGATAGGGTTCTTTTAAGAATAGAAAAGAATTGTCGAAGACATAAAACTTTTTATTCCTTATTTACATACCTTTTCTCGGCAGTTGTTTGTGACTTTGTAAAACATACCTTCAATTTCAAAAGCACATATAAATAATAATTAACAAACCTGTAATTGTATGAGTATTATAGGGCTTTTCTATTGATAAGAATGTTTTTTTTTTTTTTTAATTTTTGGAACGACTTTATTAAAACGCATACAGACATATTTATTTGTCAAAAACACCATTTAAAGGGAATAAGCACCACTAAAGGAGTTGGCCACTGTGAAATGATCATAACTCAGAATTATTGTTGATAGTTAGCCTATCAGAGGGCCAAAACCAAATAATCTATAAGACCCTTAACGTTTTTAAGCTTGTTTTTCATAAAAATATATTGTAAAAAATGCAAAACACCATTGTTAAAGGAGCATGATTACGGTATCCTTGTAGCCTAAACTGCAGGACCGCACCGCTCATAAAACGATCTATTTACTGCAGTAATAACTTCCATACCAAACGATATACAGCTACGTTCTAGATTTCATTTTCAATCAATACCTACTAATTTCAATTTAATTTCGTTTCAATTTCCTAGTTTTGCATATTGCCCAAGACCTGCGCTCAAAACCTAGATTTAACGCGTCATCTGTGAAAAACAGCCAACTAATTATAAAAAATTCATCGAAAATTAAAAAGTGCACTCTTACTGGGACACCCTATACAAAGTGAAAGTTTGCACTCTTTAACTTTTTTTATCAAAAATGATTTAATTAATTTTAAATAATCTCCATCTGAATGACCATCATTCAGAAAAGAAAGAAAAAAATAAAAGATATACAACTCAGTAGCAACAAAACATATTGCCAGAAAAATGATTTCATTTTTATCTCTTCATAATTTTGTTCATACATTAAAACGAGGCGACAAAAAGTCCGACAGATGCTATAATTAACTAACAAAACAGTAATTTCTTGACCAAGGACAATAACTGCCTGTCTTTGACAGTTTTTTTTTTTTATTGACTTCAAGAGGAAGCAAACTCGGAACACTCAGCAATTTCCATTCTGACTCACTGCGAGTCTCAATTTGCATTGCTTTCTTTTTGATTTTTCTTTTGATTACAATTACAACGCATAGGCAGTAAAAGAAGGCACCTTGCATAATAAAAGAGAAAATCAAAATATAATTCCCTAAAATGACAGAACAACAGCTGCTGCTGCAGTCTGTCGTTCGTTCATTCGATAAAATATGTTTGATGTGCGTATTTTTTTTTTATTAAGAAACAAAACAAAATTTATGAAAATCTATAAAGACGATGGCGACAAGTGTACTTTTACAAACACGGGCGGCCAGTCGCCATCATCAGGGCCGGATTTAGGAGAAAGCAGCCGGGGCTACAGTCCTGGGCCCCCACAAAATAGGGGCCCCCACATTAAAAAAAAAATCATAAAATAAATAAAACCCAAAGAATACCTATGCATCGTTGTCGTCATAAAGAAGACAAAGGTGCATCGTCATCGTCCCAATATACTAGATACAAATTTCGGTTTGAGGAATAAAAATTCAGATCAAGAACAAAAATACAGGACAGAAGACGATGATTATTATCTTCAATGCAGAATGCAATATTCTCGGTCTCAAATAGGACGAAACTTAAGCATTTAAGTTCTACATAAATCCTTATGTTTATTTAAAAATTATTTTTTTTTTAAATTCACTCAGTTTGTTTATTTTTTTTTATGAAATAAAACTTATTTTCTTTATGAAAATAAACTGGGCTTTAATAAAAAGCACAAAAAATTAATACTCATTAACGTGTTTTTTTGACTTAAATGATATGAAAGTGTAAAAAACAACTTAAAAAACGAAGAAAATTGTGTTTGATGCAAAATAGTGGAGAAACGGTTGTCCGCAGAAAAAAAAGTTTTGAGACAAACTAAAACTGTAATAAATTCTTGATTGGTTGTAAAAAAAATCTTTCGAATAAAACGTAGTTTGGCGAAGATAAGGCCAGTTAAAGAACAAGAGAGCAAAAATCATAAAAACCGCGGTAACTCGAAAACAGGACGAAAACGAGAAAATTACCTCTTAAGTTTTTCGACTTAAAATGACTTCAGGAATCCATGGTTTTCATTTGGGGCGGTGACTGTGGGACACCCTGTATATATCAACTATAAAAGTTGAGTTAGCTGTTAGAAGTAGCCAACGCAAAGTATAAGCAATTCAAAATACTGTCTATCATAATATTTCAAAAAACCTTCACCGTTTTATCCTGGAAACCTCTAAATTGTGGCACAAAGTAACCTTGAATTTGTGGTTAATTTGGGTCTCTGGTGAAAATTGTAAGAATACGTCTGAATGGGAATTGTTTTTAATTTCACCTATGAATAAGATTAATCATATGACAGAAAATCTTTTCAAGTGCATAGATTCTATTTTATTTAAACTCTAAGGGAACAGTGAAGGAGAACAAATATGGTGCCATATGCTGCTTCTAAGAAAGACTGGAGTTTATCAATAACATTGGATAAACCCCAGCCTAATGTAAACTGGGGTCTAAAAACGACTATGAATACGCCCCATTATGTTTAGCAATTGTTTTTGCATAGTTCTACATTGCATGTTTTAAGTAAAATTAATTGATAAAATAGAATTGAAAGTTAAAAAAACAGAAGCTGATTCAAAGTCATGTTTGACTCATAAATTCACTATTTTAAACGGAAGTTTACTTCGTTTCAAAGTGAATTATTGACCAAAATAAATGTTAATTTTACTTGTGGGGCATTCCATGAAAAATGGTCAAATGGAGTAATAGATGGGATTTATTGCAATGAAAAACACTTTTAGAGGCAGAAAACTCTTTGCCAACAAGAATTTAACTACTAAATTTATATTCACGCAGCCAATCTTTTCATCAAGTTTTAAGTAAAATTAAACGCTTAAACTTGTTTGATTTAGGATAAATGTATTCACTCTCCATTATATTTAAAAGCTAAATTAAAAATTATAAAACTGTCAAATCCCATCTTCTTCTTCCTTTTTCTCGGCGCTGTTATGATCTCGATGTAGAGGGGATCATAACTATCCCACGTAACTGCTTCACACTAGTGATCCGCCTGTGGGGTTCGCCGGGTTGACCTCAGAAATCGGCGGCAAGCCTCCCGGTTTTGTATTGTTCCATTTCTAAGGCCAACTGAATGCTGGTGGTTTTGCATTTGCTTGTACCAGGAGTTTTTAGGCCTACCTTTCTTTCTATTACGCTTCATTACATAGAAGGGACGATCTTAAATTATTTCTAACGGCTATATTATTCACAAGTTTTAAAAAAAAACATCTGGATGTAAACAATGTCAAAAATAAATCCAATTCCATAATATTCACTACTTAAATCCCATCTTAAATCCAAATTTCTTTCAATCCAAGCAAAATTTAAACTGCTCTCTGGAGGTCTGTTTAACTTTATAAATCCAGAATATCCAGATGTAAAATTCATTTGCACAGAATTCAGTTGTTTTGTCAAGTATTGTGAAGGAAAAATAAAGATAAATGCAAATTAAACAAAATTTATTGAATAATCACATAATTTTTGATGAGATAACGTCTTATAAATCGATGAACCAATGCAGCCACCACAAAAAAGTGACGCCATTTTCTCCCGTTCCACTCTCGCACTTTCGCAGTGCGGCAAAAATTTCAATTAAAAATTAAAAATAAACTATTAGAGATACAAAAATCTTCTACAGCTTATTTGAAAGATAATAACCTAAAGTTGAATACATTTGAAGGATTATAAAAAATTCTATCTTTTAATAGGGTAAAAAGGGGTAAAATAAAATTGCAAAAAATTGGCTATTTTCTAAACACGACAATGTAAAGAGTTGAATTTTTTTTATCGATAGGTAATTTTATTACAAGACTGACAATGGTATTGAAAAAATTTTTTAAAAATTTCAAAACCAAATAGTAAATGGTTTTCTAAAACTAAAACATGAAGTAGACCTTTGACGAAGTAGTGATTATAGTGAAAACAAAAAACGAAGTAGTGATATAGTGAAAACATGTAGTCTATGATTGTGTGCATACATGTGCTAAAAATTGGTATATTAAAATGTTTTTTGACCGAATAACGGGAAAGACAAGTTTTTTTGTCCCAAGTTTTTTGACCGTTTTTCATTTATATCTTTTTTCTCCAACAGATAATTGAATAAAATTTATATTGTAGATAGATAATAACTATATCTGTGCAAAATTTCAATCAATTTTGTAGTCATAATTTTGAGATAACGGTAAAATAAAGCTCTATTTTTCAACAGATAATATCTTTTGATCTAGAGCAGATACATATTTGATTTTAATTGAGCATTCTGATAATATTACCTTTCATTTGATATATCACACATAACTGCACATTCACTACAAGCTACACAATGTTAAATTAAAAAACTTCAGAAATACCTCAAAACACCTGTGGAGATCTGTTGCCCATGACCAGCCACCAGTGTGGGAAGTACCGTAATCTCAGTTTTTAATTTCGACATGGTTGGCTTTAAAAAAATTCTTACTTTTTTTCTAGGTATCGCAGAGATAAGATTGAAACGTCTTTTGAAAGGTGAAATAATGAGCTTTTACATGATATAAAATTTTGTATAGGTTGTCATTGAAAAAAATTGATTCAGTAGGGTGAGAGGATAAAATTATGTGTTTTTTTGCTTTTTTTGATGAAAATTGATTGAGTTCAAAAAATAAATTCTAGCTCTTTTTGTAGATGTCTAATAGACTTGATCGATATATATATATATTTTGAGCTGAAGCAATAAGCTTTCAGGTGGTATTAAATTTATTATAGGTTATGTCAAAAAAATGGATTTTTGGGTAATGGAAGTGATTTTTTCACTGTTTTCATAAGAAATGATTGTTTTTAATAAATTATTTTAATATTTTTTGCGCATTGTAAAAATGGTTTTAATCCTTAAAAAGAAATATTTGGCTTATGAATGGTATAATTTTGTTTGTAAGCTTTTAAAATAAAAAAAATTAATATAAATGAGAAAAGAAAAAAAGGTAATTGTTTTTAGCTTTTTCTTGTAAATTATGATTGTTTGAAATAAATAAACGGTTCAAGTGACTCATTTTAAACAAAAGCACACAGCCTGTTTTCTTACGATGTTATCACGTAAAATCATCGCCCGTAAACCGGCTTTACAGACAACTTCTTTTTTTTGAGTGAATAATATGAACAAAAAATTAAATTCTTGGATTTATGAAATTCAGATTTAATGGATTGGATTTAAAATTAACTTTAATCCAAATTAAATCCAGAGTGAATAATATGGCCGTAAATGTTCCAATCGATCTAAAAACTGTTACGGCATTTAAAATCTATTTCAAACACCAAAAAACATGCAAAAATTTCATCTACGTTAAAATGGAAAGCTTCTTGTTAAATAATTATAATGGAGAGGGGGCCCCCATTTTTGTGTTGCCCCGGGGCCTGCACACCCTTAAATCTGGCCCTGGCCATCATTATGTTATATTTGCAAATGCAAACAGGCCATTCAAAAAAATATGAGGAATTATTGATGATTCAAGTTAATAGACGGCAACATCGATTAGACACACAAATTAGAGACAAACAAAACAGACAAACAAAGACACAAGACAAGACACTATCAGATCAGAAAGAAGAAGGCCCACAATGAAACTAGATTAACGACAACAACGATGATACGATATCTTATCTAAATCAAGCGTAAATGACAAATCGAGAGGAAGAAAAAGAAGCCCAGCAAAAAAAAAGCTTCACTTTATTTTAGCATTCAAAAAAGTGACAAATGCAATTAGGTTATCTGATCTCAAACTTACCTCACTTTGCCACCACAAAACTGACAATCGGATCCCTGCCATCCGTCGGGACAAATGCACGCATTATTCCTGCAAATGCCCCCATTCTTACAACTCTCGTCTGAGGTGCAATTGAAGGCGTCAATTGTCTGCACCACTGACATCCAAATCGCCAGCATTTGGATGAAAGTGATGATGAAGACTTTTCGGCGATATTTGACATTGAAGGTGCCCGTGGAGGAGTACTCGCAGCACATCATTTTCGAATGGAATTTCATTCCGTCTAGCATTGATGTGCTGTTGGTGCAAAAATTGCAACAAAATTCTTGTCGACGACGAGATTGAAAAAAATTCTTTTTCTTTTTTTGCTTTTATTTCAATGCAATTTGATTTTGTGAGGACGTAGTAGATTATTATAATCTTTTATATTTATATTTTGTTTTAAATTATATTTTGTTTTGTATTCTTTTAATTTTATCACATTTTTTCTGTTTTATTTTTATTTTTAATTGTTTACTGGGTGCGGACGCGAAGTGAAGTTTCTTTTTTTTGTTTTAAGAAAAAACATGCTGGCCGACATTTGGGTGATTTATTTTGTTTAGTTAAAATTATTTGTCATTTGAATAAAAGTTCTATTTTATTTAGATTTGTGTGGTTGTGTATTTAGGAGTAAAATTGAAATTGAATAAGTTTTAACATTTTTTTTTTTTTATTTTCTTTTTCTTTTGGACGAAAGTTATTTTTCGTACGTACAGCTGAGGCTAGCAAATAGTTTGACACACACCAACACAAATACTAATGCAGTTTTAGATGACAGGTTGTGCAACATGACGAGAATAAAAAATTAAATGTCATTGTTGGAAAATTTCAGTTCAGTGGGTAAATTTTGATTGGTGTTCGATGGAATGGATTCAGTTAAAATGAATAGATTCAGTACAGTTTTAGTTATAAGTTTAAGGCTAGTACGCAGCTGAAACGAAACGTAATTTTCCATATACAAAATTTCGTTAACGAAATCTTGAATGAAATTAAATTTGTTTTGTTTTTGGTTTATAACTTATTTTCGGATGTTTTTTCTTGAATTTTTTTAATTGTATTTTTATTATTTTTACTTTGCTATAACACCCGACGGTATTTTTTCGTTAACATCCCAACTAACATTTCAGCTTCGGTTTAGGTATTACAAAAGCTACATTTCAGCTTCTTTTAAACTTTAGTAAGGTTGTTGGGCATGGAAAAAGGCGAACGTTATACAAGTTTGACTCTCTATAAGGATCTTAAAAGAAGCTTTACCGAAGCTTTGAAATTTGACAGATAGCTTCGGAAGAGCTTGTATAGCTCTTTAATAAAAGTCTTATCGAAATTAAAAAAAAAAAAAACAACTACTAAAACAAAAAAGAATTATTTTTTAACTGGTTTTAAATCATGAATTTAATCTTTTGATCTAATATTATATAATAACATTCCATTAGTTTTTTTAGTATATCTATTAATTATAATTTCAAAAGTATATAATTTTTTTACCACACCCAGGAATCGAACTTCGTATCTGCTTGGTGGTAGTCCACCACTCTACCCACTCGGCCATTCTAGTATATTCATTAATGAAATCAAAAATGTCCGCTTTTGACTTTGGAGACTTCAATTTGAATAAGGTTTGAATTTTTGCTTGTTCATTAAAAAATATACAAAATGTATTGAATCGTCATGTCATTTGGGGGTGTCATTCCCTTTGGGCCAAAACTTTTTAATACAAATTTAAAGCGAGTCTTTCGGTACTTAAAAGGCACAATCAACAAAAATCTTACCTACCATAAAGAAGCTACAGAAGTTCAAGGATTTTGCGATGCCGACTGGGTAAGTGACGTCAGTGGCGTAGATAGCTTTTTGCTAAGGGGGGGGATAGATCTAGTTCGCAAATTTTTTTTTAAGTTTTAATAATGCTTCTTTGTATTGTTTTTATTCTCTTTAAATTGGAGAAAGTTCTTTCGGTAGTTGACGTAGAAACCAGCAGTGTAGCTAATATCTTTAATAAAATATAAATACCAGGACAACTTTTTTCGGTGCAGCTTTCGAGCGCTTTCAATGAGTTCATAGAGGAAGTATTTTTCTTTCAAAATTTTTTGTAAAAATTTCATATTTTTTCCAACTTGGCACTAGAACAAAAATTGTGACCAATATTTCTATAGTAAGTTGGAATAGGTGATCCCGTACATGATCGTATTTTTTTTATTAAAAAAACAAAACCGACTTCCATTGTCAAAACTGGGTTTTATGGGTTTTCTAATAGTACTGAACAGGCACCAGCTTTTCAATACCTACAAAAAGAATTATCAAAACTGGTTCACTCGGTCCAAAGTTATGAGGTGAAAAACACAAAAAAAAGTACAGACGAATTGAATAACTCCTCCTTTTTGGAAGTCGGTAAAACAGTTAGGAAATCCCGATTGTTTAAATAATATTTCCTTCTTGGATGAAAACTATAAGGAAATCTTATTGTTTTTGTTCTATTTTATGTGGTCTAGTTTTTGGTAAAACTCAACAGTTTCATTAAATTTTTTAAGCTGCTTTGTCTATTTCAGACGAAGAATCCTTAGAAAGAACCGGAAACCCTTCTAGTGTGTTTTCATGGTTTGTACATTTTTCTCCAAGGCGCATTACATAGAAATCGAGAAAAAGATTGAAAACAGTAACACGAAAATATTCTTTACTGTACTTTGAACCGAAGGGTTCGAACGATTCTTTTGTCGCTTCACTATTCTCTTATGTTTAACGCCTATGTCAAGGATTTCAGCTAATTTTTCCCATATACAAAAAACTTTCGAAAATGAGTCGTCTTCTGCCCGTTTAATTTTTAGTTGATCCCTTAAATCTTTAGCGAGCTCCATTGCTTGGACCAAGTCTAAATTCACTCTTTGAAATACCGACTTAATGGGGTTGCGTACGATTGACCGCATTTTAAAATCTTGTTCTTAAAACCTCGCATCTTAAAATCTCGCATTATGAAATCTTTTTTATCGAAATCTCGCAATTTCAAAATCTCGTTTACCAAAATCTCGCAACATTAAAATCTCGAAATTTATAATCTCGCATTGAAATAAAATATTTATTAATTCAATGCGAGATTATAAACCTACATGATATTGCTAGCTTAGGAAAGCCCAGAACCTCCCTCTTCTGTTTTTTCGTTTTGTTTTGAAGAGATAAATAGAAAAGGAAAAGGTTAGTGCACTGTCAGACGCCTATGCCAGTTTTTTAATAGTGTTCAGGGTCAACTGTTGAATGTTGGAGTCAAAAGGACTTAATGCATGTGAATTTGTTGTATTCGACCTTCTCTTTTCTTATAATCTTTTGCTTATACATTTTGCTGCCAAAAAAGCAATTTAAATTTAAGATACTTTACGCTCTTCTTTTAATGAGAGATTTTGATATAGAAAGAATTTAATGAACTTGCGAGATTATTTCTAAAATGCGAGATTTTAATATGCAGGATTTTGAAAATGCGAGATTTTGCTATGTGAGATGTTAAAAATGCGAAATTTTGCTTTGCGTGATTTTTGCAAAAATGCGAGATTTTGTTATAAGAGATTTTAGTTTGCGATCAATCGTACCGCTCCCGACTTAATGGCAACGAAAGTTGGTAAACCATATTTATAACATTTAAGCTAATCAAGAACTCGAAATCCATAGCGTTTTTTTTTTTCAAAGTGCGCTTCTTCAACTTATTTATTCATGACTGTTTATACTGCACAATTATCGATCCCAATGGGGGGGGATATATCCCCCTGATCCCCCCCCTATCTACGCCACTGAGTGACGTTGACCCAGCGTAAGTGCCTGGCTACACAGTGATTTTTCAATCGATTGAAAAATTGTGGCTACACACTGTTGTGCCCAATCACGTTCCACTTTTACATTTTCTAGGAACAAACGCCAAAAAGAGAAAAAATTTAGCAATGGAACTGCCCTCAGAAAATTCAGTTCCCTTCGTGAGCATCTTCCCCATTCACTATTAATCCCTCTTGCCTACAAACTCACTGCTTAGGCGATTGAAAAATCACCGTGTAGCCAGGCACTAAGTCAACAATAGGCTACATTTTGTATGATGCAAGGAGCTGCAATTTTCTGGTCTTCAAAACGACAACCGACAGTTTGGCTTTCAAAAACTGAATCGAAATTTATGGCTATATGGTTGTTGTATGGCATTTCCGTAGCTTTTTTGTTTTTATTTTTAATTTCGAAATATAAGGCAGAAAGACATGCAATGAGGAAGGGTTCAAGTTGCTAAAATTTTCAAAAGTTTTCATATCAGTTTTTACATTTTTTAGAGGAATATTTTTTCGGAGAAGTAAAAATGTTAATTTATTTTATTAAGTTGCATTTTTAGAAAAAAATGTCAAATCGTTAGAACCTTTTTTTTTTTAAACTATTAACCGTTAGGTCATGAGTTCAAGCCCAGCTCGGGCAATTTTCAGAATTAATTGAACTGAAAGGATTCTGATGATCGGGTTGGTCCCTGTGAAATAGTTATAACTCCAACCTATGAACTTGGTGGTAAAACACACAAGTTGTTGTTGTTCATTCAAAACCTTCAATAAAAAAATTATTTCTAACAAAATAAAACATACAAAAAAAAAAAAACTAAAAATAGTTTGCATTAAAAAAAATTATTGCAAATGAAAAAAATTTGCATTGAAAATTAGAGATGGGTAGTTCCGGAGCCAAATAGTTCCTGGAACTAGTTCCTCACTCGGAACTACTTTCACTCGTTCCACAAAATTAATTTAACATCAGTTCCATCGTTCCGACACAGCCACACACAAAAGAAAGAATGAAGAAGAGGAACAAGAAACAAAACGAAAGCGAATATGTCTCTGTCTCTGTTTGAAATACACAATACACACACGCATGTCATAGAATTCTCATCCAAAGCCATAAACAAAAAATACCAAGACTGGAAACTCGGCGGTCAACTGACGTTTGCCTACAAGCTGCCCGGTGTGGTGAATGTCGTGAACCTATCGTTGTGTTCGTGTCCGATGTGTGGTGAATGTCGTGAATCTATAAATGTGTGCGTGTTAACGTCATTTATCAACGTGGTGGCTTTCACATATATTCACAGACAGCACTGTCCACAAAAGGGTTTTGGGGGGAAAGACGTACGAAATTTTCCAGTCTTGGTATTTTTTGTTTATGTCCAAAGCCAACACACAACACATGGATGCGAACGAGTTGAGCGCCAAAAATTCACAAACCAAAACCACAACTACACTCTTATGAATCATGCTCACGGACATGGAACTACATTAATAGTTCCAGTTCCATGTCTTCTATCAGGTAAAAATATTCAAATTCATACTATTTCTTTTTTTGATGCATTTTCCTGAAAAAAACTCAATGATAGTTCCGCGGAACTAGTTCCAGCAATTACTTCCAGGAACTAGTAGGTAGATAAAGTTTGTATCAACTGACATAAGTTTTTTTGGTCGCTTTAAACGGCCATCAGGAAAAAATATTCAATATCATACTATTTCTTTTTTTGATGCAATTTCCTGAAAAAAACTCAAATTCTAGATAGTTCCGCGGAACTAGTTCCAGGAACTAGTTCCGACCGAAAAAAAGAACCGTTCCATGTTCGTTCCGGCTTTGGAACTGTTTTGCGCATCTCTATTGAAAATAAAATTTTTGTTCCAAATAAAAATATTTTACATTGAAAAAAAAAAATGTATTGCAAATAAAAAAAGTCTGTCAGTCTGTCTGTCTGTAAACGAAGCTACATGGATGGACCGATTGATGTCAAACTTGGTATGTAGCGTTATTTGGAGACACTCCAGAGGGGTTTTTGGAATTAATTTTTTTGGACCAAAAATAACGGTACTTGTCATATACTGATTTTAGTAAAATTGAAATATCTCGAAAACGACTCCAACGATTTTGTTAAAAAAATTCAAATGTAAGTTTTAAAAAAAAGTCTATCTTCCAATAAAAAAAATTTATTTTGAAAATCCGATTTACTCCGAAACTGCTTATTCGATTTCAACGAAGCTTTTTGTAAAAAAAGCATTTATATAATTTTAATATAAACCAAAAATAAAATTTTGAAAAAAATAATTTTTGGATTTTTACAAAAAATTTTGAAAATTTTTATTGAAAAATCAAATTTTCAAAAACGGGACATTGAATTTTTTTTAAATTTTGTTTTTAGATGTTGATTACTGATTTCTACAAAATGGGCAGGTTCAGAAACGTTAGGCACTAAATATTTAGGTAATTTCTCGGTCTCTGATTGGTCAGCTGTCAAAAAAAATCTTTCCAATTTAGGTAATTTTATTGGAAAGCTAACTGGAAAGTTAGGCAAGAAAATTTTCCCTAAAAATTTAGGAAAGTTTTTCTTGTCAACATGACAGCAGATTGTTTTTAATTAAAGAATTAATTTAGCAAAATTGAATTTATTTGTGTGAAAAACGAGTAAAAAGTTCATTATCGGTTATAATTAATATTATTTATTCATTAAAGTTAACTTAAATTTGGTGTCTTCCCCATGCGATCGGTAAAATACTTAAGTAAATTTCGAAATTTGACAAAAGCATCATATCCAAACTAATTTAGGCAATTTACTCAAATTTCCGTTCAGAAAATGACGTTGCCTAAATATCTAGCCCCTAATATTTCCTGAACGTGCCCAATGGCATACCAATTTTATTTTAAAACTTTTTTTCCAAAAAATTTTTTAATTTCAAATTGATGTATTTACAACCCTGCTTAAGACTCACTTTTATCATATTTTCTATTGCAAAATTCTTCTTAAACTATCATTAAGATAAAAATGAAAGACCTATTTTATTCCTGAAAATCCCAGAAGATTTTATTTCTTAAAGATGCAGTCCATTTAAAAAGAATAATAATCACAAAGCCCAACCTGTCTGAAAACGTTTTTTATAAAACAAATTTGGATGTTAAATTTAATTTGATCTGACCTTGAAATTTCTGGTTTAGGTATTGTAATTTATATCATCAAATGATGACCGGTAAAATCGATTACTCGTGCAAGATTTTTGGAGCCCTCTTTAATCGAATACCCTTCTATCCGACACTGAACTTTCTAAATGCAGAAAATTAATATAACTTCGTGACGATGTTTTCAATGAAAACCATCCGACCAAAGGAGGATCGTAATTAACTTACAAAACTTTTTGCCGGGAATATATGTATAAGAGAAAAAAACAAGGCGCTGTCAACAGTCCAAAAGCATGAATGGTGAATTTATTTCAACTCAAACATATTCAACAAAAAACAATCCTTTAAATTTACCTCTTTTAATAAAAGCTTAAATTCTTTTACCAAAAAGCTTTAACTCAAAAAATATGCCACCACAAAATAAATGCCTTTGCGATGTATAGCAATTCATGATTTACCAAGAAACTATGCGCGCGTATCTTCCCTGATTTGTATTTCGTCTACTCTGATTTTATAATCATTTTAAGGTAATGTATTTGTGATACGAAAACTTAATGGTATGAAATCACAAATAAATGAAAATGGTAAGTATAGTTCGTAAAGTTGTTGTTGCAAGGCAAGAGGAGCGGAGGAGGTGTAGGTAGGTCGGTAAGGTAGGAAATAGGATGAGGTCGGAAATCAGAAAAGGCAGTGTTTGGAAAGGAAAGGAAGGAATGTCAAGTTCCGGAGGACGTGGCCTGCTTGCGATGCACGGCATAAGCTCGCCGGATGGGGGGGATCTTGCACCCGAAACTTAACCTCACCTGCAAACAAAAACATAGATCAGGCCGAGAACAAAAATCGAAAAAAAACCGTTTTTGAAAGATGTGACAGCAGACGGACTATCATCATCTCAAGGGCACTGCGGATGTTGGTGCAGTGTGGCCTATTCCCTCCCAACCATGGAAATCCGCGGCCATGTTTGGATTCCCCCAATATGGTGGATGATCGGTTTCAGATCATATCATCTTCACTGAAACTCCGCTACCGTGGCACCCCTGGAAAATGTCATCACAAAATTTGTAAGGCTAGAAAATGGACATTAACTCAGTACTAACGTAACATTTTTCTGTTTTAAATGAAAAACTCTTCAATTTTCTTACCCCTAGACTGACCCCAACCCCATGTATAATTTTCGGTTTACCAAGAGGCAGAGACAATAAATTATTTATTTACTATTTATTACTATTTTTTTAAATATGTATCTATCTGGTCAGTTATAAAAACAACATTCACTGTGGTGAATGTGTAACCTTTTTTTCAAAACCAAACTTAAATGCCTAAAAAAAAGTTAAATTAAGATTTCAGCCAAAGTCTGAAGTAAAATACTTGTATTCTGTGGTTTATTGTGACAAAATACACTGGTCAACAAAGTCAAATTTTAATAAATAGTGAATGAAAAATTCTCTTATATTTTTTACTTTCACTGATGGTTTGTACTTTTAAATATAATACAATTTAGCAGCTTCAGTTTTGAAATGTTTAATTCTAAAAATTTGTTCCTGTTGCTTTTGAGGTGTCTTTACATTTGGTTAATGGTAGTGGAATATTAAATAAAATGCACGACTGGGGCCGCACGTACTTGCTCTTGTGGCTGAAATTAAAGATTTTCCATAAAAATTTAATTTTTTTTTTACATCATGCACTTCAAAATGACAAGAAATATCTGTCTGCAAATTTTGAATAAAATTGGTTTAGTCTTTGATGAAATATGCTATATTAAATAAAAAATATATCAATTTGGCAGAAAACGGCAACGCCATATTTCCGTTTCCCGAAATTTTTATGAAAAACTAAAAACGCAGTTTGGTTAAAATGACTAAGACTATAAGGAACACCAAATTTAATCAAAATCCTTAGAGCCGTTTTCGAGAAAACTGCAATACCTCAAAAAGTTGATCTAGGAGTGCGACTATGTTTATTATATGTTTTTCGGGTCGCTGAAACCAGATTCGAAGTCTTTTTTGCCCTATCACGTCAGGTTTTCGAGATAAACTCAAAAAAGATGTTCGTTTCTTTTTTGATGTTATCTCGAAAACCTGATGTGATAGGACAAAATAGACTTCGAATCTGGTTTAAGCGACCCGAAAAACATATATTAAGCTCTGTCGCACTCCCAGTTCAAACATTTCTGTGACATTTCATAAATTTCATTCATTTCATATCTGTTGAAGAAAAAAAAAATAAAAATAATAAACGGTTAAAAACGGTCAAAAAACCTAGGACAAAAAAACTTGTCTTTCCAGTTGTACGGTCAAAAATCATTTTAATATACCAATTTTTAGCACATGTATGCACACAATCATAGACTACATGTTCTATAAGTTTGAGATTTTTTTAAGGCTACGAAAAATTAAAAAAAAAATAAAAACTCACCCAAAAATACCCCAAAATAAGTAGGTGTTTTTCAAAAATTCATATTTCGAAAAGCAGATACTAAAAAAAAATTCGTATCATCATTCTTTCGAATGACGTTTTTCAAATTGTCAAAAAACATTTCTGCTACCTATAATCACTACTTCGTCAAAGGTCTACTTCATGTTTTAGTTTTAGAAAACCATTTATCATTTGGTTTTGAAATTAAAAAAAAATGTTTTCAATACCTTTGTCGGTCTTGTAATAAAATTATCTATCGATAAAAAAAAATTCAACTCTTTACATTGTCGCGTTTAGAAAATAGCCAATTTTTTGCAATTTTATTTTACCCCTTTTTACCCTATTAAAAGATAGAAATTTGTATAATAATTCAAATGTATTCAACTTTAGGTTATTATCTTTCAAATAAGCTGTAGAAGATTTTTGTATCTCTAATAGTTTATTTTTAATTGAAATTTTTGCCGCACTGCGAAAGTGCGAGAGTGGGACGGGAGAAAATGTCGTCACTTTTTTGTGGTGGCTGCCATGGTTCATCGATTTATAAGACGTTATCACGTCAACAACTAAATCCTAGTCTAGAGGCGAAACGAAAAAAAAACAGCGCAACGAAAAAGTAGACGAAAATTGTGCTTTTCGTTGCACAATACGCAGCTTAGGTAACGAAATTCTTACCTGTGCTGGAATATATGGAGAGTTTGTCACTCCCATTTATTTGTCCAGGCAATTTTTCTTGCAGCAAAAGTTTTTTGACTTTGGAGACTTATGGTGTTTTCGTTTGGTAAAAAAATCAATTTATTTTTTTGAGCTACATAAATCTGTCAAAAAACTGTTGTTGTGACTACTTAATTGTAGTTCAACGATCAAAAAAAATTTTTTTGACAGACTTAGACCAAAAAATAAATTAGAAAAATTTCCGTTTTGCTTCAACACCGTACTAGGTTTAATGCTTTATTCGAAAAATTAGATACATTTTAATTCACAACCACAGTTTTCTTGTTTTCCGTTCAAAAAAAAAATGTTTTCTTCCATTTGAGATCACTTTAGAAAAGCTTTCAAAATAGGCATTTTTACGATTTTTTGGGTAAATGTACCGCTATTTTATGGGTGATAAGATTAAAATAATTAATTATGGAAGCTTAAGATAGCTGAAATAAATCTACAAAGTTACAGATTTATTCATCAAACAGTTTTTTTCTGTTCTGAGGGTTTTTGCAACTATAAATGACTTAATTCTAATCTCTTTTTGTTTGTCTTTTGAGTTTATTTGAACATTTTATTAAAAAACATCGTTTAAGTTCTAGATTAACCAAAGAAAAATTAAAAATTTTCAAAAAAAAAGAAAGTATCCAAAAATGATATGAAACATTTTTTTTTTCAAAAATTAACTTTTTTTTGAAAACTTTTGATTTTTCTTTGGTAAATCTTTAATTTTTTTGGGCTAGTGTATAATTCATCAACATTTATTTTTTCACAATGATCTCAAATTTTGTTTAAAAAATGCTTATTGTTTCAAATCAGGACATCAAAAACCTTAGCCAAAAGAGTAAAACATTTAAGAAATAAAATGTTAAAATGTTTGAAATTCAAATTAGTGAATACCTGAGCAGATCCCTAACCAAATTTCTATAATAAAAAAACAATTTTAAACTGCAAACACAATTGACCAACAAACCATTTTATTCTTCTTAAGCTCTCCTTTTGCAACTTAAAAAAAGGAGTTACCAAAATTCATCCCTTATAAGCGACTTCTTGTCACATACACCACAACCTTAATTCTTACCACAGTTTCTTTACATAACTCTACTCGTTGACAGTAACATTCTTATACTAACATCCCTTCTGACATCCTCGTTTATCGGATGTACAAGTTGGTTGAAAAAATTTATTTTTACTCTAAATTATATTTATTCAATTTAAATAAATCAAAAAAAACAAAATAAAACTCCCTCTTTTTTTTTAAATAACAAAAAAAGTGAAATAAATTAATAAAACTTAAATAAACAAAAGTTTTATTAAAAAAAAAAAAAAAATCTTGTGAAATTTTTAATACCCTACCCATAATCCTTTTTCGCCGGATACTAAAAAAAAGGATACAATAAATTTTCAAATTCCAATACATTGTGTTAACAAAAAAAAAAAGGGGCAAAAAAACATAAATACAAATTCTTTTATAAAAGAACTTTCGAAATTGTTCAAAAAAAAGTAGTTAACTTTATCTTTTTAACATCAAAAGTTTAACTCCTTTAAACAAACTCAAAGAAGAAGAAAAAAAAATTAAAGTTATCAAATTCATAGTTAGTTGAAAAATCGATAGTTATCTCTCTCTCTTTTGAAGTGACTGTCATCCTAGAACGAAAAATAATGAAACAATTTCTTTCCTAAAAATAATGGTGCTTTTGGGTGTACTTGAAAAGCTCTAGACCACTGTCAGACTCACCATACATACCAGTTGATGAAACATCAAAATTTTCCACCCTTTCATAGGACAAACTAATCGTGTCTGGATTTAGTTCAAAGAAAGAAAAGTACATAAATTTAACTTCCTGTCCATTTTTAACAAAACTAACTAATTTGTTTTTATTTTTTAAATTGTGTTTTAAGCTTAAAGTCCCACATGAGAATATAAATTTTGTTGTCGGAATAAGTTACCAGTGCGATACAAATAAAAAAAAAGAGTTACAGTGTGATGCATCTGCATTTTGAACGTAACGTTACTACAAAATGCGATTGCACAATTTTGTCCTTGTCATGGATGGGAAAAGTACCTGATGACATACCGGAGGTAAGTCCTACTTACATTAAAATTAAAAAAAAATAAATTTAAAATAAATAATAATTCATAATAATTTTATTAATGGCCTTTATGTAACTTTTAATAACGCTAAGTAGTTCCTGAGTGTTTGATTTAGGGAGATGGGGGGCCAGATGGGGTAGGGGGTTGAAATTTATGCTCATATATTGTCTTGTTGCATTTGAAATCAATCATAAAGGTGTGTAGAATAATGTGTGTGTAGACAAGACACATATGTACATACTCATAGTTTGATTGGTAGTTTGACTTAAAGCTTATTCTATTATTATACTCGGTGTATGAGGATGAGAATGAGGCGTGACAGTTGCAACCCACAACTCAAGAGCCCTTCTTATACCCAGAGTATCAGTATAGGTATGTTTTTTTTTTTTTTTTTATTTTTATGAAGTGATTAAATTTATGAGTTATGGGTTAACCTATATCTATCTACTTGTCAATGTATAGCTTAGCTATATATTTATATGGCAACTCTAGAAATTTTTTGTATATTAACAATGATCGCCGTAAGTGCTGCAGATTTGCTGCAAGTGTAATTGTGTTTTGCTTTTGAATTGGTCCTAAAGTTATTGTTCAATAGACAAAAACAAAAGAAACTCTCATTGTCTAAATGAATATCCTTTTTATTGTTCTTTTTGTGGAGAATTTTCGATAGGTACTTGTGAGCTATTATAGGGTTGTTGTATGGCAAATTTATTAATTTATTGTAATATTAATAGAACAGTTTTATAGGATAAGTGATGGGGGTAAAATTGGTTTAGGGCATTTTTATTGTTTCCTATCTTTTGTAAATTGAGACTATTTTTTTTTTCTTTCATTTTTCTAACACTTTAGAATTATTTTTTAAACTAAAATTAACACAATATTCATAACTTGTTAGCATTTGATTTCGAGCCCTTTTCCCTTTATGATAGCTGACATTGACCAATATTATTAATGTTCTTTGCAAATGCAATAAAAGCTGATTTTTGTGATAATGTGTTCGAATTTCGCACCATTAGCTTGCAATTATTGAAGGATCTCATGTCAGTAAAAATAGCGGCCTTAATTTAAAGGTATAGATATTAAAATTACCATGTTAAACGGAACCCAAAACGAATTTAATAAGAGGAATTCCACACTAAACTAGTTTTTTAGGTTATAAAAACTAGAACCTTGTGAGGTGAGCTAGAACCCAAACCTATACCTATACCATTGTTCATCAAGGAAATTTCTATAATACATAGAATAGCTTTAGAGATACATATGTCGGAATACAAGACAGCATCAAATTTAGTTGGCTTGTTGAGAATGTGTTTGAGCTCAAAACTAAGTAGTAAGTAGCATAGCCGTAGCTAGGATTTCATTTCGGGGGGGTTAGCTCAGACCAAACAACATTTTTTTTAGGAATCACAATACTTTGTTTCAACTTTAATATGTAATAAATGCAGTCAATTCTCCCGATAATCCCGCTAAAGCAATGGTCATTAGAACTTTGTCGAAGCGAAAAACTTGCCAATTTCCTTTTTAAGTATTTTTTAGGAATGGAATTCGTAGTAAAAAGTTTAAAATAGCTCTGCTTACTGTAATCGAATTTAAAAATGCCCGAATATTGAGCGGCATCTTTAGTTTAAATTGGTACAAAGAGTGATAAGTTGGTTGATATAAATTGCGAGCGTTAGCGAGCAAGAAATTTTTTTTGGAGAAACAAATTTTAACCATTCTTAGGCTTTATACAAAAAATTATTTCGTACAATTTTATATATAAAACATTGAAAAATGGACTTTTTCTCGCACTGAAATTTTGTAGCAGAAAATTTTTAGGTAGGTACATTCTATCTATTGAGTTCTAAATTAAATTGGCAATATTTAAAAACAAAAATTTTAGGGCCAGTTGTACAAATATTCCATCCGTGGTTCAGCAACTTTTATCTTCTGAAATCAGTAGTAATGTTCCGGTTTAGCTCTGGTACAAGGTCCACATATCGTCGGCGTATAGCAAAATTGTTCTAAATCCACTTTTTATCCAAAATGAGTTAATGATGCAGTTTTACTAATTTGAGGGTGCTCTTTCCGAATTTTAAAACCGTTTTTGTCAAAAAAAATTTATTCCGCAGATAATATAATTTAATGGGACATAGAACAATGAAAACAGGAAGTAGCCTTTAGAAAATGAGCCCGAGTATTCTTGATTGTTTTAAGTCCCATCATATTTTGTTCAGGTCCACTTTTTATTTAAGGAAAAAACGTACTTATGTAGGAATTGTTCTATGTCCAATTTTGGGTTTTCAGTTTCAAAATATTATTAATATTTTAAAATAATATCCACCTACTAATGACGTAAACTTGTAAATTTTATTCAAGAGAAAAGAACAAACTTTATAAAAAACATAACTTTAAAGGCAAACGAGCAAAAAATTGTCACTTTAAACCAATTTGAAACTTAAAAATCGCCCATGTAAAATTTGCAAATACCCTATTTTTTTCATATTTTTATCTCTGACCCTTCCTGGCCCTATTTTGATGAGAAGTTACTATAGCAGGAGCGATATTCAGTGTCCAGTATTGGGTAAATGGCGGATGTTTGATCATTTATACATATAAACTTCTTAATCAAAAAGGGTCAGGAATACAAATTTGAAAAAATTAGGGCATTTGAATTGGAACTATTCTAGGGGCGTCCCCAATTTTTTTTCCCTAAGGACCACCCTAGTGTTCACAGGCATTGAAATCCTTGGGATCAATTTTTGTGACTGAATAATCGCGCGACTAAAATCGAATGTGTGCTCCTAGCCTTAACGGTGATATTTCAAAAACGAGATGTGATGGGATATGTCCGTCTTTAAATTCGAGTTCGACACACCGAAACCCTTTGAAAAAGTATAGTTTAGTCTCGGCACCAAAAACCATGCATAAATACTTGTGATATTTAAAGGGTTCTTAAAAGAGCATTTTAAGGTGTTAACATGGTGCTTAAGGAAATGGTCACAGAGGCAAAAACTCGTTTTTTGAAGAGTTCTTTACCAAACGTTGTAATGGACCAAAAAATTTTTGTTTTCCCTTATAAAAACTTCATCAAAAGCTTCTTTAATGATACAAAATTGGTAGAGACTTTAAAGGAGATTTTCAGATAGTTAATCAAATCACTAAAATACAAAAACAAACCATGTAGTGCTACACATATTAGCCATGAATTTGTTAATAATATATCTTTTGATTTTCTAAAAAAAATTTCGGGGGGGGGGGGGTTAAACCCCATACCCCCCCCCCCCCTAAATACGGCTATGGTAAGTAGGTACAGAAAATCTTCATAAAACAATCGTAAAATCGTCCTTAAACAACAATCATATCAGTTTGGTAAATAAAAATCTTATTGAACAGCAATAAGATTTATTTTTTTAATCGGAACAGTCAAAACACATTTTTTTGTTTTGCATACAATATCGTGCAGAATGTCTTCTTTTCGTTTTTATTAGTAAACTTTGAATTAAAAAGATAACCAATAAATTGAAAAGTTCCAATAATTAGATACTTTGCACTGCTCTAACTCTGAAAGTATAACTCTTATGGGAAAATGATGTATAAGAGAATAAAAGATAGTTATATTTTCAATCAGAAAGGTTCTTTGCGAGAAGTCGTTCTCGTGATATTGAGATTTACGCGTTTTTTTTTTAATGCTGCATCCAAACCTCTTCAATGCTGCATCCAATCTTCGCTGTCTTTTTTTCAGATTTTCCCCATTGACTGCACTAACTGTTTTGTTTTGAGAAAAGAAACAAAAGAAGAAGCTTAAAATCGTTTCCGGTGAGAAAGAAATGTTGTATGGAGTTACTATTACATTCGAGTTTCTTTTTGGTAATAGGTAGAGTAACATCATTCTGGGATTTCGGGAAATTCTTATTTTTTTTAAATAATACTTAACGTCACAAAAATAGTATGCAATTTGTGATGTGATCAAAAATGATAAAAAAAGCTACAGCTAGCAAGATTCAAATATAATTAAACTAAAACTCGTTTTTTGCAAACTAATTTTTTTTGGGCACTCAATACCACTATTTGTTTCTAACGTGTTATGAACTCAGGGATTTGAATATCACATTAGGATAGGATAGGTTTTGAGATATGGTTTTTCAAAAATTATTTCGTTTTTTTATCGAAGCATGCATATTATTCGGGCTATAGTAATAAATTATTATCAATCTGAGTAGAAGAACCGGCACCTGAATAAATAAGCAAGAAATACTAGCCATTTCAGATGCTTAAGTGTTAAGTCCAATGAATCAAACAATTAAAAAAAAAAAAAATGAAAGGAAACTTGACAAACAAATTTGTTACTCAAAGAAAAAAGTCAAAATCTTTCGAATCCTCATAGTTTAAAAATTTGTATCTGTTTTCTGATTCTTGACAAAGATAAGATACTTTTTTTTAAATCTTTTTATAAGTTATAAAGATATAACCATTTTTGTAACGTTAAAAAAAAAATCGACTCTTTTTGTTACTCTTCGAGTTATTGTTATAATTTGAAAAGAAAACCGAAATTTAAAATTTGTACAAAACAACCTTTTGTATAAAATGAAATTTCCGATTTCGATAATCATCCTTTCAAAAATTAAAAAAAAAAAACTGAAATATGAAAATTTTGGAAAACAGTTTTAAAAAAGAGAAATAAACGACAATTTTTTAGTTTACTCTAATGCTTTGAAAATTTTTAGATATTGTGATAAATTTTTACAAAAGCTCAAAATACTATACGATTTTTCTATTATTTCTATTAGGACGAAGGATGGAAACTAAACAGAACAAACTACTACCAAGAAGGTTGGCTTGCAACAGGAAATATACGCGGCATTGTTGGCGTAACATTCACAACATCTCACTGCAGAAAAAATGTCGAATATCCATTGCGAACCAATTACAATCTTCGAGGACATAGATCAGATGTTATCTTAGTTAAATGGAATGAACCCTATCAAAAGTTAGCATCATGCGACAGCTCTGGAATAATATTTGTTTGGATCAAGTATGAAGGTCGATGGTCAATTGAGTTGATCAATGACCGTAATACTCCGGTCACACATTTTTCCTGGTCACACGATGGACGGATGGCTTTGATTTGCTATCAAGATGGTTTCGTCTTGGTTGGATCGGTTGCAGGACAAAGATACTGGTCCTCGATGTTGAATTTAGAATCAACAATAACTTGTGGGATATGGACACCCGATGATCAGCAAGTTTATTTCGGAACAACACAAGGCCAG
The DNA here is from genome assembly GCF_945859705.1 of Episyrphus balteatus. NCBI lineage: Eukaryota > Metazoa > Arthropoda > Insecta > Diptera > Syrphidae > Episyrphus > Episyrphus balteatus. The sequence continues at coordinate 2,265,813 of NC_079136.1, read as the reverse complement.
ATTATAGTGATGGACGTTCATGGCGCAATGGTGTCACAAGTTCAATTGTGCAATGATGTTGGAATCACTGCAATGTCATGGTCTTGTGAAAAATTCAAAATGGAGGAAGGCGAAGAAGCTGAACCAGGTGTTGTGAATGCTTGTGAGTTTTGATTAATTAAAAAAAAAAATGTATATTTCTGAAGCTAATCAACCTTTTGTTTCAGCTAAACGAACCTTCGTTTTAGCAGTAAGCTTTCAAAATGGCTACATTTACTTGCTAAAGTCTTTCGATGATGTTTCACCAGCTCATATCAATACCGGTTTAAATGGTTCCCTAGGCTTGGTCATGGAATGGAGTAATTCCCGTGAATTACTTGCAGTAGCCGGTACACAAAATTCCGAACACACAACAGTCGACACTCAGGGCTCACCGATTTTTATAAATATTTTGAAATTTTATACCGAAAGTGGAAATCTTTTATACACGACGCGAATACCAAATACCACAACAGCAGTTTCGGCACTAACTTGGGGTCACAATGATAAACGGCTATTTATAGCAACTGGGACACAAGTCCATATTGCTTGGGTATCGCGGAGAGTTGCATCTTTGCAATTATTGTGCCGATTACAAATTCAAGCGAGCATTGGTACTGAATTGACATTGCCACTATTGCCTTTGCCATCGAGGATTAAATCTTTGATTGGGAATCTCTTTGCTCAAACTATACGGGTTTGTATTTCTTAAAAATTAGTTTTTAAGATGAAAACAGTTTTATAATATTTTGCAGTGCTGTGTACCTGATCTGAAATGTTTAAGAGAATTCGTGGCCCGGCCACCGATTTGTTCAACAAGGTTGCACTGTACAATGATTAGGCACGATGATGATTCTAACTTAAGTTCGGGGAACTGCTACACATTATATCTGGAGTATCTGGGAGGACTTGTGCCTTTGTTAAAAGGAAAGAGAACTTCAAAAATTCGACCTGAATTTGTCATTTTTGATCCACAAATAGAGGGTAAGGACTCACTTTCAGAAAATAATAATTGGCGCCCAATGCGGAACTCAATAACTATTTATTTGTTAGATTCTTCAATATATTCGCACTATTCTTCGGATACAAAAAGCTCCTCTGGGTCTGGGTCTCATCAATCAGGAACAGGTTTTAGTGGCCGAACTGATTCATCTGACAGTGAATATGAAGAGCGCTTTAGAGGCTCTCCCCGGACGCCAAGAAAACGGAAAACACGATCAAAAAAACGGAATATTAATGCAGCTGAAACAAGAGTTAATGGAGTTGAATCGGAGAACTTAGATGAATTGGCATATATCGATACCCTCCCTGAGGTTTGTATTTTTATAAAATCTATTTATACAATTTTGCTTCTATAAGGCTTTACAGAAGCAATATAAACTCCAGTAAAGCCTTACAGAAGCATAATTGTATATTGGGCTATCAACTACAGTTAATTGTTTATTTTTTCAGGAAGTTAAGTTGGTGGAAGTAACTTCAAACATTTGGGGAACGAAATTTAAAATCCATGGACTTGCGAAAACCGTCCCAGCCAATTTAGGCCAAGTAACATACAAAACGTCCTTACTTCACCTCCAACCACGTCAAATGACTTTGGTTATAACTGAGCTCCGTGATGACTATCCACCTGGTCCAGATCCAACATTCAATCCAAATGTATTCTCCGAGGATGAAGACGATTCAGCTCCAATCGACCCCAACACCGATGACAAAAGCGAGACAAAATTTGTCGGACCTCGCCGTTTAAATGACAATTCACCTCCAATTGCCCCAATGACCCCGCGTCCAAATCGAATAGTAACCAAACGTAGAAATTCACGTCCAAGCACCACTGCCGTTGGAATGAGTCCATTGGCTAGAGCCGAATCCTATGATGATGACTCTTCGAATGAGTCACTCGATTCGGGAAGTAATAATTTAGCGAGCAAAAATTACAGTGGTGCTCCATCAGGGACAAGTAGTACAAACAATAGCAGCAAACACATTAGGCCTAAGCACATTGACACATCATCTTTTGGAAATGTGATAGCTGGGGGTCGAGCTGGAACATCATTTTCAGGCTTTAAAACCCAAAACAATCGATCATCATCAAATAGTTCGTGTCAATCGAGACATGCCATATCACCGCTGTGCTGCGAAGGATCTGTTCCAACTCTGCAATCACCTAAAAATGCCGTCGCTCCCAGTGACATTATATTTGAAAGACCACCAGCTTCTGGTCAAACAACAATGATGAGCTATTCGAGTAATAATGATTATTCAAATAATGTTGCACACGTCAAAAATGCCTTAATGCCCGAAATGACACGTAGCCCCAATTCGCATGTAAATCCAGTTCCATTAAATTTGAATTTAAATTTGGAACGAATAGATGCAAGGATTAGAGAACGATCAGTAGCTTGTTCGAAGAAGAAAGATCTTCTATTTATTGATGAGGATTCACAATCGCCTGTAGCGCCAAGTGCACCATCATCAATGGCAACGGAATTACGCATGAAAAGGACTCCTACGGTTATATCTATTGCACCGGAGTTACCCGATTCGATAACCAGGAGTTGCAGTGTTGGTTATTTAGATTCTGTAGAAATAATTCCATCGGATGAGGCATTATCAGCTTTGCGCAAAGAAGCACCCAACAAACGTTTAATTTTAGTTGACAGCAAGAAAACCACTCGCAGACGGAAGAACAATAATGGAGTAAGTTTTAATAATTTTGAAAAAAAAAAAAAAAAAAAAAAAATAGCACAGTTTACAAAATTGCCACTAAAAAGACAATTGAAGGGTTGCAACTCGAAAGGGTCTAAGTGCCATGCATGCAACGGTGTAAACTCTGCTTAGACCTGGTATAATGGTAAATGTGATAAACGAGCTGTCAAACCCATACAAAATTTTGACACATTTACCACGTTTACCAAGTGTTTGCATTGTTTCAATAAAGTTGAGGTAACAATTTTCCATGATATTACGATGATAGAGAATGCGAAAAAAGTGGTTCTCGAAAGTCCGTCTGCCTGTCAGTCTGTCTGTCAATCTATAAAAGGAGCTACAGCCAAAATGGATTTGCCGATCTACTTCAAACTTGGTATGCAGCAGTTTTTGGATCATGTACAGAGGGGTTTTTGAAATTATTTTTTTTTTTGACCAAAAATAATGGTACCTGTCATAATACCAATTTTGGAAGTTTAACTTTCTCAAAAACGGCTCCTACGATTTTTATTAAAAAAATCAAGTATTAGTTTTTAAATAAGGTCTTTCTTCTAATGAAAGAAGTTTTTCTCAAAAATCTTTAATAAATGTACCTCCCATAGAACCCATAATTTTTTTAAATTTCAAATTATCTTCCAAATTATTTGTTCAATTATTACTAATTTTTTTATTCAAAAATATCTATGACAATAGGGCCCAATTTAATGACTCTCCATTAAACTTAAATCGCCATTAAAAAAGGGAATTTTAAAATTAAAAACCAATTTCGTTTAATTCAGCCTCTTTTAAGGATTTTTTTGAAGTTTGGCATCATTAACTAATTGAGCATTAAATTTAAAAGTAGTTTTAGTTAAAACACCAAATTCGACCTTTTAAGAGGGATTTTTAGAGCTAATGGAGGTTTTAAACAGAATTTCTATTTATTCACTCTCCATTAGTGTCAAATAATGTCATTTCATTTATTTTTTTTATTTGAATTGTTATTTTATTTGAAAAATGTCAAATGAGCTAAAGAATTATTAAAAAAACATCAAAATTATGAAAAAAGTCCAGACTAGAATTTTTTGTAGGTATACATATACACACATGCATTTGTACCATAAAAAAGAACAAAATTCAAAGAAATTAATGCATTTCTTGTCTACTTCGCACAGATAATACTAGATTATATTCTCCACTTCAAAACTAATCATTTTTGAGATGCTGCATAATACATACATAACATACATAACATTGCAATTGAAGCCATGAGAAGAAGAGATATAAAGCTTACTTCTAAACCAATGATACGAGATGAATGCCGATAACACTTAAATATAAGTTGTTATTTGACACCGATGGAAAAAATTAAAAATTTCACTTAACTCCTTCTTCTTCTCATGGTTTCAATTGTAGGTTGTAGCATTCTTTGGTTACCACTGGTATATCGTTAATCTCTTGCATTTTCTGGCGTTTTCAGCTGCAAAATACTTACGGGTCATAGTTTTTTGGTTTTTCTTCCAATTCAAATCTATTTGATTTGACAAAATTGTAGCTTTTGACAGATTATTTTTCAAACAAAATAAAAAATCCCTAGGATATTTTTAACAGAGTTTTAAATTTAAAGTTTCCATTAAAAGTATACTTAAAAAAAAAAACAATATCAATTTAACATTTTTTAATTATCAAATTAACATTTTTTAAATATCAGCCAAAAATGCTCTATAAAATGTGTTTTATGATATTTAAAATGTTGAAACAACATTTTTATTATCAGGATGATATTTAAATGTCACATTTTGGAAATTTTTTTTGATATTTTATTATCATTTTTTCATATCAATTTCTCATTCCAAATTATTGAAAAATATTAAATAAAAAATTCTTAATGTGTACTAATTTAAAGGCGCTTTGTGTTTTTTCGAAGTAAAATGTATGATTTACTGAGAAGATTTGATCGGCACTAAGATTTTACTTCACATAGTTTGGGAGAAAATAACAAAACAATTACATATATCACCTATAATAGAAAAAATAATATCACCATTATTTTGTAAAGAATATTCCCTATCAGTAATGTTTTGAAAAAAGAAAGAAAATTCTTAAAATAATAAAAATAATAAAAATGAAAAGGAAAGAAATAGGTTTCATTATAATAAACTAAAACGTAAAATCTAGTCAACATTGATATTTTAGTTGTCAAAGTGAAATTTTCACTATACACTTAAACTTAAAAAAATGTCAAAATGATATTTTAATTGTCAAAGTGAAATTTTCACTATCCCACCTGAAATTAAAAAATGTCAAAATGATAATGATAAAATATCGAAATTGATATTTTAATTGTTGGACGACTTTTGTCACTGAAAAATGTTAATTTGATAGCTGTTATTATCAAATTTTTTTTTCGGTGAAGGACTTTAACTAAAGAAGAGTGAATTAAACGAATTTTTAATGATGTATACTTAAAGGCGACAATAGTTTAACGAGGCCGTTAACTAAAGCGATAAATTTCAAAATTTAATGGAGGCTCAATAAATTGGTCCTAAGACATAACAGCTTAAGTTTAAAAAAAAAAAAGTTTTCAATTAAAATTTAAAACCATACAAAAATAAGATTAAAAATTAAATTTTCAAAAATTCGACATAAGCTACTCTGTCTTAAGATATAACAGATATAAATCAAAAACAAAATTTTGAAAAAAATAATTTTTGGATTTTTAAAGAAGTTTTGAATTTTTTTTTTTTTTTTGAAAAATCAAATTTTCGAAAATGGTATTTTACTAAAAATACATCTTTATACAAGAAATTAAACTGCATACTTTATTTGGAGCTCAATTTCATTTAAAGAGTTGTTTTTTTACACTTGAAGAATGAATATTAAGTTTTTTTTTATACATTTACCAAATTTGTATATACAAAGTTTTTAGTTCTAAGAGTAAGTTCGTGCGACCCAGTCGTGCCTTTTATTTGTATTTAGTTGCATTTTTTTGCGACTGTCGGGATTTGACAGGATTTAAAAAGCCGGTTTATAATTAATCGGAATTTTGAATCAACGGGATTTTAAAAAATCGGTATTTTGGAAGGCGGGATTTTAAAACTTTTTTTCGGGACTTTTGAAAAACGGGATTTTAAAAAACGAGAAACTAACTTTGACGTTGAAGACAAAGGGGTTGCGTGTGCCGGTGTTTAGAGAGTAATATTATACCTTTATACTTGCTCTACACAGAGAAAAATAGACCACATAAAATAGAACAAAAACAATAAGATTTCTCTATGGTTTTCATCCAAGAAGGAAACCTTATTAAAACAATCGGGTTTTCCTTATTGTTTTAAAATCTGCAGAAAAAATAAAAAAAACGATGACCAGGCTGGGAATCGAACTGGAGACTTCAAATCATTAGTCGCCCACCTTACCACCTGAACCAACCTGCCATGAAAATATTGATCGCGATTTTTGTTCTAGTGCTAAGTTGCAAAAAAAAAATCAACTTTTCAGTCAAATTTTAATAAGATTTTCTCTATAAAAATAATAAGAAATCTTCTTAAAAAAACCTTATTAATCGTTGATTTTAATAAGATTTCCTTATGAAATGTATGGACGGTAAAACAATATGGCAATCTGTTAGTTTTTAGCGGGTCATATTTTTCTCTGTGTATAGGGCAAGTATTGGTTTCGTGTAGAAAAAAAATTCGAGGTTTTAATCAAAACCAACATTACGATAATGGAGAAGATCAAAAAAGTGGTTTTCGTCATGCCGTCCGTCGGTCTGTGCGTGTGTGCGTCTGTGGGTCCATCTGTACATCGAGCTAGGGCCTAAACGGATGGATGGATTTACTTGAAACTTGGTACAGATGATTTTTGCGTAATACCCTAGGTCCGTTTTTTTTTAGTTTTTCAATATCTCTTTTTTAACGCATACCTCCCATATACCGTTTTCGAGGTATTGCAATTTTCTCGAAAACGGCTCTAACGATTTTGATTAAATTTGGTGTACGTTATACTCTTATTAATTCTAACAAAACTGCGTTTTTAGTTTTTCTCAAAAAATTCGGAGAACGGAAATATGGCGTTGCCGTTTTTCAAAAATTGACATTTTTTAAGTTCATATATTTGATCAAAGCACAAGTGAATTTTATTAAAATTTTTAGACATCACTTTGAAGTGTTAAATGTTAAAAAAAAATTAAAAAAAAAAGTTTTTGAAAATATATTTTTTTTTTATTTTGGATTTTTTTTTAACTTTCGATTTTTTTTTAAATTTTTTTTGTCTCGACACTTAACAAAATCTTTAATTTCCAATAGATATTTAAGATAAAGATACTTTGAACTACAAGAGCAAGTACGTGCGACCCAGTCGTGCATTTTATTTTAAAGCACAACCCCGTAACTAGCTTTCTGAATATTAGAAATTCGATGCTTGATTTAGGAGAGTCCTTAAATTTGTTAATCTGGGAATTAGAGGCTACTTTCTGAGTTGTCGTATCCTTTTCTTTAAGTAACTTTAACTTTATACGTTTATTTATTACATTATACCTTTTACACAAGTTTGCTTGAATTTTTTAATATTTTTTTTTTAATTTCAAGTATTTTCGAAAACCAAAACTTAACCAATGTGGCAAATCAAAGAGCTTAGATTCGTGCATCATTCTGCCATCACCAAATAATGAGAAAAGCAACACAAGAAATGACAAAACTTTGCCCAAATTCAAAGGCATTTCCGAAGGTCATCCTCTTGATTTGAATAGTGAGGAGAGTGATAAAGGACTTAAATTCAAAGTTGTGGAAAACTGTCTCGAGGACATCTACAGTGATAGTATGCTTGAAGAAGAAGATGAATGTGTTGCGAAGGCAATAACACCTCAAAAAAATATTAATAACCCCAAAGCAAATCGCCAGCTTTTTGACGCTTTTTGTCAGCAACAACAAAAACAACAAAACCGTAACGGTGATTCAATCAAAAAGAAGACTGAAGTATTAACCAGCTTTACCGATAGTCCGCTCTTTACGAGAAAACATCGCTTTGGCAATAGATTCCATAGAAATTCGAAAGAAAATGAAACTGATTCGCCATCGTTACGACGTAAAGCTGATAATGGTTTTAACTTTGTTAAACAATTATCAGAGGTACGCTGGAAGCGAAAAGACACACACGCTAACGCTAGTAGCCAGGCGGAAAGTACATCGGGTAGTAATAATAATAATAATAATAATAATAATCAAGTTGAAGCTACCCCAGTTGAGTCGAAAACGTCGGTTTCGTTACACACACAGGTTTTTTGTTTCCATGCTTAAGAAATCTCTTTATTTCTTGACCTTACTAATTTTCTTAAATCCCTAGGCTTTGACAACACTTGAGAACATTATAAGCCGACTTCGAGACTTGGATGAGGGTAGGCTAACACCACCATCTTCACCCCAACGCTTGCCTAGGAGTTCGCCAGCATCACCGGCAGTTAGTAAAAAGGCTAAACGGTACCAGAGTTCTTCGCCAATTAGAAATATTCTTAATTCGCCACTGCTTAATAGGCGCCAGCGGAAGAAACAGATTATAGAAAGCTCAGACGATGAAAGTAACTTTACCAATGCTTCGGGCGAGGAGAGCGTTACTTACAATAAACAATATCGAGACCTGGAAACATTTCAAAAAGCACAATTGCGACAAAAGGTGAGATTATAATGGTGAATAATAGTGTAACGCAAGGTTTAACTTAGGATCTTCTATTGCAGTTGAAACGAGGGAAAATTGAACCGAATGGTAGTTCGGCTTGCTTTAGTCCAGCTCCGTTGCGACGTGAGTTTGTTATGCACAATAAAGCGCCAATGTGGAATGAAATGAGTCAAGTATATCAGTTGGACTTTGGAGGACGTGTAACGCAGGAGTCTGCGAAAAACTTTCAAATAGAATTTCGAGGAAAACAAGTGAGTTGAATCAAAATTGATTGAAGTTTATGGTCTTAGAAATAGCAGCTCATTTTAGATTTGAAAGTATGAGGGTATTACCGACGTCACCTTTGACGTTCGTAAACAAATTTTTTAAAAATATTAAGAAATTAGTTTTTAGAAATTTAAAGTTGAATGGAACAAATTCGTTCAAGAGTTTATATTGCTGAATATGATTCCTTGGCATCATATTATATACTCCAGCTAAAAATGCTACTAAACCCATTGGTGCATTTCTGAGAAAACGCTGGTCGGTTTTCAGTTCTTTTATTTAACTCGAAAACAAAGCCTTCCTTTGTATTGGTTAAAAGACACTTTTCATAGCAAATTAAATTTTCTATCAAGTTAAGGTGGTTGCAAAATTTTAAAAATTAGATTTGACTAAAATTCTAACCTAAAATCAATGAACAAAAAGTTAAAAAATTGAGGATTTTATTTTTTTTTAACTAAATCAAAGGGCATTTTGTGTATGAACCCCGTACGTCCAAACTTTGTGCTAATAAAATAAGATAGAGGTAAAATCCTTTATGTTCAATTTTTATTTCCGCCGATTTCTGAGGTCAACCCGGCGAACCCCACAGGCGGATCACTAGTGTGAAGCAGATACGTGGGATAGTTATGATCCCCTCGACATCGAGATCATAACAGCGCCGAGAAAAAGGAAGAAGAAGACTTTTTTTAAATTCGATAAAAAAGTAATAAATGGTTGGTTTTAAACTTTTCAAGTAAACAGACCTGGAGAGATTGATGAAATATAAACTAAGTATAACAAACAAAAAATTTTATTTGCATCCTTATGGCCTTGTGTGCAATTTTGTGTATGTGCATTTTTATAAATACGGATCGATTGGGTGGAGCGACAGCCATTAGATTTGGTCTATTGCAAAGGAGATCATTTAATACGACTAACGAAAAGCTTAACTTGAAAAACGAGACAAACCCAAATAAGTTTTAAATAAAACTGTTTGGCAAAGTGTGAATAATAACACCGGCACACAAAAAAAAAAGTGTCATGAACCAGAAACCAGACCTATCTTTCTATATGTTTTTGGGACCGCTGAATCCGAATTTCAAGTCCGTTTTGCCCGGTCACCCTTCAGTTTTGAGAAAAATGCAAAAAACTCCAAAAAAGTCATAAAAATTCAAACAAAATGCACTCACAGCTCAAAACTGGAGGGTGATGGGGCCAAACGGACTTCAAATTCGGATTCAGCGTGCCCAAAAACATATAGAAAGATAGGTCTGGTTTCTGGTTCATGACACTTTTTTTTTTTGTGTGCCGGTGTAATTGCACTGTACTGATTTTTTGAGATATTGTTAGGATAGATACCAGTAGTTTAAACCCAAGTTTGCAGCTTTGAAAGACCGGTGCTTATACCTCAGTGCGCGAAAAACCGCGAAATTGTTGGACTTTTTTTTCAGTTTTTAGCTTTCAAAATGTAAATGGTGCATATTTTGGAAAATGTTTATAAAAACCAGTTAAAGATGATAAAATTTGGTATAATTTGAGCGTAACCACAGCTCTGTAAGTCCAAAGCTTCTTGAAATAAATCACTCCAAAAGTTGAATAATTTCCCCACAAAATAGATAGATTAGGCAAAATTTTAATGGACTTAGGTCAAAGTGGTACAGCGATGAGACTGGTGTCAAATTAAACCGGAAAGCCTCTGCTTATAACTTGTGAATTCGTTTGAAAATCGTATGAGTGGTTATAGAGATATTACCGTGTGAAGTTCATATTAAGAATGCATTTTCTAGGAGAATTTTGAATTTTTAAAAAATTCTTCTTGAATGGTTTTAACCTCCAACCGAAAATTCCATACAGACATGCAACACCAATTAATGCTTTTCGGTATAAAGACTATTATGTTCATTAATGAAATATTTTTTAATTTGTTCTTAACGAAAAGAATATAAATTTTTAAAAAAATTCTAAAAATTTTGGTAACATTATATTTTATTTATTTCAGGTTATGCAATTTGGTCGGATAGATGGAAATGCGTACACTCTAGATTTCCAATATCCATTTTCTGCTGTCCAAGCTTTTGCTGTCGCTTTAGCAAATGTAACACAACGTTTGAAGTAAAAACCATTAAACAAAAAAATAGTCTAATGAAATAGTTATTTATGTTCTTTTTTTTTGTTTCTTAGAATAAGTTAACATCTAATAAAAACAAAAAAAAAAAAAACAAACATTTTTAATTTTTATCTACATATATAAATGCCCGTCCATTCACAAACTTATCTTTAATATTAAAAAAAAATAAAAAACAAAATACATTTAATATCGATATAATTATAAATAATTTTTTTATTAATATTTATCGGGACAGGGTGAATATAATTATTTATAAGAAATAAATTAAAAAAAAAAAATAAAAATTATAAATTAAATGTCGTGCAATATTTGGTTATTTATACATACAAACATTTTACATATACATATTTTATGTTTCTATTTATTATTAAATTTAAAAAAGAAAACTAAGTTGTTAATATCTGTATATAGTTTTAAGATAATTTCATTATTCGATTTATTATATACATAAACATACACATAAATGATATGGCATAGTTTTAATATGAATTTTTCTGTTTTGTAAATTATGCTAATAAAAAATATATTACTTAGTTTTTACTATGAAAAAAAAAAAAAAAAAAAAAAAAATGTGTTAATTATATAATTTTGTTAGAAATAATTAAATTATTGTTATTTTTTCTTTCTTTTTATAATAATATTGAAGACAAATTTTTTTTTTAAATGCTGGATTATGGTAAATTTTGATTAAAAGCGATACAAAAATTGGCAGTGGTTATCATTTTTTTGTATGCAAAATTATGTGAATTGGTGGAGTTTTGTTTGTGTTTGGTTTGTGGCTTACGTCAAAAAAGTTTTTCAGTTCCTGCAATTTGAATTTTCTTAACTTTGTTTCAATGAGCATAGAAGGACTTAGAGGATATAATATATTGAGTGCTTGTGCTGTTAGTTCCGTGAAGCTTTTATATAGGGCTCTAGTTTCTTTAAGTTTTTCGATGAGTGCATGCCTCCATTTTATTTTCATTTGATGGCTGTCATCAACAAGCGTGTTTATTTACAGCTGCAGAATCGGACTTCTCATTGAAAAACGAAGGCAGCGACCCATTGGCGTTACTATGTATTAGGTATAGGAACAAGCACTCCATATATTATATCCTCTAAGAAAGTAGAAGGAGCAAAATGGTATTTATGGTAAGAATTTGGCATTCATACTTAAATGGAGAAATAACGATTAAAGAAGTAAAATACTCTTTTTTAAATTTTGTCTGTGTCAATTTTCAAAGTTTAAACGGTCACTGTGGCGTATGCGTACCCTATTTTTTTGTTTTCGATTTTACTTGTTATAAGTAAAAAGCAACTTTAGGATTCTACGAAAAAGTTTCAGTTAATCATGAACATAATACATTATGATGAAATCACCTATAAATATTAACATAATCTTGGAGGTTTGGCAGAGGCTTGAGCACTCTTAACCCTTAACTCTAAAAAAAATTATGATATTAGAGAAGAGGTTGCACGAAAATTTATCAACATTTAAGAGTAAAACAACCAAAAGTTATCATCAAATTCGTCAAGAATAGGTAAATTTAGTAAGAAAATAACTCTCAAGAATAATTATGACTCTCAAACGAAGAGGCACCCTAAAAGCGTGATTCACCGTTTTTTTTTTTAACAATTAGTATTTAAGGTCTAAAATAACGAAAAACTCAACATTTAGCATTCAAGACTTGCGATAATGTTTAAATTACTCTCACGCACATCTGTCATCTATTATCTGTCACCTGTAACCTGTAATTTCTCACCTGTTACTTGCCATCTCTAATCTGTCACTTGGCTCATGTTATCTGTCATCTATCATCTATTACATGTTGTCTGTCATCTGTATCTGTCACCACTCACCTTTCATCTGTCGATTGTCACCTTAAATGCAATACAAAATTGAATTAAACAATTTATTATGATCATGACGCGATTATTTTGTCAGAGATAGAAAATAATACACCAAGTGTTAATTGATTTTCAATAACAACAAAAAGATACGCATACACCACAGTGACCCATATTTGTATTATAGGATATGTTTCTTTAAAAAAGAACGGTTCCAAGCTTCAAACTTATTTGTTTTTAGCATTACACTTTTAAATCTATTTTAAAGTTTATTTATTTTCGATTTTTGCGATAAAAAAGTGTAATCTTACGGGTTATAATTAAGATATTTTATGTTATCTGCTTCCAAAAAAATCACCCTTATATCCATTAAATCCATTCCATAAATATCCTTAAATAGATAAATACTATTTTTTGCGCATGAACCTTTTTTGGGAAAAATTTTTCTTGACAGAAAATCAATTAAACTGAAAAATCAAAAGTAAAGCCCTTTTGGTTTGTTGGTAAATAAAATTACGACCAACAAAATCTTTGTTTTTTTCACCTAAAAAAAAAAGTTTACTTAATTCAATTTAATCATGAACACCGTACCTAACCACGAGTTTTTAGAAGTTCACACTGTCCATCAGCATCAGCCACATTGTAAGCAGCAATGTTTTGTGTTCACCGAAATAGCTGATATCGAACTCCCACCGGAAATGAATAAATTTACAACAGAAAAAATACGAAACGGTAGCATATCTTCGTGCAAAAAAGAAGTTATGGATTATGAGTCAAAACGAAGCAAAGGAGCATCTTCCAGAGGACGTAAAGTCCTTATTGCACTTGGAGTTATTTTGGTTTGCATTGCAATGGCTGGAGGGATACCATTGGCTCTGCAGCTTCGTTCGTCGTCTTTGTTGGAAGCACGTCTTGCATTTATTCGTCGATTGTTAACAGAATCTCCATTGGTTGAGGGATATTGGAGTCCCAAGAAGGATATGAACTTTACCAATAGCATTGGGGAAGTGAGGAAGAATTTTATCGGTGCAGTTTTGTGGCCAATAGCAGTACCTTGTGGGGCACAATATCTCGATGCGGTTCAACTTGCATTGGAAGGAATCGATGAAGCAAGGCGAATAACGCTGAACTCTGAATCCATGCATATTGTTGAATCAGCAGATGAAATGGAGCAAACCCATATTCGAGGAGAAGTGGCGATACTCATGGGATTGGGCGGTGGTCATGCTATAGGAGCTAGTTTAGCTGTTCTCAGATCAATGTACATGTTGGGGGCCCGATTTGTTTCAGTTACCAGTTTGGAATGTCCCACACCATGGGCGGCAGCTTCAATAAGAAGACACGACTATATAATTGAGGATAATTCCACCAATACTCTCACCGATTTTGGCAAAGTAAATGAACACAAAGTTCATTTTAGTTCATCATTTAAAAAAAATTAATTCATTTCAGACAGTTCTTTATGAGATGAATCGATTGGGAATGTTGGTTGAGGTGTCACAGTTATCCGAGTCAGCAATGACTACTGCTCTGAGATCCGCTAAGGCTCCGGTATTGCTGATTAACGCAGCTCCACTTTCAATCTGTAACAATACGAACTTGGCTTCGATTCCTGATCATGTTCTAAGGTGGGCTAAAAATATGAAAATTAATTTTAAATTTTATGTTTTTATTTTTGTAGCCTTCTTCCGGATAACGGTGGTGTTATCATGCTCAATATGGAAAAATGCGGTGAACGTTCTTTGGGTGTTCGTGAGGCTATAAAAGCCATTAATTATGTCCGCAAGATTGCAGGAGTAGATCACATCGGTCTAAGCGGTGCTCCTAAAAGTTATGCATTTCTTCTTGCCGAATTAGCCCGGGACAGAGTTTGGGGAAATGCTGCCATTAAAAAACTTATAGGTGGCAATGTTGTGAGAATTCTTCGTGAAGTGGAAACATTGAAAAATCGTTTGCCTTTGTATGAAGATTGGATTCCTCATGAACTAATTGAAAGTTCTTCCTATTGTCGCTATCCAGAGTCATAAATTATCATTGAGACTGCAGGACATGCAACAAATAAAAAAAGCAATATAATAAGGCACTAGTTTTTTGAAATATCAAGTCAAGCGTCTGCATGGCAATTTGTTGTCGTTATCTATACTTTTTGGCTATTTGTTTTGGCGGGAACACTATTTTATATTGAATTGGAGTTTTTGAATTAATTAAAATTTGTTGCATCAAATTTCACAAGCAACAAATTGCCAAATAGGCAACACTGGCATCTAATAGGTAAAATGTTTAAATGTTAGTTCTAAATGTTTAAGATAAATTAACTCATATAATTCATTAAAAAATTAAAAAAAACCTTTTGTTGTGATAGTTCATCTAAGATCTTTTAAATAAAAATAAAAACAAAACAATTTAAGTGTTGATGTCTTTTTCGTTTTAAAAACTCAAGGCCTTTATTATAGAAAAATATGCAAAGAATACTAGACTAAACAGAGCTTAGTTTTCAGAATTAATCTTGATGTATGTATGAATATTTTTTTGCAGGCAGTTCAGGACTTTTTTCAAGGTTAAATCGAATGTGTGTTAATATCAAGGAAAGGTATGCCGTAGTGGTACGGGTAATTATAGAACAAAACTCCACACCTCAACATTTATGTTTCAGTTTGGAATATTTTTCATACATTTACCCGTTCCGGTGTGGTCAAGCCTTTACTTTGAAAGTGGTAGAATCATGAGTAAGAATCTCTAGAGTATAGTACTAGCTCTACATTTTGTCATGTGTAGTCTCTATCACCTCCAAAGTGCCGGGCTACACGGTGATTTTTCAATCGCCTAACCAGTTAGTTTGTAGGCAAGAGGGGTGAGGATTTTCCTCTTTTTGACGTTTGTTCCTAGAAAATGTGAATTGGAACGTGATTGGGCACAACACTGTGTAGCCAGGCCCAAAGGCAAGCGGCCTAACAATTTACAAATTGGAAAACAACATACTTAAAAAAGTGTTTGTGCCCGGCTACACGGTGATTTTTCAAACGCCTAACCAGTAGGTTTATGCGAATCGGAACGAAGTTCATACATAAATAAAATCTTCCACTGGGTCGCACGAATACTTCCCAACTAAAAATTTCGCTTTTATAACGATGATGAGAACCTTCTCGTCATGATAAATTTCACACCTAAAAGACTCATATAACCCTCATTAGGATAAAAAAGTGACCTTTTTTCCTATTAAACCTATTAGTAGTACAATGTAAGACTCCTGTAAAGTTTCTCATAGATAGCCGAAAGTTATATTCGATCCTATAAGTGTGCGAAGAAGTACACTGTAAGACTCCTGTGAAGTTTCTTATCAACAAACGAGTGGACGAGAAATAAAAAGTGATGGAGGAGTTATAAAAGGAGGAAAAATAAAAAAGAAATAAAATTGTGTTGCATTTATATTGTCTTTTATTTTAATGTTAACTTATATTTATAAACCAAGTTTATCCGAGCAGCTTTGTTGATGCTAACGGCCATATTATTCACTAGTTTAAAAAATACATCTGGATGGATGTCAAATGTCAAAAATAAATCCAAAGTAGTTATCCCGATTTTAACTATGAAAATAGTTAAAAAATAGTTAAAAATGACAATTTTTTTCTCTATGTGATAGTGAATATTATGGATTTGGATTTATTTTTGACATTTTAATATCTTTACATCTAGATGTATTTTTTAAACTAGTGAATAATATGGCCGTAATAGTGTAAAAGAGAAATACTTAAAACTTTACACCAATTTTAACTGTTTTTATATTTTATTTTAACTATTTAACACAAAAAATAATTACATTAACGCACTTAAACATTTTTAAGTGTGAATAAAAATCAAACACTTCCCAACTAACGTATAATCCAACTATAAGATACTCCTTAGAAATTATTTCGTAGAAAAATAAATATCAGCGTTTACTGATAATTTCTTACTGTGGGTAATACACTAGCTTTTTAGGTGCAATAATAACCCTTTTGGTTCAAAAGTCGGAAGCACAAATGTTAGTTGGGATATTTCAGCTATGTCATCCATAATAAGGTATAAAATAAAAAACATTGAACAACGGTGCAAATATTTGAACCTATAACTCCAAGTTTAATACATCAAATAAAAAATTGCTGTTTTCTCAGACCTTCTGAATTTGTGTGGTCTTACCAAACAATATAGTGTCATCCGGCCTTATAAATCTTTTGTTAAAGAAATAAATAAATATGGACACATCTAATTTTTCAAGTGTTCGCTGAACGCACTAACTGTCAGTGTCAAAATTAGCAGCCATTTTTACAAAGCACATGTAGAAGAAAGTTTGTTTTTGTTTACAAATTTTCTTAAAAATAAAAAAAATTTAAATTGAAAAATGCCCGAAATAAATGGCTATAAAGGTAATTAAACATTAATTATTTATAACCTACTTACAGAATGCACTAACAATTATATAATTTCAGTTCTTCCTATTCGGTTAACTGAAAATTCAACAAATTCTCATGTTGCGTACGTGCGGGAGCACTTTATTCGACAAGTAGATCCAAATAAACCCAAAGGCCGAACTCTATTTCTCCTAAACATACCTCCATATGTAAGTGAACATAATTTAAAAACCTGCTTTAGTAAAATCGGCGAAGTGACTTCGGTTCGTTTCTCCGAACAACCTGGTCGCGAGGAAAGCAAGAAATGGGAACAACCTTGTCCCTTCACTTTGAATCGTATTCCTTGTGTTTTTAAAGTTGCATTTGTTGTTTTCAAAAACACCGACAGTGTTTCGAAGGCTTTGAAGCTAGATTCAATTGATTTATTCGATGAATCTGGAAATACACTTGTCGTATCGGGAATACAAAAATGGAAAAAGGATTACGCAAGTAGTTTCCTTAAAGACAAGAAAATTCAACCAATTATTGATGAATACATGGAAGCATATGACAAACGAGAGAAGAAAAAACTCCAAGATGAACGTAATTCGGCGGCAGACAATGACGGCTGGGTGACGGTGGGCAAACAAGGACGTAATTCAGGTTTCGAGCAGAAGGAATCGGTTGTAAATCGGTTGGAAGAGAAGATCGAAAGAGGTCGGAAGAATAGAGAATTGAAGAACTTTTATACGTTTCAAATTCGTGAGGCAAAGATGCAAAATGTTGTCAGTTTGAGAAAGAAGTTCGAAGAGGACAAGAGTAAGATTGAAATTTTGAAGAAGAAAAGGCGTTTTAAGCCTTTTTAGTTTTTTGTATAAGGGTTTGAATAAAGTTAATTAACACAAAATATTTTGGTTTGTAGTTTAGACTTAAATTACTATTACTATTTTATTTTCTTATTCGTATCCCGTGGATCGATGTTGAGTGCTATGGAATGTCAAGACATAGGTTAAAATCCAGCATTCAACGTATAATATTAATTTTTTTCAGGGGTACTGCCTCTTATGAGGAATGGACAAAGCCCTTAAGAGTACCATTGTCATAAATAAGTGCATCCTAATTTATCCGGCGTAAGACTCTTCA
This sequence comes from Episyrphus balteatus, assembly GCF_945859705.1. NCBI lineage: Eukaryota > Metazoa > Arthropoda > Insecta > Diptera > Syrphidae > Episyrphus > Episyrphus balteatus. The sequence continues at coordinate 2,247,732 of NC_079136.1, read as the reverse complement.
TAGAGTTTATGATAATCTATAGAACAGATATCAAAGTTATTCAGAAAAGAGATAGAGTGACGCACGAATCAGAAACAGCAGCTTTTTTGATGTAGGTATTTTATAAAAGAAACCCTCCGTCATGGGTTTTAAATTTGTAAATGGTAGTTTTAACAATCTTTTGCAAACAAGAAAAACAAATTGAAAGTGGTTTAAGCAAAATCCGCCCACTGTCTACTTTTGTTATTGCTTGGTTTCTCAAAAAACAGCCCTACAAATTTGAATTAAAACCCACAATTTTATAAATAAGTTTTATTTGATAAAAAAGAAATTAATATATACATTATGTACATTAGACTGATTCAAAAAATAAATTTTTTTTTTGTTCAAAGCATTATTGAAAATATTGTTGGAAATGACGAAAAAAAAAATACTGTAAAAGTTTCAGCCCTTAATATTAACATTTATAGCGTTTTCGTTTGGTCGTCCGGGACTGTCCGGAATTCTCCCGAACGATTCTGAAACTGATCGTTTGGCACTCAATGACAGTTCTAATTCTGAAAAGAAAAGAAAATCGATTCCGAATTTTGAGACAGAATCAAAACCAGAATCACGCACACATGTTAACACTTAAGACGTCAAAGTAATGAAATGTCATTCTTTGTTATTCTTTAAACTTTTAACTATATTAAAATAATGTGGAGAAAGAAAACAAAAATAGATAACTTAATGATAATAAAAAAAAAATAAACAAAACAAAACTTTCATCAGACGTTCGCATTTGATGTTTCACAAATACAAAGAAACCCAAACTTCAGAATAAAAAAAAAGTATCTAACTCTGATCGTTTGGCATTGCGGATCGGACAGTCCCGGACGCTTCTAAGAATTCCCAAACGAAAACGCTATAAGTAAATCTATTTCCCATATGATTTACATGGGAAAGATTGTATTTTTGAGTTTGGAATTTTATAACTTTTTAATGGTTCATCAAAAAGGCTAGATTTAATCATTTTCTTGTATAAAATTGAACGCTCTACAAAATTGCATTTATAAATTTAGAAAAAAAACGACGCGAAAAATTAATAAAAATAATTTTTAGTTGAAAAAATTATATAAAAGGATCTGTGAAACCAAAACACAACATAGAATACAAATATTCGAAAAGTTTGCCAAAGTTTTTGAAAAACCTAATAATTTCGTCAAAAAATTGAACAAAAATGAAGAAAAAATTACATTATACACTCCTTTTCATCAGAATAGGTACACAACTTTTCAAATGTTCAGTATTCGTTTTTTTCTTACAGTGTAGGAAAAATAATAATTTTTTTATGTCAAGTCATTGTTTAAGATGTTAGCAGAATCAGAAAAAAAAATAATTCAAAACGTGTGGTTATTTTTCTTGTTTCTCTATGACAAAGCATTTCACATCGAAAAACTGAGTTATTTTTTTGTTTCATCAGAATAGGTACACAAAGAGAATGATGTCAAAGTAGTCCATGAAATGAATTTAAACCAAGTTCTTCTTAAAAATGTATTTTACTTATCTTATTCTTTGATAAAAGAATAACAAAACTGTCCAGTAACTGCATTGTTAAATCTCTTTACGCAATCTATCTGAATCTCTTCCCTAAATTGTTAAATGGTGGGTTAGGAAATATTTTTGTCTTAAAATAGACTATCACAAATTTCATCAGTACGTGCTAGCCATTTCCAAACATTTTCAACAAGGTTCAGGGTTATTTTATATGGCAGATACTGAAGTGCTTCCTAAATTTACACTTCCTCCCAATATTTTCCAGAGCATTTTTTGTGGTAGGAGGCATGGTCCTGTTGAAAAATTCAGTATACTGGTTCACAAATACTAGAGAATTAAGGAAAAGTTTCTTGAATATTCATTTACAAATAATTGTGACCATTCTTCACGTTTGAAATTCATTATTTGTATTATCGTAGTAGATTACTTTCTTCCATGCCTTAACACTTCTTTTTTAACAATGAAGTTGGTCTCAAAATGGTTTCTCCTTTCGCAGAATATTAAACTGATAGTTTAACTCACCAATGACATCAAAATTAAATGTTCGTTAAATGTTCGTTGATACAAAAAACAAGAAATACCACTCAACTTTTCATGTGGTAAAGGATTTCAAAAACCTTAAACGCATACAATTCTGTTCTTGGTGTAGTTATGGTGTCTTATCAAAATTTAGCCATTTTAGAAGATTGGGACTAATGACCATTCTATTTACTGTCCTAAAATTACAAATAACAACTGTTTTTCACCTTTATTCTTGTCGTTAATCCACCAAAACTGGTAGCACCATGTAAAAATTTACTCGTGTTAAAGTGTTTTTTTTTGCATTTTTTTACCACCATTCATTTTTTTTACCCCCAGAATGTTTGTATCTGAAGTCTGGATAGAGCATAATTCGTAATTTTTTAGGTCAATTACATTATTTTATAGTTTTCAGTACGTGGTAAAAGCGTACTTTTAGGTTTTGAAACTATATGCATTATGTATTTTCTTTTGAACTTTTTAGTCTTTTACTCGTAATAATGGAAAGTAGGTAAAAATTGACTGGGGTGGTAGTGTATAGTTGTCCAGTTGCGGCCGTCTGCAGATTCCGGCCACCTTTCGGAAAATCGTTTTTTTAACAATTTTCCGAAAGGTGGCCGGAAACTGCAGACGACCGAAATAAGGCTTCTCTACCCTATGAGCTCACAAAGCCTCTCTGTTTCGCTGGGTGCAGGGAAATAATTCCACGGGAATCTGCTCCACATGGGAATGTATTCCACCTCATATGGGTATCTGTTCCACTTTTTGAAGTGGAATAAATTCCCGCGCCGAGTGAGAATTTATTACACTTTGAATTGGGAAATAACTTCACCTTCAATTTTGGTGATTTATTTCTTGTCATTTTGGAGAATGATTTTACTTTATGTTTGTATTGTATGTGTAATCTGGAAAAAAGCTGCGTTTTGCGGAAATGGATAGTACCTTCAGTTTATAAACCATAAACATGGCATAAATAATAGTAGGGATCTGGGAAAATAAAATATATATCTATTGTAAGTTTCTGAAACATAGCTACATATGTCTTGGATCGAGCCAACTGGTACACATTAACTACTTACATGCTCTTCATACGAAAACTGATCAAAAACTTAAAAAATAAAACAGCACTGTCACTTATAAGTAGGTAGTCTAAAGCCGACTTTGATTTTTTTTTGTTCCAAACCAAAGTAAGACATAGCAAAACAATAATTTACTGAAAAGAGGAAGAAGCAGTCCCAATCTTTGACCTTCCTTTGATATTCGTATCATTATTCACTTTACTTATTAAAAATATTTCTTTCAAGTCTCATAGTTTTCAGTTCAAAAAAATACCAACCCTTCTTGTAATAATTGGTTGAAAGCGAAGCGGAAAAAAATTTTCTCACATGAGAATGTACTTAAAGGAGATGGGGCAAAATTATATGGGACTTGGGCCATGAGCGTACATTAATGAGACTAGTCTCGAATTGAAGCTGGAGCTTAGTATATTCAATATATGAAGTTTTTTTTTAAATCGAAAGTCAGGGTCCTGAGATATAAGGCTCCAAAGTTCGTTCTGATAACCATTTTCTGTCCCTTTTATATGCAAATATCATTAGAACTATAAGAGCTATATGTAAGTTTTTGATGTCAAATGAAAGGTTTTTTTTGTGCCTTTTCAACAATATATAACACATATTACACATAAAAAAGAAACGGCGAAAAAATAAAGAAAAAGTAAAATATTTATGAAAAAGAGAGTAATCCTGAACAAGTTTAAGGTTGACCTGAAAAAACGACAAAAACTAAGGATGAGGCTTTGTTCCTGAAAGCCTCTGCAATAATAATCCGCTTTTACCAAAATCGGATTAGATATTTTTTCGAGATATCCCCGTAAAAGGGTTTTTTTTTTGTGAAAAATTCATACCAAAGCAAGGCACGAGTACGATAACTTAGGCGCCGAGAATTGACAACGGCTATTTCTAGAGGTGTTCAAAACAAATATTTTTTCTTACGGGAGGGGGGGGGGGGTCAATGTCCCTCCCTTTAGGCGGGAGGGGCAATTTTCAAAAGAAATACTTGAAATCATAAAAAAATTATTAAAAAACAACGGCAACACTTACAGTTATCAATTATACTTTTTTCAAAAGCTAGAGTTATACACTTGATTTTAATTTTTAAATCAAGATATTTCAATCAATCGTTTTTGAAATAATCGATTTCAAAATCAACATTTGGGAAAAATAAGATTAAAAAAATACATTGGATACTATTTTTGTCAAGTTTTTCAATGAGAAATTGATTGATGAGTAAATTGTCTCAATAATTTCCTAATCAAATACTGAAAACCATATCTTCTTATGCTTTCTAGTTTTTGAGAAAATTGTAAAATAAGAAAACTTTTTTCAAATCCTTCAGTGGATTAAGTTTTTGGGGACTATTCTCTGCACCATCAGGGCTCGCCTGTGGTGAGCGTACAATGGGAATCTAGTTTTTTTTTTTAAGAAGAACAAAGCTCTTTACTGACTCTATGTATGAATATCGATCTTTTCTGATTTTTGATAATGGTAAACAGCCAAGAAAATAAAAATCTGATTAAGAAATTAGTTTTTCTATTTTTCATTTTTCTCAAAAACTAGAAGCAAGGCATAAGAAGATATGGTTTTCAGTGTTTGATTAGGAAATTATTGAGACAATTTACTCATCAATCAATTTCTCATTGAAAAACTTGACAAAAATAGTATCCAATGTATTTTTTTAATCTTATTTTTCCCAAATGTTGATTTTGAAATCGATTATTTCAAAAACGATTGATTGAAATATCTTGATTTAAAAATTAAAATCAAGTGTATAACTCTAGCTTTTGAAAAAAGTATAATTGATAACTGTAAGTGTTGCCGTTGTTTTTTAATAATTTTTTTATGATTTCAAGTATTTCTTTTGAAAATTGCCCCTCCCGCCTAAAGGGAGGGACATTGACCCCCCCCCCCCCTCCCGTAAGAAAAAATATTTGTTTTGAACACCTCTAGAAATAGCCGTTGTCAATTCTCGGCGCCTAAGTTATCGTACTCGTGCCTTGCTTTGGTATGAATTTTTCACAAAAAAAAAACCCTTTTACGGGGATATCTCGAAAAAATATCTAATCCGATTTTGGTAAAAGCGGATTATTATTGCAGAGGCTTTCAGGAACAAAGCCTCATCCTTAGTTTTTGTCGTTTTTTCAGGTCAACCTTAAACTTGTTCAGGATTACTCTCTTTTTCATAAATATTTTACTTTTTCTTTATTTTTTCGCCGTTTCTTTTTTATGTGTAATATGTGTTATATATTGTTGAAAAGGCACAAAAAAAACCTTTCATTTGACATCAAAAACTTACATATAGCTCTTATAGTTCTAATGATATTTGCATATAAAAGGGACAGAAAATGGTTATCAGAACGAACTTTGGAGCCTTATATCTCAGGACCCTGACTTTCGATTTAAAAAAAAACTTCATATATTGAATATACTAAGCTCCAGCTTCAATTCGAGACTAGTCTCATTAATGTACGCTCATGGCCCAAAAACGCCCCATCTCCTTTCAAAACCCAAACGCGAAGCGGAAAAAAATTTTGATCACGGGAGTATCAATTTTGCGGTGTGAATATAATTGATTCTCCCGTGGTCAAAATTTTTTTCCGCTTCGCGATTGGGTTTTGAAATTTGAGTACATTCTCATGTGAGAACATTTTTTTCCGCTTCGCTTCTAATGTTGGCCTTATTTCATAGCATTATTATCAATGTAATTGCTTATATCCACAAGATGTAGTTACATTACTAAGAATCCCGCCGAAGCAACTTCTGCAGTTGAAGGAAAAACTCTATAATCGTTTGTTTTGAAAAAGAATACAACGTCGTTTTATAAAAATAAAATATTTTAATAAAACTATACCTCCTATTTCCGTATACATAAAGTATTGATTAATATGAATTCAAATGGTTCTTAAAATATTCAGAAATCAATCTTTTTTCCAAAGTTTTGGTGGGTAATAATTCCACAAAAAAATAGGTGTAGTAAATTCCCTTCCACGGTGAGATTTTATTCCACTTCAAAAAGTGTAATAGATTCCCTCTTGAAGTGGAATAAATTCCCATGTGGAGCAGATTTCCGTGGAATTATTTCCCTGCACCGTTTCGCTTGTACCTCTAAACCTCTAAAGTTTTGGGGTGTTTCGACCCCAAAGCAACTCCCCAGGTCCAACGTTTCATTTACTTCCGTAAATCGAACATCCTGTGCAGTTATTAAGAACAGAAAGCTAACAAACCAGACTAATAAATTTCAAGGATTTAAAACAATTGCTTCAATCAATAATTGAAGCATATCCTCTATTATGAATTTTTTACCGACTTCCAAAAAAGAGGAGGTATTCAATTCGTCTTTATTTTTTTTTTTTAACCTCATAATTTTGGACTAAGTGAACCAATTTTGATAATTCTTTTTGTATTGGAACACTGGTCCCATTTCAATTTTGCCCAGTTGTTGCTATAGAAACTATGAGAAAAACCATAAAACCCAGTGGAAGTCGGCTTTGTTTTTTTTTTTTGATAAAAATGATTATTATCAGGCACTCATAAACACCGTTTAAATAAAATACCGCATATCCGCTCAAAAGCGTTTTCCCCCAGACTTTTTTGGTTCTATAATTTCTAAAAACTTCAAACACCTACAGGTCATATTATACATGGGTATACCAGTGCAAATAGAGTTATCGATCCAAAGTGCTCAATCAACAATGTTGTACAATTTGATAAGAATCCAAAAGAAAACATAATCCTAACCAACTTCATTTTCCCAAGTGAATGCAACTAGCTAAAAAAGCCAAAAGTATGAAAAATGTTGTATACCTACCTTTAAGCTTCGATATTCTTCAAATGTGATAATTCGATATAAAGTCCAATTAATTCTTATTCAAGCTGAGTTTTTATTAACTTTTATAACAATTTCCATAAGACTATTCTGCGGCAAAGTTTCCAAATTGCAAAGTAATTGCGGTATACTCCCATACACACATTTCGCTGTCAATGCAACTTGTATCGACTGAGAAAAACGTTCAAGACTTTTCTGAAGATTTCCATCATCTTCAGGTTTAACATTTTCACTTTGCAACTTCTGAGCGTAAGCTTTTAAAGGACTAACGATCAGTAGAAGATGTTGAGCATTCAGAGCTGTCGGTTGTCCAGATGGAACAATTTGCAGCAAAGTCTGCAACACAGCCAAATGCAAATCACTATATGTTGGTTTATTATTCAATATCGGTGCCAATACAGTCCATTTGATGAGTCCAGCAATTGGAGTAATAACTGGCATTGCTATCGCTCCCGTTGGCAATGCAAGTGGTTGCTGTGAAGCTAGACACAGACTTGGATTGTCAGTGACCCATTCAGTGAATACATCTAAAAGCATATCTGGTGGACTGACAAGAGCACCCCGCTGCTCATTCATATACAAATCAGCCACGGCAGTCATAATGTTGGCTGCAAATCTAGGTGCAACCATTGGCAACTGTTTAAGTTGCTCAGAGGTTTTCTTGGCAAAAGTAACAAAGTCTTTTACCAGACTTTGAGCTATTTCTAGACTTGGCGCAGATGTGCAACCAAGTTGTTGCATCCATGTGCCAGCCGCGCATAAAACAGCAGAAACTGAACCCGAAACAGAAGTGCTAATGAGTTTGCATAGAACACTCGATCGATTTGGGGTCAAATTGCCACCGAAAAGGGAAAGAAAGACAGCATTTCTTGTGGCATCTGGACCAGGTCTAGAAAAGAATTCAATAAGTACAAGAATCAATTGGAATTCTTGGACAGATGTCATTTGGGAAGTTAGAAAGGGAACTGCGTTAGCATTCTTTCGAAAGTCGGTGTCTTTGAATTTTTCCAAAAATATAAATTCAGAGATGAGATTCATTGCAAAGTTTTGTTTACTTCGACTCATGTTGTCAACAATGTTTTCTGTGAGGGAAAATTAATTAGAACAATAAACTTATTATTATTTTTCAAAATTTGTATACAAACCTATTTTTGGTAGAGCTTCAATGGCACATAGGGGAAACTCTAATTTTCTTAGATTGTTTTTAAAATCAGCTTGATTCATGATGGATGCACTTAGTTGGTAATAAAGGTTATTATAAATTTTATTTTAGAAAATATTTGGATTTTTTTTTATATAAAACAGGCAGAACAAAATTGAAAAAGCGGCGATAACAAGCGAAATGTAAACAAAATGACAAATGGTTTAAGGTGTCAAAACTTTCAAATGATGAATCCGTTCAGACCGAAATGCCTCTTTTTGAGTGAAGTGAGTTCATCAAAAAAGGTCTGTTTGGTAACTTTTTAAAGAAAAATGTTCAAAATCTGTAAAATTCGAATTTTAAAGAATTTAATTTGAACTTTTTTACACCGGATCGTGAATACCCCTAATTATAATGGCAAACTCTGCTAAAAATAGGTGTGATTTTTGGTTGTCTATATAGATTTTGTACAAAAAAAAAATGACATCGGGATATTTAAAATCCGTGCAAAATTTTTCAGGTCGAAAAACTATACAAAAATGCGTTTGAAAGTTTTCACTTTTGTACTTTTTCACTTTGGAGGTAAGGCTTTACATATAACATTAGTTGAGGTGTTCTTATGTTATAAGCGTTTGAAGGTATATCCATATTGAATTTTTTTAGATTTTTTTTTTTAATCAAACGTGGAAACTTTTTAATTTATTTAATTTTTCGACAAAACTTTTGTAACTTTATATTTAGGTATATTTGTTCAACAATCTTATTAGAATTCATTTAAGACTTTTATCTGAAAAATGCATTGCGTATATCTCAAAATATTCCCATTTCAATGCAACTATGTCGAACAAAACTTCGCACATTTTCTCCGACTTTTTTTCTAGATATTTTTGATATTTCTGTATAAATCATCGATAGTCCTGTTCCATTGGAAGTGGTAGTTTACTACTCAAAATTATGATTCTAAGTGGGCTGTAGGTCTGTCTTGGAGATGTAATATTTCGTCGACGAAAATAGGATAAATTATAGTTTATTACTAGTAGATGTTTTGGCTAATCTAGTACTATAATCTACTCATGCTCTTCTTCCCGAGTAGATACCATTTGTATTGAATTCGTTCAAAGTGAGTTCCATTGAAAATCGCTAGTAAACAACTTGTAGTACTTTGCCACCTCCCAATGGAACAGGGCTGATAACACAAGAAATAAAGTACCTCTTAGCACTACTGTTTTTATCGAGATAAAAGCAGAATCTGGATAATTATCTAGATTTTTCAAATACCTATACAGATAAAGTTGTTAATGTTTTTAATACGTAAATTGTTTTGATTTCAAATATCTTATCGTCGTTTTTTTTTTTTTGCAAAATCTATAAAGAGAAACAAAAAAACACACCTAATCGGCCTTATCACGTATTCTATTGTATCGGAAAATTTTTACGATTCCCGAATAAAACAATCACAAAATTCGGTTGTGGTGACGATTTGTATGAAATTTTCGACTATGGACGGATTCCGTGATTATTTTTTAGGGATTCGTAGCAAATTTCGGATACGAATAAAATTCATAATAACGACGATTGGGCATAAATAATTTTGATTTCTATGAATAAAATCGCTTCTCTTTTTGAGAATAATTTAATCCGTTTTTTTTTTTTTCATAAAGCCTTGTACGTAGATCACGCTCAGAAGAAGCTTCCATACAAAATTTTCTATAAATTTTTGCCTAGCCAAAATTAAATAAAAATTTTGTAAAATTTTGCAAAAAAGTGACCAATGTAGTAAAGACCTTAAAATGCCCAATTATTTTGAAAACAAAACTTTCGCATTGGATTCGTTCATTCCAAAGAAATGTGTCACAAAAAACTTTAAACCTTTTCACCTGAACGCAAATTGTCAAATTTGACGTTAATGTATGAAGCGCTTCAAGCAAGAAAACGGAGTCCAGAAAAGACAGTCCGACCTCCGACCGAGAAAAGCGGGGTTGCACTCACACACTTGCAACTTTTTGTGTATGAACACAAAGTCTAAGAGAATCGTGGTGAAAACTGAGAAAAGGAAAAAAAAGTAGACAGACATATAGGCTATAGCCAACAAGAGCAAAAGCGTCATTTTGTTATTTTTTGTTGAAGTGTTTGGTCGCGTCGTGTCTCGTGTAGTTGTTTGTATAATGTTAGTTTATTAATTATAAACAATTTTATTAAATTATAAACAATATGGAAAACAAAAAAGGTATGTTTAATATATCGCTCAAAGTGTTTGGGTTAAAATGTTGTTTCTTCTTGTGTTGTAGATGTAATCTCTAATGATGAAGAAAAATCTAGAAGGTGAAACATGCGATTGGGTATCTAAAAAAAAACCAACAACAGCAGCAGCATCAAATGAAATAAAATAAAAAAAATGTATTGTATTTTATATTGTATTTATTGTGAAAATTTCGTTTGCCAAAATAAAATAAAAAATAAAACAGTTTCAGTGAAAAAAAAAAATAAATCTTGTTCTTTTTTTGGTCGCAAATACGAAATGTCATCCCTTTCTTATTCCTCTTTCTGGTAGGTTTTCGCTGCTCCGGCTCAGGTCCGCCTTCGGCTCCGTTTTCTCGGAATGGAGATTTTCACCACACCAATACATATGCAATCGACTTCGCGGTGATTATAATTTCCATACTAATTTGAGCCGCCTTCGGACCAGTTTCTGATCCGAAGTCGGACTCAGCTCCGCCTCAGGCGGAGCGGATTCGGACCGAGGTCGGACCTGTTTGCTTGAAGGGGCGCTTGTTAAAAATTTGTTTTCTGCGATAAAAATGCAGTAAGAAACTTAAAAATACATAATTATTAATTATAATTTAAATAATAACAATTATTTAAATCATCTATCAAGTTTTCTATTAAACAAAACTCAAACATCATTCCCCAATGAGTCGTAAAACCTCAAGCTCAGAGCAATCGCTCAAAGGAACACCAACTGATTTCAATGGACTCTATGAGAAATTTAAGGTAAAAATATTAAATAAAATACAAATAAATGCGGTTCACTAGTAGCTTACCCCTTAACTGATATAAATAGATCTCCCTTATGGAAGCATTCGAATCGAAAGATGTAAAAATCCTCCGTCAAACATTCGATTCATACAAATTCAACAACGACGCTGACAAAAAGTCTCCCCTAGACCAAAATTTCCGGGAACTCCTTTTATTCGAATTGAGTGAAGATATTGAAAAGGTTGGTCAACTTATTACACTTTCAGTTGATGCAGCTAGAGAAGAAATTGTTTCAGTAACAATTCCCGTCGTTCTTTTGGGAGACATTTTCGATGCAGTCACTTTAGACAAATGTGAGAAGATATTCAATTTTGTCGAAGATAAAGTCAATGTGTGGAAGGAAGATATATTCTTTACCTCCTGCAAGAACAATATCCTTCGCATGTGCAATGATTTGCTGCGGCGTTTGTCCCGTGCTCAAAACACAGTTTTCTGCGGACGAATTCTTCTCTTCTTGGCCAAGTTCTTTCCATTTTCTGAACGTTCCGGATTGAATATTATCTCCGAATTCAATTTGGATAATGTTACTGAATTCGGTGTAGATGGGAAAGATTTGGATGAGGCATTGGAAGACACTATTGAAGATGTTCCCGTTAAAATCGATTACAATTTGTATTGCAAATTCTGGTCGTTGCAGGATTTCTTCCGGAATCCAAATCAGTGTTATAGTAAAGTTCAATGGAAGATGTTTCAAACTGTAAGTATTTCATTTTTATTCAAATGTACGGATATATTTAAATTTGTCTTTTCAGCATGCAACAAATGTTTTAGCAGCTTTTTCTAGTTTTAAACTTGAAGAACCACGTACAAGTCCATCATCGAAAGAAGAAACTAAAGATATGGTTCCACAAGATATGAAAATGGAAGTTGATGAAACTGTTCGGAAGGCAGAGAATTTCTTTGCGAAATTCCTAACAAACCCGAAATTGCTGGCTTTGCAATTGTCGGATTCGAATTTTAGAAGATCTGTTTTGGTGCAGTTTCTAATTCTATTTCAATATTTGCAGCTTACGGTGAAATTTAAGACGTAAGTTTTAATTAAATTTGAAATGCATAAATATACTCAATCCTAGTAAACGCACAATAAACTAATTAGTAGGGATTATAATCTGTTATGATCTCGATGTCGAGGGGATTATAAATCTTGGTTATGTTTTGTTCCATTTCTGAGCCCAAATTAATGATAGTGTTTTTGTATTTTCAGGTGTTAGAAGTTTTAAGGCCTACCTTTCTTATAGTTTGCGGCCTATCGAATCATTTTTTTTTTTAATAGGTTCTCAGGGTGTCCTTTGAAAGTGGAATTACTGTTCGTGTTCTATTTTTGAGTCATACGTTAGTTGTATGTATATAAGTTATGTAAATCTTGATTAAAAGTTACACTTTGCTATTGCCATTAGCCATTGAAAATAAATAAATTGCAAATTGATTCCCAATTGGAAAAATGGCTGCATATTTTCAAGTCAACTTGTTTTCGGTCGGTCAAAGACTCTTAGGCAACTTTGCAACTTTCCCCCACAACACATTCATTCAAGACTCTTAGGCCCAATTTATTCGGACCTTAGAGTAATTTTGTTCACTTGAAGTTGAATATAACTGGAGAATTTTTAAAGTCAACTTGCGAATTTGTTTTTATTCACTTGACGTTCAATTTGAAAATATGCAATTTTTAACTCTAGTTGATAAAATCCGGGTTCAACGCACGATCTGAACTTAAGTTCAGATTTTTTTTGACGTTGAACGCAAAAAATCATCTGAATTTCAGGTGACATTAACGAGAATCTACTTTTTTTCTTTACTTGGATTGACTGAACATTTATTTTTCTAGAATAATAAAAATAGTTCAAGTGATTGTAAAAAAAGAGTTATTTATTAATATTTCCAGTGAGATTACTTCAGTATTTGTAAAAATTATTTTGTTGGATTCATAAAATCCCTTTCTGCTATCCACTTACATATGTATGTTTAATTTTGCTTTGATCCCACACTTCATTCAGCTTTTTTATTTCCTCATTTATTTTCGTTATTCCATTTCTGCACATAAACATGCGGAGTAAGGACACAAAAATATATTAATTACATAATTATGCATTGTAATATCATATAAACAAATAACAATAACACCCAAACAAATTTCCAAAAAAAGAAATATAAACAAATCCATTTATAACTTGTATTAAAATCACAAAGTTCAATTGTGGTGTGTAGCACATTTGGTACGTTTACCAACTTCACCAACACAAACACACACCCATCTGAATTTTCAGATAAAAATTTCCACCTGAAAATCGTAACTAAATGTGAAAAAAAAGTAACTAAATGCCACCTAACTTTTTATGACATCTGAACAATCAGAGTCTCTGAAAATTCAGATCTTATGTGCAGGTGGCCTGCGTTGAACGCGGGGAAAGTTATCGTTTTCACAACTTCCTCAAGCTCAAGTGTAAAAACTTTCTCCCTCTAACAATTAGTGAAATAGATTGCATTCGTATTCAAATTCAGCCGCAATGCTCTTTTTTTATCTTGATTGGTACCTTTGCTTTTTTATTTTCTCCTCTTAGATAAAATAAACAACTTTTGACAATTTTTTTTGTAGAGTCCTTGCAATTCATTTTTCCCTTTCCTTTAATAGATTTGAAATTGAAAGAATTTGTATTGACTTCCACAAATATGCAAAGTTTTCCAAGTTTTGCTTTTGAAAATCGAGAGTTAAAGAAAAAGTGAAGAAAATAAACTATCAACTTTTGTTTCAACTCCCGAGGTGAAGTCATGTCTCAAATTGGTCAACTCTCAAGTGGGACAACCTGAGATTGCTTGAAAAACATTAAAAGAGTTTAAAAACTTTCATTCTCAAAAGAGGTACTTATCGATAGTCGATACTTATTATGATGAACAATGGCGGCTCATAATGTATGTTGATATCATCACCTTAGCATTTTACCAAGATTGAAATTTTGTTGACTGCTCTGATTAAAGAGAGATTCAGAAAAAAGTTAAGTTTAAAAGTAGTTTATATTCATGCTAAAATGTTTGTGGGTTCACAGAAAAAAATCTTCATATATTTTAAGTAACTTTGAAGATGGAAAAGTTCGATGTTTTTAAAAACATCAAAGTGTATTATTTTTTTTTTTTTTAACAAAATCGTTCTTTATGTGTGGCTCTTTATGCGCTAACTGCCAACTTTGATTTTTTTAATAGTTTTTTCATTACTCTAGATAAAGTAAAAATTAATTTGAAAGTACAGCAAATAAAATCCTAAATAAGCAATGATTAGCATCTGGCTTTTTCAATCAGAATTTCGTTCAATAATAACATTGACGTTTGTTATTTCCAAAATACCCCTCAAACATGCATAATTTTTTTTTTTTAAGTCAAAAATATTTTTTTCTTTTTCAATTTTGTCTGTACTATTTCGGTTTAGATATTTTGATAATTTTATGCGAATCATCGAATTGCGTTGAATTCTTGTAAGAAAATTGTATCCCCTTCTTCATTAAAATATGTAGTTACTTTTCCTTAACAGTTTTGTTATTACAAAAATTGTTAGCCATGTATATATTGACCAATTCACATGAAATTTAAAAACAAGGTTAAAAAAAAACCTAACTACACTTCCTAAAAATATTTTTTTTTTTTTCATTTAAACATTGCTGAAAAACTTTGAAGAACCAGTTAAGAAAACGTTTTCTAGAAAATATCTTAATTAATATGTGCTCTAAGCAGTTCCGGTCGTTAATTGCTCGCCTACATTCCTCAATATATAACATTCGTGGCGGCACATCTGTTGGCCCTCTGACAGTGTTTTCATTGGTCTACTACATTTGGTCCTGGTAGTAATAATATCTGTGGTACAAACATGATAACTGCCAAAATGGATAAATGCTTCTTGCTGCAGCGTGAAGAAATTCTGAATACATACATGTCGAAAATGTAGCCGAAAAAAATAAATATTTGATTGTGACTATTTCAATTCCTGTCCTATTCGTCTTTAATTGCTAGTACTTTGTCACCTTCATTGTTTTTCAATATAGCAATTCTTATTACGTTTTTCTTTCAGCGATTCTCTTACTCTGACATCATCTCAATCAGAGTTCATCAAAGAAACTGAAGCAAAAGTGTATAAACTGATTGGAGAAACTCCACCAAATGGCAAGAAGTTTGCAAAAACCGTTGAGCATATGCTGCAGCGTGAAGAAATGTGGAACAATTGGAAAAACGATGGCTGCAAAGAATTCAAAAAGCCCGACTCAAATGAAGAAGGCTACAAACCGCCTTCGAAGCGGCAGAAAAAATCACTTGGTGATAATATTAAAGAAGCAAATCGTCAGGGAAAATTCTTCTTGGGAAAGTAAGACATTTTTATTTTTGTTAATTTATCAGTACACAAATACTAACTGAATTTTTTCTCCCACAGTGATGTTCTCACAAAACTTTGGAATGTATCACCAGATAATTTGCAAGCCTGCAAAAGTGAAGATCGTAATTTCCTTCCACCAGTGGATACATACATTGAAAATCCACGAGAGAAAAATGATCCATCATTCGAGTGGAGAGCTCTCCGTTTGCTGGCCAGACAATCACCGCATTTCTTTACATCAGTCAATGCACCTTCATACAAAATTGCCGACTACCTCGAAAGTGTACGAAAGAAGATCCAAAAAGAAAAACATGAAATTAATAAAGTTGGTGGTCAGCCAGAAAATACAACCGAAAGTACTGTAGAAGTTCCGGAACAAGAACAAGTTGCTTTAGAAACTGTAACGGAAGAATCGGAACTTTTAAAACCAGAGCCAATGTTGGTACAAGATGATAAAAATACGCACAAAACAATTACAGCGAGTAAAGAAAACATTGAAGAGCTATCACCGAAAATCGGCACCGATTGGAAGAAGCTTGGCAAAAAATTAGGCTACACAGCCGATGAGATGTTATACTTTGAAACAGAGAACCCAAATGCCACTGATGCTTGCAAAGTAATGCTTACACTTTGGTTTGAGGATGATGATGATGCGAGTTTGGATAATTTGGCGTATATTTTAGAAGGCTTGGAAATGCATGGAGCTGCTGAAGCTGTAAAAACTATTATTGATCCACCTAATAAAATGGAAGATATATCGGATTAAAAATAAAATTATTTTATTTAAGAAAATTTGTTTTTGGGAAGAAAAAAAAATAAACAGAACTGTCTTTAATGAATAACGGAAAATACGGAAAAGTAAATCTTATTTAGGGTTCAATCTTTCTATCGAATCTTTTTCTGTAAGATAATAATTTCAACTTGATAATGTCCCTCTTGGCACTAAAACACAATTTCTGATACGAAAGGTACTGGTAGCTCAGCAGGCAATAGTAAGCTTTTTATAAAAAAAAATGATAAAATTTGTTAAAAGGCTTAATGTCGGTGTTCTAAGTGCCAGTTATAGTAGTAAAATTATATTATTTTATTATTATTATTTCTAATAAAATATGACGGTTATTTTACACATCAGTTTCTTACAACTCAAATACTATAAATTTAGCTTAAAAAATTCCATCAAGATTCGTTTGCTTGAGCATGAAACATTTTTATTGGTTCCTAAAAAATTCAAGTTGTTGGACTTATGAAAGTGGTTTTTGAAATTACCGAATCAATTTTAATGGCGAGAAAATTGTTATGAAAAAGGTCAACTGATTTCATTATTTCTTTAACGTTTTCTTTTAAGTCCGTACTTAATATTTCAGTTCGTTTAGATTTTTGCTTTAATAAATAATTAATATAAAAAAAGAATCTGATATTTTAAGTCAAACAAAAATTCTTTTCCGAATATGATAAAAAGCGATGCGATGAATATGATAAAAAGTAATAGAAATTTGTTTCGAAAATTATAATTTCTAACTGCTGTGGCCTACATAGTTTAAAAAAAAATATATCGCATACGCCACAGTGACCGTCTAAGTATTAAGCTTAACAAAATTTGCTACGGCTGTAAGAAAAAAAGGTCCCAATTAGGCTTTCCTTGAGTCTTCTCATCTTTTTTAAATAGAACAAATATGAGAATGTTGCCATTGCAAAACTTTAAACCATTGCATTGATTGAAATTTTAATGTTTTTTTTTCCATTAAAACCAAACAATAGCAACAAGTGCAATTGTATCCCATCTTGCTAAAACAATAAGATTTCGTATAGAAATAAATAAAATAACAATTGTCAAGTGATCAAGGGACATTTCTACATACAAATAAATAAAATACAAATTTAAATTTTTATTTTATAAAAAGATTATTTTTTTATTAAAAAAAGGCTCATGTTAACAATTTAAGGTTTAAAGTAAAATTAAATATAATTGCGTTGTTTTTTTTTTTTTTTTATCACATATGAAAGGTTACGATTACGAGAACTGTTTTTTTTTTTGTTGTTACATAGGATACAATCAAGATTTTTTTTTGTTTTCACTTAAAATTTAAATTTTAGAGTTAGTATCAACTACCAAGGTGTTTAGCTCATGTTAAGCCATGTTAAAAAATATAAAAGTCTAAGAATTAATCCAAGAAATATGAAACTAAAAGTTCTATAGTCATTGGATTGGACATGAAGAAAAAATTAGGAAAACAGTTTAGGAGTATTTTGTTTATCTTCGCTTGGCAGCAGGCTTAGGTTTATTATGAAGCATATTGGCACATTTTGGTATGTGACGATTTGCTGCAGCTTCATTAAATCTCCTCGAACAATGTGGGCAAGCTATGTAGTCGGGATTCTCTGATGGTGGAGGTGGTGGCAAATCAGAAAGCTTACCCCCTTTAGCCAAATGTGCTTGAACTTCCTTTGCAGCTCGGATAGCAGCTATGAATTCTTCGTGTTTCTTGCGCCAATTACTCTTCTTTGTTGAAGCATCTGTTGAATTTGCAGTCGTCGATGTGGTTGAAGAGTTCTTTGCAACGGTCTTTGCACCTCGCAGAGGCTTCTTTAAGTATTTCTCGGCTTCGGTACCCTTTACACGATGTTTTGATGCATCGAAGATCTTACGTTTTTTCATTGCCATCTTTTCACAAACTTCTTGGTGCTTTGCCAAACGATCTTCGTTGAAGAAACGGTTGCATAATTTACACGCAGCAGTTCCTGGAGGCTGTGTTGGGGGTGTTTTTGCCCTTGGTACTCTCAAAGAAATCTGTTCATTGAAAAACATTTTTATGAAGGTTTTCAATCTTAAAGATTTGTATAGAAAAACCTACCACTTTTGGACTTGCCAAAGGTTTAGCCATTTTAGTTGAGCTTTTGACAGTTGAAGCCTGAATAAAAATTTTTAAAAATAATCAATTTTCAAAATTTTGAAAAAGTTTTTCGAAATACCTTAGGTGTCGTCGAAGCAAGTTTTTGAGTAGAGTTCAAATTCAAGCTGCTCTTACTTGTAGCATTCAAAGTCGATCGAGTTGGTTTTGCGGGTGTTTTCGAAACTGCAACTGGGGGTGATTTTTTAGTCAAAACAGGGTTCAATTTGATGCTTGAATTTAGCCTTGTTTTAATCTCTGGCATTTGATGATTGTTATTAGTGTCTTCACCAAAGCTATCAAGCATCAGAGCTTCAAGTTTTGACGGTAATACTATATCAAAATTGTCAAGTTGTTGTTCTAAAATAGACAAACCCACAAATTCAGCTTAAATAAACTTCGAATTTAAAGGTTTATCAATGCTTTACTTACCAGGAAATGTTTCACTATTCAAATCATCTTCATTTACTCGATATGTTTCAAGGGCATTATCATTACCCATATAATCAACAGAATCATTACCATTCGAGTTGTTCCTTATAGCTGTAAGTCTTCTTGTTGTAGTTTGATCCAATTTGCGGACAACATTTGTCTTAGATGAAATTGATGTTGTTGTAACAGTGCTCGATGATGAGGAGGATCTTGATGTAATGGGTTTGAGTGGATTGCTTCGATCGATTCCGGCACCTCTTCGACGTTCATTAAACATTTGACGTACTTTGCCATTGCCAATAGTTGAATTGAGATTCTTTGTTGTATTTGATTTAACATTATTGAGTGCCAATGTTGGTTCACTTTCGATTATATCCGAAGTAATAGTCTTTGGGGCAGTCATCTCGATTTTTCGTTGTTCTCGAACTTGTAGTTGTTTTTGCTGAAAACGCATCTGTAATGGCAGAAGTGAGATAAAGTTTGCGATGTAAGTGAAATGGAAAAGCTAAATAAAACTGTAGGATGTATCACATCTATGAATAATCCCCATTCACAATTTTGATAGAGTCAAGAAATGATCTAAAATAATTTTTGGGTTCATGAAATAATCACATGACATAATTATTAATTATGCTTAAAAAAGATTTTGGCATCAATTCTGCGCATTGATTGCATTTAATAAAAATTTATTTTGGTTGTTTTAACTAATCCACAAGTAAATTTAGCTTTAGTTTATGGGTCTTTAAAGAGCCGCTCTCAAGTTCAAGTTTAAACAGGGATGGAATCGGCTATGGCGATAAAGTTTAAAATCAAAAAACATTTTTTTTTGAGTATAGTACGCATACACCATAGTGAACAAAAGTGTTTTCTTTTGTGGACGATATATGATCGGAATTATTTGAAAAAGTGATATGGTTGCCCTCCAAAACTACAAACATTTCCTACATTTGTGCATATAAATTAAACTCGATACGGACATAAAAACTTCTTTCTTAACACATGAAAACCCTCATTTCTGTTGAAATATGGAGCGGTAACCCTAGCAAGTTTTGTTTAATTCGACAATAAATTGTAAATAACAAAGTCTTAGCGTAAAACTCGTTGAGGGAAGATCGAAAGATGGCTGGATCGTGTACTAATGGATAATGTGAATAATGTTCAAGAATAAGGTTAATATCTTATATTTTGCTATCGATAACAAATATTAGGGGAGAGTGGGGCACTTTTGAACACGAGGCACATTTGAACACTGCAAATAACATTTAAGTTTATCAATTTTTTTTAGAAGTGATTCGGTATTTGAACCCGTCAACACCATACCCATAAATGTCAATGACATCCCTTGGTTATCTCAGCTGGCTTTCAGATTTATAGGTGGAAGGTGATTTTTATAGTAGTTTTGTATTATTTCAGTTTTTTAGTTGTAAGAGTTTAAAAAAAAAATTGATGCGTGATTTCAAAACGCAATACAATTTTTGTTAATGTTTAATTAATTTTAAACAAAATCACGGTTAATTTTTGAATGAATATATTAATGTTAAATATTTATTCAACATTTTATGTCATTGACACAGTTGGGGCAGTTTTGAACAAGTGTGTTGGGGTCACTTTTGAACATGTTCAAAACCGCCCCCAGCAGTTTGTATCAGACATTTTAAGGAAACTTTAATGTGTTTCATTTAATAAATCGTAACGTTCTTATAAAAAAAATAATGAAACTATCAATTGTGGGCAAAATTAAAGACAAAAATGGAAATATGTATGTACAACATTATTGAAGATTTAAAAAATGACTGAATTCTTCAAGTTCTATGAGTACTAGACTGATCTCGATGAGAACTCGATTATATACCGCTAAGGGGACCTACAGAAATTAAAGTCAAGCTGCTTACACTAATTAATGCTCCTGGTACATGAAGAACATCCATTTGTTAACATTTGCATTTAATGTCTAGAAATATAGGTTGATTACAAAATAAATCTATTTTATTCTGAGAAGCATAAATGGTATGAATTCCATTTTTCTAAGTTATGTTTTAAATGAATTTTTCTTGTTTTTTTGTTTTTCTTTTCAACTAAAAAATGTGATAACTATAATTTAAATTTTATGTGTGTGTATGTTCTTATTAAAAAACTAATAAAAATTTGAGTGTTATTTATTCATTTCAACGAAACTAATACTGCTGTTCAAAAGTGCCCCTTCCATGTTCAAAGCTGCCCCATACATAGGGCACTTTTGAACATAATAGCCTATATTGGCTAAATATAAAAAATTAATATAAATATTTCGTCTAACTTACCTACCAAACGTTATTTTAAATTAAAGTTCAATGTTACTGATCAATGTTCGTAAACTTTACAGATCAAGAAAACGAACATATTTCGTTCAAGCAGCTGCGAAACAAAAAGTGTTAAAATGTGCCCCACTCTCCCCTATAGTTTCTCTAAGGAGCCAGAAGTAATCATTGCAATTTTTTTTGATTTAAGCTGTTAAAAATTGGGCAAACAAATGAGGTATCAAAATGAACATATGTACATATATCTGAGTTATGAGTCCATAGTAAAGGGTTATCAATACAATTTTGGGTGTCATTGCATGCTGGATGTGATCATTTCCAGTAAATTTGCAGTTTGTAAATTTCCGTTTAGCCGCGCGTACTATACCCTTTTGTAAAACAATAACTTTTTTCTTTAATTTCGTTGTTCTTTTTAATAAAGTTATTTTTAAGGAATAATTTTTGCAAAATTTTAAACCTAAACATATTGAAAAAATCTCGAAATCATACAAAATTGACCATTTTTTTATTTTAATACATTTTGCTTCAGAAAGCGTCGTTCTTGAATTATTTTTAGATCAGTAAGATCTTTTTTAAAGTGCCGTTTTGTTGAGGAAACAAATCTTTAAAAAGTAACACATACACCACAGTGAACACAAAACTTTCTCTTAAATTTCTCTTATATTTTGAACATTTTAGTTAAAACTTATATTAAAAAAGTGGATAAGAGAAAAAATTGTGCATTTCGTTACATAAAAATCAAAATTCAAATAACAAAACAAAATACAGTTGAAACTCGATTATCCGGGATTCGATTAACCGGGACGCTCTATTATCCGTGATGAAAATATTTGAAATTCTTTCTTGACAATAAACAAAATTTATTTATTTAAACTCTATTATCCGTAATAAACTCTACTATCCGTAATATGAGAACAGGAAAGAAGAAAATTTAACTAAAAAATACAAAATCAGCACTCAAAAATAAAGAAAGTATTTTAAATTTTTTTTTGTAGAGAGTTATTTTCTTATTTTTTTTTTTTTTTTTTTTTTGAAAAGTAGAATTATTCTGGAACAACATATCAGGATTTACTGATAGTTGACCGCATTCACATCAATTCAATCGAAGAAAAGCAACGGGTAAAATCCCCTGTCACACAATAGGTGTGTTTTTTATTACCACCGGGCTTAGCTGGACAAAAACAGCGCCTCGGGACTTAACCGGAAATCTTGGCAGCACTGCTTATTGAATGTTCTGAAATCAGCAGACACAAAGAAAATTTAGGGTTTTCATATTTATCGCTTTCGGGTTTTCTTGTATTTTTCTTGTATTAGACCAGTGCCGATGCCTTCAAAAAATCATAGTAGGATGAAACGCATTGGAAAAGGAGGTGAATACCTATGATGAAAATTAAAGGAAAAATAAATTACGGGCGAGCCGAGTTCGGGAAGTGGGTGGGTTGAGTTTTTAATGGTAAAAAATGGTATATCTCGATTTCCGGCAAAACTACAAGTCCTATAGAAAAAAGTTGTATGACAAAGTTGTAGGTAATAAAAAGATCTACAACTTTTGTATCAACAAGTTTTTCACATAACCTCAAAATTTATGTGAAAAATTCAAAAAAACCGAGTTTTTGGTTTTTTATTTTTATCTTTTTCAAAAACAAAAATTTTTCTACGAAATTTGGTGAAAACTTACCTTATTATATCTAAAATACACTGTAATTTATTTGATTTAAAATATTTATTTTTTAACCTTTTTTTTGACTTAATACCAAAAAAACACCCTAATTTTCAATCGAAAATTCACGTGTCAAAATATCAGCTTTTTTAAAAAAATCATAGGGGAAAGTGGCCTAAAATGGCACCCCAAGGTAAAATGGCCCCCTTGCTAGAAATCGTAGAATCGAAAATAATTAGAAAGTTTTATGAACGCGATTCTTTAGTTTATCTGGCAAAACCAACATATAATTTCAGGAACTTCAAGTCATTATTTGAAATTTGACAGGTCAAACTGTCTCTTTCCACATCAAAAAGTACACTCGTTAAAATTTTGTGAAATTTTTTTTGCAAAAAAAAAGTATAAAAAACATTGTATTTTGGAAAAAGAAGTTAATGTGTGTACGCATGAAGTATTTCTTATTAATTTGCTGAAATAAGTTGGTTTAAAACGATTTTAAATTTTTTGGTGTAAAAATTAAATTGAAAAAACTCAAAATGGGCAAAATGGCCTACTTAGTGCTCGGGTAAAATGGCATACCTATTTCACATGTCATTTTAAATTTTTTTCACATTTTCATTTTTTTAAAGTTGAAAATAGTTGCTATTTATGAACGATGTACAGAGAGGAAGTCCTGGACTGAGTAAAGCCCTTGATTCCGTAAAAAACCTGGAAAAAAGCATCCAAAACACTCAAAGTAGCAAAAACTACAAAAACGAGACGAGCAACCAACATGAACTGGGTTTTGAATGACTCGATGAAAGATCTGGGGGGATTAAGCACCACTTGTTCCAAAAAAATGGAAAAGAAGACCTTTGACTCAATTTTGCATTTAAAATCACGTATGTTTGGACAGTGTGCCATTTTACCCGGGTAAATTTGATCAGTGAAATTTGTAGACGTCTTGAAAATTAAAAAAATTAAATAGTAATTAAAGTGTAAATTTGAATAAATAGGCCAAAATTGTAAACAATGATAAAAAAAATTTTTCGAATTCCAGCTTTTTTCATTTTTTGCATTTTACTAAAACATGTTCTATAGTATACTTATGTAATTTTTTTTTTAACACCATCAGAAAATAGACATTTTAACAAACGAAATGCCCACCGACTCTTTGAAAAAAGCTGATATTTTGACACGTGAATTTTCTATTGAAAATTATGGTGTTTTTTTTGGTATTAAGTCAAAATGAGGTGAACAAATTAATATTTTAAATCAAATAAATTACAGTGTATTTGGGACATAATAAGGTAAGTTTTCACCAAATTTCGTAGAAAAATTTTTATTTTTGAAAAAGATAAAAATTAAAAACCAAAAACTCAGTTTTTTGAATTTTTTGACATAAATTTTGAGGTTATGTGAAAAATTGTTGATACAAAAGTTGTAGATCTTTTTATTACCTACAACTTTGTCATACAACTTTTTTCTATAGGACTAAACCTAAACATGCAATAATTTTTTAATTTTCCTTAAAGTTCTCGTGATATTGTAATGTATGTTCAAACAAAAATATGAATTGTTACGTTTATGAAATAATTTTCTAATTGTTTTCTGTTTTTTTTTTTTTTATTATTTTTTAATAAAAACTTAAAAACATATAAATTTTTTCTTGAAAAAAAAAAAGTTCTCTTATCCGGGATTTTCGATTATCCGTAATGGGTTCGGTCCCGACCATCCCGGTTAATCGAGTTTCAACTACTTAAAATATCCTAAGAACTTTATTAATAGGTAACACCAAAAATGCTTACCTTTTATTTAAAAAAACTTTTGAGTCCATGATTTCGTCGAATATCAAGCTTTTTTATGTGAAAAATCTGCTTTAAATTAATTATATGAAATAGTTCTTTGAAAACTTTTTCGAAATTCTTAAGTTTAAATTATGTTGGAATTTTTATGTGGTCGAAAATAGTGCTAAAACAAATTAGAAATGAGACTTTATGAGGGAAAAATCTTGAGTTTATCAAAGTTGCTTGCAGTAAATATAAACTTTATTGTTTTCCCGAATTTCCAATAAAATTTTCCGATTTTGTGCTTTTTATTTCAGAGTTTGTCTGTAAATTTGTAATTTTATTTGATTAATTGTGGATACATAATGGATTGGTTTGGTAATCTGTCGGATTTGCCTTTTTAAATATCGAATTTGTCTTCATTACAGGTTTGCTCTTTGTCTCTTTGATTTGGCGATTTATTGAAAAGTCCAAAAACTTCTAGAACTTTTTAGCAAAATACTCGTGAAAACACCAAAGAGAAATAAATGGTCACTAAACCAGAAACTTCCCAGTGCTATTGTATGGTAATTCGATGAAGAATAAAACTGTTTGTTTTAATCTAGAAAATATATTTGACTTTAGTGTAAGTACCAATCATACACAAGTTCATCAATGCAGTCATCAAATTATAAATCCTTTTGAGTTGTGACTCTGCATAAGAGAAAAATTCGTTTTTTTCTCCATTAAAATTTACAACACCCACAGAAAATATTGTTTATAAAACAAAAATGTTAAACCACAATTAGGTTATAGAGTACATAAACACATCTGTATAGTTACTTGTAACGAAAAGCCGTGGGTTGAATATAATTCCATCACCTTTCACACAAAATATAACCTATCTATTCTTACGACGTAGATTAACACAGAGAGTCACGTAATCATTCTTTTATTATTTAATATTAACAACTAATTGCTTTTACAGCACAGTCATGCGTTTCACACACAAAACAAAACATAAACAACACAAAAGTAACAATACAAAGCAACAGAGAAACAAAACTTACATCTGTCGATGAACCAAATTTGGAAGGTGGCAATTGATTAAGTGCTTCTATCAATCGTCTTCCAGCCCATGACTCATTCAATTTGGTGGGAACAATGTGATGGTAGTTATTGTTAAGTGCACCATCCGATGAGAATCGTGCCAAAGTACTGAATTCCGGAATATTCATGATGGTTTTTTTTTTTTTATTAGATTTTGGTCGGAATTCGGAAGGAAATAAAAAATTATGTTTGATATAAGAATAGAGGATTGATGATGAGGACAAAATAATGGTTCTATTCTTTGTGGTGTGTTAATACCACTCCTCAAACTAAACTTAACGAATGAAGACAAGGAGATATACTAAACTAAGTGCTAGATATGTGCACCCAAAAAAATATAGCCGACCATTTGTTTTGTTTCGTTTTTTTTTTTGACATACCATATGCATTAATATACAAGCTCCATGGTAATTAGGGGTAGTGTGACCAGTGCACAGTGGGTACCAGCCCATACAAAATGCCCACTTTTTTTTAAAGAAACGCCTGTACTATGATTTTATTTTGTTTTTTGGTGCAAAATGATACATCAAGTCAGTTTTTTAGAAATGGAAGAAAAAAATTTTTTTTTTAATTTTTTTGATGAAACTTGATTGCATTAAAAAAATTCCAGCTTTTTTTCTACATGTCGTACAGACATGATTGAGGTGAATATTGAAAGCTTAAATAATAAGCTTTCAGAAAATATAAAATTTGTTATAGGTTGTCATGTAAAAATATTGACAATATGATGTGTAAAACAAAAAATTAATTTTTTATACTTTTTACAAAACAAATAGGCTTTAGTTATGGTATATTTCTTTAGAAGAAATATAAGGCTTTTTGAAGGTAGATAGTATTTTTTTGTATACTTTTCCATATAAACAAAAATAACATAATGAGAAATGCAAATTTATAATTTAATTATTAATTTTATTAAAGTAAAAAGGTAGTCAAAAGGTAGTTTTCTATCATTAAAGTCCATTTTTATGATTTAAAATAGCTTCTTTTCCAAAATTCGATTCACTGGAGTATGGCGTATGAGTACTTTTTTATTTTTTATTAAAAAATAGAAATTTAATAAAAGCTGTTAGTATGGTCACACTAATTAGTAAGGGTAGGTGTAAGGCTAGCATTAGAATAAAGACAAGGATGTCTGTCTGCGTTGTGGAAATTTCATATTATAAATTGATAAACATTATCAAGTAAACTATAATCTCAAACATGCGTGGTAGAAACACAGCCTTTACTTTAAAATATCTACGAGTATATGTAAATTACTAAACTATTTATATGTCTAAAAACAAAATAAATAAATAAAAACTAATTAATAAACCTGAGGAGTGTGTGTGTATAACAATTGAGCCAATGTTTTTATTTTTGCGGCTACGCGCGGAACGGATATTATATGCACGGCGAATATAATTATTGGTTTGGCCTTGTTGTCATAGCAAACGTTTATACAAATACAAAGATGTTTCAATAAATGTATCGTTATTAATCTTAATAGATTTTATTGTAATTAAAAAAATCCATTGTCACAAGCTTTTAAATAATTTAAAAAGGAATATATTGCCATATTTTGCTTTTTAGAGTTAAACCATAAAAGGTTAAACAACAATAAATTGGAGCTAAGGGTAAACGTTGAGCGAACACATGCAATCATATAGGGAAATGAAAAGTTTTAGTAAGTGGGAAAGTTATATATAGGTTCGTTTTACCTTCTGTTAAAGGGCAAGTAATGAAAGTTCACAAAGAGAAATATTTTTTTAAAATTTATTACTTATTGTTAGTGGAAGATACTGAGCTTTTTTTTCGACACAATCAGACCACAAGTAAATATTTTAATTATGAAGCATACAAATTAATACCAGTTTATAATTGCTTCGATAAATTAACACTTAATAAAATCAAATTAAAATTTCTAGAGGATAGTGCCCAGAAATGTTTGCGTCCATGCATGTTTGAAAGTCAAGAAAAAATGTGGAAGTCAACTTTTGTCATCAGTAGATTTCAAAAGATGATATTATCTTTTAAGTAAAAATCATATTTTATAACATTTTGCAATATTCGACAATAAGGTTAGATTTTTGCATTGCATCTTTTCAGAAAACCAATTTTTTTTCTGCCGTTTTAAAATTCGTTCTATAAAATCGTTTGAATGAGTCAATCTAGAAATATTATGAAATGAAAAAACAAGTATGAAGCGACTATTAACCCTCTGTATTCCACCCTTTTTTGTGACGTGAAAGGCACACGGCTGCGAATTTGGTTTTTACTTTTTCATGTCGCTATAACTTTTTTCGGTGTCAGTATTTTAAAGAGAATATTGATATGAAATTGATGTAGAATTTTTCCAAGAATTTAAATATTGTATTTAGGTACAATTCATAAAAAAATATAGTGTCAGCATTATAAAGAGACTATTTTGCGAACACTTTTTTTTTGAAAAATCGGTTATTTTAAAACTTGTATCCAAAATCGCACCCGTGTGTGCCGACAGAGGGTTAAATATTTATTTTTTTGAAAGCCTATAAGCCTGCATTGGGTCACAATTTTGAGCACATACATATTTGAACATTTTCAACGTCTTGCTGCGACACAATAGTTCAATGTTTTCGTTGTTCCGGGGCTATTTAAAAAAAAAAAAAGACATATTATTCCAACTTTACTTTACAAAAACAATGAACTCCAAGTGGTCTCCAAAAAGGAGCAAAAAAAAAAAATCGGTTTAGCCCAAAATAATGCGCTATCTCATAGCGGTTGTTACGGTTTGGACTACTTCAACTGATTGAACAGAGGAACATCCCCCCTTCAGGCCACACTCACATTTAATAGGTTTTTTACTGCTTTTGTGATTTTTAGATACTTTGAAGAAGCAAGAGAAATTTCTCTTCTAAGATTATTTTTATGCTACCATCAAACCATCACGTAGGATGGCTTCGAAAATTGATGAGCGTGATGGCTGCCCTGCAAAACTACGCAAAGAAAACAGAAATTCTAAAAACAAATAGAATCTGTATTAGACCAAGAGCAGATAGCAAATTTTAGGATGGAGGTATAACCAAAATGTTAGTATGCAGTTTTATAGCCTAAAGCGTTATAATTTTGAATTCAAAAGTCTTTTAGCTTAAATTCGCGGCTTTACATAGTTTTCTGAGGGTAAAACAAAGCAAACAATTAGTGAATGAATAGGCTTAATTTTAAAACTTCAGATATATAAGATTATAAAATATAAAATAATAGTGAAAAGATTTAAACATTTTTTGAAAAAAGAAAAACAGTTCTTATAGAAAAAGTTCAATATCTAAAATCTGATAATTTTTACTAGAATTCAGTTTTCTTAGTAAAACTTCGTCAGAAAATTTTTTTGTAAATGTTACCAGCCTCTTGGTTGATACCAACAGATTTCCTAATAAGATCAAATTAAACAGGAATCTGGTAAATAGAACCAGGTATTTGTGTTTCTGGTATTTTTCCTGATAAATGGTGAGAGCCTTTGGGTACAAACAAAATATTCCCTGGTATATTTTATCAGGAAATATTATTAAGTCCTATCAGAGTTCTGGTATATTTTACCAGGAAAAATAAATTGTTGTAAATACCACCAGAATTCTATTATATTCTTCATTTCTAGAATCGACTTTTTCCTAGCAAAAAAAAAAACAGGAAATTTTTCGAGTATAGTCAAAAGCAATCAAATTCAGCAAATTGAAAAAAAATTCAGAAATTACTGACTGACCGAATAAATCATAAATTAATTTCTGTGGAGCGTAGCAAACGCTTATGTTTGCGTGGTACTCACCCTTTGATAAAAATATGTACCTAATACTTTCAGATAATGAAAACGTGTTTCGCGTTTTTCAAATTGCGGATGTTCACAAGACCAAACATTACGCAAAATGAGTTTTATACTCAGACTCAGAGTGAAGATCTCTTCAAAACTGCATTAAGAATTTGCTGACATCACAAATTTTTGAGATCTACTATATTTGATTCCTCTATCACTGAATTATACCTTAATTAGTGTAAAAACATTATTTAGAGCCAATTTTTCAATCTTCTAATAAACAGTCAGTTAACTGTTCGACGAATAAAGTTATTAGGCTCATAAATAATCAGATAAAAACATTGAATTTTTCAATCAAGAATAATTTATTCTACAGAATAACAAAAACAAATTGTCGAATTCAAAAATATTTAAAATTAAACGTCATTTTTATTCATGATTGTTTTTGTTTTCTTGTGTTCCACTGTATTTTTTTCAAAATTCTTTCAAAACAGCTTTGACAACTGACACAATATTTTTGTTGAGATTATTCCATAGAATAATTTTTATTCGTCTCTAAAAGAAACAGATAGTTTTATTCATAGGAATAAGGTATATCTGCTTCTTGAAAAATTGATTTTTTCTCTATCCTTAGGAATAACTACTAACTGACTGTTTAACTGACTATTGAAAAATTGGCCCTTAAACAAAAATTTTCAGATTCTTTCGTTTGAACAAAAGGTCAATAGAGAAATAGCTTCATCTTAAACCCTTTTAGCCTCTAAGTATAAATATTAACTAAACAGGCTATTTTTTATCGTATTCATCATACAAATCTCTAACTTTTGACATAACTACAATTATTACACCGTTTTCAATAACAGTCATCGTTTATCTTAGACCTCCTACATCAAGCCGGCTACATAATACTACCCACTTATAAATTTAAAATTAATTATAACGTTCACGTTTTTTATTTAGCACCTAATTAAGTGGAAAAGATTTAAAAAACTGCACAAATCAATCAAAGGTGATTGCATTTGAAGAACACACACAGTTAACTCGAAATATTAATAAATTAATAAATAAAAAAAAAAAATAAAATGACAAATCAAACAAAAATATTATTACCTGTATTTGAGATAACCTTGAGGTGGAAGTAGTACCTTGTGACGCCATCGTTAAATTTGAATTTTTCTTTTTGTCTAGGCTTGAGATGTTTTTTTTTTTTTAAATTGAATTTCCTTTACTTTTTTTTTGTTGTATTTAAACCGTGGGTTGCATAAGTCAACGTTTTATTTTTTATTAACGTTGCCTTTTGATCAACTTGCTGCTACTTTTGAGGGTGACTCAGATCGAGATTTGAGATCTTGCATACCATACAAAGACTGCTTATTTATTCAGTTTTCAGTCAGCTCCAACACAAGAGTAATGTGTGTTTTCTTGCAAGGTTGATAGGCCTAAGGCGACTTCTCTCTATGAGCTATTACAGTAGGTACCTTAACGATATGTACACAAAGAATGCGGGGTCCCGAAGCCGAGACTCTATAATGTTGTTTCTGCAAAGAATGAATTCATATTTTTTTTTTGATTTTCTAATTTAACTGACAAATAATAGTTGTTTATAAAGATTAATTAATTATGTTAATATAGCTTTCAAAATTGTATAAATGAGGTTTTTGTTGTGTGACAAATTTTACTTTACCTACTTTTTTTTTGTTTTCTAAATATTTTTTTATTGTTTTGTTTTTTTTTTTTTCGTTTTTTGCAAATAAAATCTTTGAGGTTGGCAGCCCACGTATGAAATTAAATCAATCGCTATCCCATGCGAACTTGTATAACCCCTAGCTAGCTCCAACAACGCTTTGGAATTTCTTTTTATGAAAAGGTTTGTGTGAAGTGATAAAGCTTATAATGTGGTTAACGCAGAGAGACAACAAAAGAATATATCAATAATAAGAAATAGTAAGACTGTAATAGATGCGAATTGGTTTTAAATGATACCCTATACGTTATTGTATCATTAGAACATAATTTTAAATATCTTATATTCCTTCCACCTGTGAAATTATGAGAAAAGAAAGAAAATATCTTCAAGATGCAATTTGTGTATGTTTCATTAAAAAAATGTTGAGTCAAGCTCTCCACCTATGTCAAAAATTTAAAACAGCCAACAATCTATAATTTTCCTAATCACTGTAGCGTGTATCAAGCTAAGCTGAAAACCTGGGAATCAAAGAGATTCTTGCTATTATCCACCTAAACTAAAGCTTTTGCGTTTTCACAAACTTGATTAAAATACTCATCTAATTGTGAGTTTTCAAGACATGGGTGTTTTTCGTCAATCTAATGGGTTAACTAAAATAAAAACTTTACTTTTCATTAGTTTATGGACGGAGTTTGATTTAAATAATTTTTACAATTCTAGTCTTTAGGGCTTGAGTAGCTTTGTAGCTTGTTAATGAATGGTTATTTAAATGTGCTTCTCGCTCCCTTAAAATTAACGAATACCACGTTGATTCAACTATTTTTTACAACATTAAATCAACGTTGACCATATTACATTTTACGTTGAGTTTTTTCCCTCAGTGTAGATCGGGTCCTACCTAAAATGGTTGCGACGTAGAGACATTCGGGAAACTGTGAAAGGAACTCATAGCCTTTTCACGTCAAACGATAATCTCGGATTTCGGCAACAAGATTCCGAAATCTTATGAATTGTTCATACCGCAAGTAAACAGGACAGGTTAGATATTTACGAATTTGATTAGTCTTCAAAGAGCCTGTCAACAAAAGTTCCAAATGAAAATAGCTCAATATCTCACGTTTGTTTATCATGTTTTTTGAACTAATGAAAGTTCTGGTCTGTTAAGGCTTCATTAAATTTTCTATTTCTCTTTTTTCACTCCATTTCTGAGAAAACGGCAATACTGGTCTATTATCAGTTTAAGTCGAAAAGATTTAAGTCGAAAACCGAGCTTAACTTAAAAATGGTTCGAAGACTTTTTTCATAAAAAATTAGGTTTTCAATGAATTTAAGTTGGTTAAAAAATTAAAAAAAAATTTTTTGACTTAAATTATAACCTAAAATCAATGAAAAATAAAATGTAAGACTGGGTCGCGCATAGTTGCTCTAACAGTTCAAAACAATTTTATGTTTGTTTACTTGTAGATTTTAAAAGCTGCCTCTTCTATATTAATTAAAGAAATTTTGTCGATGTTGGGGAAGAGCCGACATTAAGGACAAAATTTTGTTAAGTGAAAAAACTTTTTATATTAGACTTTTTTGAAAAAATTAAAAATGCATTTTTATTGAAATTGCTTTGAATAATACGTCTGAAAAGTTTAATCAAAATCGTTAGAACCGTTTTCGAGTAATTTGCTATAACTTGAAAAATTTGTGTTTGGGGTAGATACACTTTTAAAGCGAGATATAAAAAAAACAACATTCAGAATTCTATAAAAATCATCTTTACCAAATTTGAAGAAAATCCGTCCACCCGTTTAGACTGTAGAAATGTGTACAGATAAACGCACAGACCCACTTTTTCGGACTTCTTCA
This sequence comes from Episyrphus balteatus, assembly GCF_945859705.1. Lineage (NCBI taxonomy): Eukaryota > Metazoa > Arthropoda > Insecta > Diptera > Syrphidae > Episyrphus > Episyrphus balteatus. Next base: position 2,214,844 of record NC_079136.1, on the reverse strand, counting down.
TTATTATAATTTTTTGTCGACGCGAAACCAATACTTGCCCTATAGAGCAAGTAAAAAGTTAAAAAATTGATGATTTTGATTTTTTTGCACTGAATCACTTGTTTTTTGGTTTCTGAATTTTTCCAAACATTGTACAAATAAAATAAAGTATAAGTAAAATCCTCTCATAATATGCATCTTTTAATATTTTTTGTTAAGAACATAAGAACGACAGAAATTCACCTTTTCAAAAATTACCACATACCACTTTTTCTTTATTTTTGATTGAAGCAACATTTTTTAATGCGATAAAAAGGTAATAATTGGTAAATTTTGGACTTTTAAAGTAAACTGAAATCGAGGAATTGATTAAATATAAACTAATAATGACAAACCAACAAAATTTAAATTGCATCCTTATTCCTTATGCCTTTGTTTAATGTGCAAGTGCATCTCACTTTGGACATTGAAAATCGGATTTTTTTTGGATTCGGATGCAGTCCAACGGAATAATAAATAATACCTTGGAGGGCCCAGCGGTGCACCGCCGCAACTGCCCCAAGGTTATCTAAGTCCCTGGTTCCTAATTTTTGTGTAAAGTGCGAAATACCACAAAAAATGTCTACAAAGTTAATTTTTGGTTTTTTTTGCACTTCTCAATAGTTGGTCTTTTACAGGTCAAAAGGCGAGTAATTCAGGATTCAGAGCATCGAAAATCGAAATACATTAACCTAGTGGGCCACTTTTTCTTTTTTGTGTGGCTGTGTAATTGTTGACGATATTTCATTGTCCCGTACATCATATAAGCCTAATTTTGACATATTCCGATTCTCACTTATATAATTTCAATAGAAGGCTATAATTATTTTTTATTATTTAAAGATCCTCCTTTTTGAATTCATGGGTTTACAAACCAAATTCAACCTTTTGCAAATCTTTTTCACCTTTTAAAAATCAAATTTTTTTAATTCGTATTTATTTATTCAGTAAAAGAGTTGTTCTTCTATACAATAGACCAAAGCTAATGGCTCTCCGTTCATCCATTCGATCCGTATTTATAAAAATGCACAAACACAAAATTGCACACAAGGACATAAGGATGCAAATAAATTTTCTTGTTTGTCATAATTAGTTTATATTAAATCAATCCCTCGAAGTCCGTTTACTTTAAAAGTCTAAAAGTTATACCATAATTAATACGATTTTATCGAGTTTTAAAAATTTGCTTTTAACTAAAAAAGTCAAAAATATAGAAAAAGTGCCAATTTTTGAAAAGGTACATTTAAGTCGTTTCTTGACAAAAAAAATTCAAAATGGCATATTATCAAAGGATTTTACCTCTACTTTATTTTATTATTATAAAGTTTGGACGTATCGGCTACATATATAAAATTTAGTAAAAAAAATTAAAATCGTCAATTTTTTAACTTTTTTTTCTTTGATTTTAGGTTAGAATTTTAGTCAAAAATAAAAATTTAATTTGCTATGAAAAATGTCTTTGAACCATTTCAAACTTAGGCTTGTGTTTCGAGTTAAATCAAAAAAACAGAAACCCGACCAGTGTTGCCGTTTTCTCAGAAATGCACCAATGGATTTAGTAGCACTTTTGGCTGGAGCATTCTTTTATGCCAAGGAATCATTATCAGCAATAAAAACTCTTGAACGAATTTGTTCCATTCAAAAGGGTCTATTCAATAGACTAAAAGTAGATTTTCTATGAATTTAATTTTTAATTATTACAAATTGAACAAAAAAATTTAAAAAAAAACTAGTGTTCCAATTTAGAAAATAGAAAAATTGAAATTGATCTAAGCATCGCTTCAATACTTTTATATTCACTTTGGCTAAACACTTTTCACTAATTTAAATAAACAGATCAAATCATTTAATTCAGAGTAAGTCCAAATCGTTTAAGGCAATCAAATCATCCAACGCATGCAAAACACTTCCTATTGACCTAGTTTATAAACTGCCAAAATATAAAAAAAAAAAAAACTAACCCACATTAAATTCAAAACGAAAAAGACGATAGGTATAAAAATTTAATTTATTATTTCCAACTCTTCCATTCAATAAAAAACAAAACTTAACATACCCTATATGTACACTTAGCATAATCAACACACGATTATTATTTTGTGAATGATTCACATTTCAATCCGAATGGTTTATTAATAAATTAAACCGTCCTTGTGTATATATGTATGTAGTTTGAAGTATCGAAGGAGTGTTGGAGCGCGGAGGCAAGTCTTGTGTAAAGATAAAACAAAAAGACGTCAAAAAAAAAAAGAAAAACACACTCATACCCACTCTAAAACAACTGCAGACCTATAAATGAATAATTCAAAAGTATTAAGAGCAAAAGTGCACTTAAATCGTTTGGATACAAAACCATTTTGATGTCAGATGGCACTAATGCTAACAAACACGCACTTCAACTGTTTTCTCCAAAATGGAACTTAAATACAAAAAAAAAAAAAAAAAAAAAAAAAAAACAAAGTTCTCCCCGTCCTCCCCTATCTTTTGGCTGACTGACCCGGGTGACTCATTTTAGGGATTCACTTGGAATTCATATAAATGTAGGTAGCTTCTTGTAACAATTTATATGTATCTGTGTGTAAAGTACAAAATTGACACACTCATAAACTCCCTATGAGGATGCACCTGACTAAATTGCTCCCCATACCAGAAACAGGTAAAGTTTATCTCCAAGCTCACAGCTGTTTCGATTCGATGTGAAATTTTTCAGCCGGTTTAATGGAATGCGAGTAATTAAAAAATACTTCAAGGATTGATTACCTTTTAAAATCACGTAAAAATGGCACAAACAAAGCTTCTTTTCGTTGCGTTTTGTTACGACTTTCGACCGAATTTAAAATTTGTTTAATCAAATTAAAATGAAATTTTTAAATAAAATTAAATAAAGATGTCTTCTTCTTCGATTGTCCGGACAAACACACTCGATTAGTTAAAAGCTACGACTGGTAGAAGTTGGGAGATTTTTGCAAACTTGTAGATACAACTCGACAAGTGGTCGTGACGTCATATGTAGGTAAGTATCTATTCGATAAATTGTGTTCTATGTTGTTGTTGTGTATCTATTGCTAAAGAAAAAAAAAAAAAAAAACTTTAAAACGATACAACTGGCACAGTCACCAAACACAGTATACCGACGACGAGAATGAGAGTACGAGAGTATCTTTGAAGTTCGATTGTCTGATTAGGTTGAGGAGAAGTATGAAAGAAATATACAAAAAATCGTGAGTTTTCTTGGGTTGATGTTAAATATTCTTATAAATATGACTATAGTCTGTAGCGGCCTTTGCAATGGAGTGTAGGAAGTATATTGACACAAAGACATATAGTTAAATTTAACCCTACTTACTTGAGACTTTGACTTGACTCATCAACATCATCATCATTATTATCAAACCGCAATAAAAAAAAATGTATATTATCTGGTCCACTGGTGGGTACGTGTATATCTTGGTCTTTGGTGGTTTTGTGAGTGACAATTCAATGAAATCAGCTGAGTTAAGTAATTTAAGTCATACATTGTAATTTAGATAGATTAAAATAAATTGATTTTATGATTTGTATTTGCTGAGTTTATATATTTTAACTATAGAAAATTGAGAGACACAATGCACTTTATTTGATTTGTAGAATATTGTTTAATTAATCTTCAATAAGTAGAAATTACTTGATGTCCTGGAAAAGTAATTGCTAGGAATATTTTATCTAGGTTAAAGTTTTACATAGAACAGATTTAAAAGGAGTTTAGAAAAATATATCCTCAAATTTTTGAGAAAATAACTGATATCTTATGTTGTTTTCGATTGGTTTCACTCAAGAATTGACACATTCTAAAATGGAACAGGTCAAATCGCTTCCACTCAATTCTATTTTTATTTTATTTCTGTGAAATTTCAAATGTCAAATATTTTTAATTTTATTATTTTTTTTTTTCTTGCAAATGAAAATCATGGCGTTAGAGTTGGAAAATTATAAACTAATGTTCGAAAAAGTGGTCATTTATCCATTATTGTATGAATTTTTGATTTATAATTAATTTAAATTTCAGAAAACAATAAATTGTTGAATCAAAAACAAAAAACATTGATTGAGTGTTTTTTTTTTGACATGTGAGTGAATTCCGATTTGAATTCTGATTTGAAATCGAGAAGAGAATTTCTCTTCTCAGAAGCGTTCTAGCTGTCAAATTCGAGCGAATAAAACACTATCAGAAGGCTTCTGAATGATTCCGGACGCTTCCGGAGAGCCAATCGAAAACGACATTAATGTCTCAAACAAATTTGACATTCTGTATCACTTATTTTGAATATAGTGAAAAGGCACGAATATGTATACAAAAAAAAAGGGATCGGGTCAAAATTCTGGCTTCAAAATTCTGCTTTTCAAAATTCTGCTTTTTCAGCGAAAATTCTGTTTTTCAAAATTCTGCTTTTTTTCTATTCTGTTTTTCAAAATTCTGCTTTTTAAAATTCTGCTTTTCAAAATTCTGCCAGCATTATATTTGAACAAAAAAAATTCTGCTAATTCTGTTTTTTTTTTTATAGCATATGCGCTGGCTAAAGAAAAATACACCTCATCAATGTAATTCAACATTGGTACTTTCCTAAATTTTTTTATTAAGTGTCGCAAATATTTTTTGAAATGCATATACTGACTTTCTTTCAAATAAAATATGCATACTAATTGGAACCGATGTTGTATATTCCTTTTCTTATTCAAATTTTTGAATATTCATCTTTATTTGATAAATTAATAAATTTTTAGTTATCTTCGGAAATGTTTAATATTAAAAACCTTCTCTTAATATTTTCAAATTTATTCATTTATAAAACAAAAATTAATTCGCATTTAAAAAATGACAAATTATGTGTGTAAGTAATCAAATAAGCAGATAATTTTTCAAAAAGATGATTTTACAGAATTCTGCAAAAAATTAAAAAAGGGTTTGGAAAATGTTTTTTATTTTTTAATTTTTGCAGAATTTTGAAAATCAGAATTATGAAAAGCAGAATTTTGAAAAACAGAATTTTGAAAAACAGAATTTTGAAAAGCAGAATTTTGAAAGCAGAATTTTGTTAAGCAGAATTTTGAAAGCAGAATTTTGACAAAAGAATTTTGACCCCGGCAGAATTTTGACCCCAACCCATTTAAAAAAAAAATACTTTCAATTTTTTTCAAAAAAATATTGATACAGTTAAAAAATACCAAAAATATTATTAAATGAACTATTTTTTTTTGTTAATCATTGTTTGTTTATGAAATATTAAATATTTTTTTTTAAAGTCCTCAACATAATTATTTATTACATTACATTACATATTAAACTAGTCTGAAGATAAATCTCCGGACTAGAAACACTGCAGCTTCGGAATCTAGGTCCATTTTGCTGATACAACACAAGACATTAATACAACACAGAAAGACAAAGAGAGAAAGAACGAGAGAAGAACATACAACACTGAACTACGTGGCACAGAGGAGGAGACATAGTTGAAAATTGTCTCATGTTATCGCACAGGTGGCTTCAGTTAAGCTGGCGATTTAGAAAAAACTTCTGAGCCGACCGCTGGGTTTGAACCCACGATGTCTGGCTCTGAAGTCATCCATCTATTCCTCTGTGCCATGGCCACCTGCAATTATTTATAAGATTGGAGATTTCCACCAAATTTTCAATTACACATTTTGTATGAAAAAATGGTTCACCATGGTGTATACGTAACATTTTTTCGTAAACAAAATTTAAACAAATAGTCAAAGCCATCTTGACCGACATTATTAGTATTATTTAATGATTATTATTGAAAAGTAAGAAGAAAGGTAGGCCTGAAATCTCCTAGTACATATAAACAAATTCATAAACACCAGCATTCACTTAGCTTCAGCAATAGAACAATACAAAACTGGGAGGCTTGCCGGTGAAACCGACAGGCGGATCACTAGTCTGAAGCAAGTACGTGGGAGAGTAATTATGATCCCCTTGACATCAAGATCGTAACAGCGCAGCGCCGAGATAAAGACAGAAGAAGATTAATAGGGATGGGAAAAACCGACCGACGACGCGACGGGACAAAAAACTAAAAACCCTCAAAACTTGCATTCCCTCTCTCAACTAACTATTATATATTATAAATTTTAAATTTTAAAAAAATTTCTCAAAACTTCTACTAAGAGTGAGTTAAGGGTGATTTTGTTCACTAGAAGTTGAACATAACTTGGGGATTTTTATCTTCAACTTCTGAATTTTGTTTTGTTCACGCAAAGTTGACGTTTTTAACTTTCGATTTCAAACTCGAGAGTTGATAAACTTTCGGTTTTCTCAACTTCCGGAAAAAGTAGAAGTTTGCCAACCAAACTTGAGATTTTGCTTCAAAATTATTTTTTTTTTTTAATTTTCCTGTCAAAATTTAATTTTGCTGTTATTGTGAAAGCAAAATTAATGTTCCAAAGTAACGAAGTTTCGAAAAATAGGCCTATTCTTTTAAGAGAAATCGATACAAATGTTGCGCCGCTAATTTTAAGAGCAAATTCATAAACATTCATTTTTAAACAAAACAAAAACCAAAACAATTTTTAAAAAATTGAGAGAATTGCATTATATATTTTCTTATGTATTTCAATAAAAAAACTTTAAATAAAAACATTCTATTCACGAAAATATACAAATATACAATATTTTCTGGTGGTATCGATCGATGCAATAAGGAATTTTTCAGGTTTTCTTTAATGATTTTTTGATAAAAATTTCTGTTTAAGATTACTGTCGACGAGGCGGACGCTAAAATGTTTTCACTTCCATCCAATTACATTTAATTCAGTTCAGTTATTACGCATTTTATATTTTTTTTTTTAAATTAACCATGAATTCGAATGCTGAAATTAATTTGATTTGGATTTTAGACTTTTGAAAAATTCGTCATTTTGAACACTAGCAATGCAAAATAATACACAAACTTTAATAAAATTCTAACCGATGACGTAAAACATTCAAAATATGATTATAAACTGTCAATATTTTTGTTTGTTGTCACAAATATCCCAGGGATATTTTAAAAACTAAAAGTTAGCCAACTTTTGTTTTTTAAACTCAAGAGTTAAGAAAAAAATAGTGAACAAAATAGATTCTCAACTTTTGTTTTAACTCTCGAGTTTGAGTCAACTCTCAAGTTTGTTAACTTGAGAGTTTGCTTCAAATTGAGCAATAGTGAACAAAATCGCCCTAAGAACTCTTATAACGAAATCAAATTAATCAATAATTCCATGTTTTATAAAAACACAATTTCTTAATTTTTTTTTTCAGAGCAACACCCTGAAAAAAATTTGTATGGTGTGATACAGGTTAATTTAAAAACTTGCCGTGTTATTGCTCTTTTAAAAAATGTATAAAAGTTTCCAAACTTGAAGTTAGAACAAAAGATATTACAATTTAAATGCAACAAAACAGGCCTTTTCAGAGAAAAATAACAAAGAAAAATAAACACATTTCCTCGACTGTTGTTTGTTTATTTCTTTTTGAATAAAAGCCTCGATTTTTGTTGGTTATTTTACTCTGAAACCCCCTGTTTTTTTTGCATTAAAATTGTAATATCTTCCGTTCTAATTTTAACTTTGGAAAACTGCAATAACACGGCAAGTTTTTAAAATAATAAACCAGTATCACACCATACAATTTTTTTTTTCGGGATGTTCCTCTCAAATAAAAGCAAGAAAACTGCACAAAAGCTGCATTAAATCGAAAACCGTAAGGATTTGGGATGAACAAGTTAACAAATTCTGAGAGTCATTAGGTTGGCCTATCAGCATATTGCGTTTGATCCATTACTTTTGGGACACCCTGTATACATAAGTCCATGTAGAAAAAAACGACTAGAAACCGTATCTCTTTTCTAAATAAAATATTAGATGTGTGAGTTTCTATTTTTGCAAAAAAAAAACGACTAATTTGTTGTATTTGATTTAAAAAATTGACATTTTTTGAAAAGCATGGAATAACGACTCATATTTGTCAAGTTTCAAGCTCTAGAAAAAGAAATATCAAAAAGAGCTTAAAAATATCTAAAAAAAGTAAACATATTTTCTTTTTTTATTCTCTATTTGAAACTGCTTTCTTTCCTTTTTTAAAAGACATATTAAAAATAAGAAAAAAAAATACAATAGAAGTTTAGACTGGTCTCAGTTTTCAAAAAATTTATTTTCCAATAAGAAATTTGCCCTATATGTGAAAGAATTGATAAGATTTCAAAACTTTTGTATTTTTAATTAATTTCTTAAAAGATTTTTATGTGGAGCTAGCTAATTAGCAGTTTTGCACTCCAGGCCGACGCCGATATAGTACATGAAATTCTTGACTAACCGTTAAAATTGTTCATTAAAAATGCATTAAACAAGACAACAAATTATCGCTGACTATACACAAACAAAGCTGGGAAGTTGACTATTCATTTTCTGTAAAAATAATGCTCTCCCTGTGACGAAGCCTTTATTGGTAAAGTAAATTTAAATCATTATGAATTTATATAAGTTTTTTTTAAGAAGTTACGTTACGCCATACAACAATTTTTCAAACAAGAATTTGAAAAATATTCGTAAAATGTTATTTCTTTATTTTTTTCTTTCTAATTGTCCTCAAACACTTTCGTCTTTAATTTGAATTTAGAACTGTTTATTTTGAAGGAACTTTTCAAACTACTGCATACTTACCACAAAAAGCTTTGTTTAAAAAAAAAAAAAATAAACAACACAAATAAGTTTTAACCAAATTCTATATTTGGGGGTCTTTATTTGGCATTGGAACACATTTTCTCTGATTTGAATTTATTACAAACCAAGTTCTTGATTGCAGTAGTTGGTAGTTTTTTTTTTGTTTTTATTTAAATTTTTGTTTTTTGTTTCTTTTTACTTAAAGTATAGTTGATTGGCTACAATTTCACATTTTCTCTAAAATCTGAAATCCAACATAGGTGTGATGTACTTAATTTTTTTGTTTGTATTATTTTTTAAACAATATAATCACCTATGTTTAATGTATTATATGAAACAAACTACAGGGTACATAGTTACGTTTATATATCTATCTTCGAATATCGCTGAAGTTTCGAAAACTTTTTTTTTTTGTTGTTGTTTAACTTAGACATTGCAAATTTATTTGTGTATTTTTTTTTTTTTTTATATATCTTCAAAGACACATTTAACAATTTTACTATTACATAGCATCTATATGTATATATAATGTATATATATATATAACTATGACCATACACACTGTTTGTTGTTACATCTAACATTTATTTTACAATCTCGAGTAAATTTTTTTTTTTTAAATTTATTATTTCAATAAATTTAATGTTATTGATGGTTTGCCATTTTTTTTTTTTTTGTTTTGTTTGTCATTAAAACATTAATTGACAATTTAATTAAAGATGTTTTATTTTTTGTTACTGTTTCATCGATATTTTTGTTTATGATAAATTGTCTCGAACTACAAAAATCTCAGCTTGACATTTATAATCTCGAAAATAATTTCAAGTGCTCCAAAGTTTCGAACATGAAGTTACACAATCTTAAATAGAAGAACCTGAAAAATTCCTCAAAACTCCTGTGGAGATCAGTTGCCGATGACCAGCCACCAGTGGAGGAAGTACCGTTTTTTCAGTTTGAAATTTCGACATGGTTGGCCTTAAAAGTTCTTACTTTTTTTGTAAGTATCGTAGAAATGTGATTGAATCGTCATATAAAAGGTGAAATAATAAGCTTTCACACGATATAAAATTTATTATAGGTTGTAATTTAAAAAAATGGATTAAATGGTGTAACAAGAGAAAAAAGATTGATTTTTGCTTGCTTTTTTTTTTGATGAAAACTGATTGGGTTCTTTTTGTAGATATTGTGGTGGTCGATACAAATATTTTGAACTGAAACAATAAGCTTTCAGATGATATAAAATTTATTATAAGTTGTCATTAAAAAAAAAATCATTTGTGCAATTCAAATGTGGTAGAAGTTAAACCTTAAAAAATCATTTTTCTTGAAAGAAAAAATCGAAAAAATCTAACTTTACTCCATCACCTTTAAATTCATTTTTATATATGAAAAATTATTTTTTAAGGTTTCACTTCTACCACGTTTGAATTGCACACAGGATTTTTTTTCTCACTATTTCATTTCTCTGGGTAGACATTAGAAGTCCAAAAAATATCGGTTCACTAAATGGGATTAAGTCGAATACGAAAAATGTTTCTTAAGAAGGATATTACATCCATTCAGGACAGTTTTGAAGGCCCCTTATCTATCGTTTCCCTGTCTCTTAGAATTGGTTTGCCCACTTTATTAAGAAAGGTTGAACCCAATTTTGGCAAGTGTACCCAAAATCGCAACCAAGTTGTTCGGCAACATGATCGTTTTTGGGTCATTGTGTATTCTAACAACCAAAATTGTTAAAAATGACAATACTGTAATAATTGTAATACTACTTTATCCTGGCTTTAGAACCAGGATTTATGACTTTTGACCATACCTTTTGTTATGAAGCCTCTGGATTATTTTCTTTTGATGAGAAACCTAAAGTTGATGGTTGACGGAAGAGTCACCAAAAAATACATTCATACTTAAAAAAAAAATGGTTTTTGGACGACATTAAAGTATCCTTGGGGATTTTACTTTTCAGCTAGGATTTTAAATAGACAATATATTTTTTATCTAAAAATCGATTTTATGTATTCATGCGGAACTTTGTAAACATTTGATTTTCGAGAATTCATTCATTGCTCATTTAAGCTTTGGTTTTCGAGATTTTGGTTGTTTAAATTGTTGGTTTTCAAGATACATCGTGCTTGACCCATTTACTTGATTTTTTTAAATGCTAAATATATTTTTTTAATTTCTTATTTTTTTTTTTATTTCATTTTGTTTTTAGTTTAAACATTGTGTGGCAAGACATATTTAAAAAATAATCGTGTATACGTGTTTTCAATATTTAAATAAAGTCTTTTTTTTTTGTTTTTTAAAATTTTTGTAATGCAGCTTATAAAATTAATTAGATAAATATTTAACATCTAGACATATCGGCACGCTTTTTTTAGTTTACATTTATATAGTGTTTTTTTTTCTTTTTCCATTTATATTTTTTTTTTGTTTATATAATACGCTTGTGGGTTTGTTTGGTTTGTTTTTTTTTTTTTTTACTCGAAATTATCTATGCAGAATTAAAATTTTACCGATTTGCAAGATATCTTAACATTTTGCATTAATTTTTCTAGGTTTACATTTTACATTTAAGTATATATATATTTTGTATAATGTTATTTTTTTTTGTTTTGTATTTTACAAAATATCTCTTATAGACTTGGAGGGGTGGTTCAATTTTCTGAGAATTTAAGAAAACTTTTTTTCATTTTTTTAAAATATAAGTACGCACGTATATGTACCTTGTACCTATATACATTACATACCTAAATTTAATAATTTTTTATAATTTTTTGTTTTTTTTTTTTATTTAAAGAATTCCCTTGATTGTTATATTGGTGAGTTGTGCATTATGTGGTATTTTTGGCACATTATTATGGCATACACTTAAGTATATTTTACATTATAGGTAAAAGTTTTGTTTTTTTTTTTTTTTTGTTTAACAAAACAAAAAACAAATTAAATACAATAATTTACAATTTAATTATGTATTAAAATATTTTCTTTTTTTTTTGAAACAAAAAAAAAAAGTTCAAAAATATATTTTGTATAAGAACTTGTTTTTGTTTTCGTTATTTTAACCAGTTTTTTTTTTTTTTATTGGAATGTGATTTATATATACAATAATCACGAATTTTATTCAACATTTTTTGCAAATTGGTGTTTTATTCTTACATTGAATTTAAAAATTTTTGTGTAAGTATAAGTATGTAGTTTTTGTATATAAAAATGATACATGTTTTTAATGGGATATGAAAAAAAAAAAATAAATAAAGAATTGAAACAAAAATATCCTCAAAACTGTATTAGAATTTGAACTTGTTGAGTGAAGCTTCTTCTTGATGTCCTGGTCTTAAAATTTTTTACTGAATGTTAACACAGTATTGTATTATTTTGCATTTTCAACCTACAAGATATTAATAGTTTATTAAGAGATTTATATTTTGGCTCGAAATTTTGAGTGAAAAATTGATCCAAAAAATTTCAATAAAGATTTTTTTTTATCATTAAAACGTTTCCGCCAGGAGTTCACTCATAATGAAAGGTGTTAGACCTTGGATTTACAAACATTGGTATATTGTTCATATTTAATGAAAAAAAATCCAAAATTTTGAGAACAAAGTTCAAAAATTGCCAAATTTTGAACCTCTTGTTATGCTATTCATAGTTCGTTTTTTTTTAATTAGGACAATTTTGACTTAAAAATGAATGTATTCAAATCTTGGTATTTATTTCGGTAAACCAAAATGGACTTTTCTTATAGAATTCAATATTTTAATTTTAATCCAAAGTAAAAAAAAATAAAAGAAATTCCAAGAAAAATTTTCAGTTGTGTTCAACATTTAATCTTTAATTTTTTATTTATTCATGTTTTTTTTAATTTTAGAGGAAAAACACTCAATTTTTTTAAAGAAAATAAATTAGAAAGTTGTCACAAAATTGGAACTTATTAAAAAAACTTAAATAAATATGGTCCTCCTCGGTTGCTAGTAAAAATCAACAATTTGTATTGCCAACGCAAAATCAAACACAAGATGCAGTTGATTTTATCATGGGTTTTCTTTGAGTTTATCTATTTGTTTCCTCTAGTTTAAATTCTATAATGCTTCAGCCTAAAATATAATATTTCTTCACGCTATGTTCTTGAATAAGTTTTAGTAATAACAAAAAATAAAAAAAAGATTATATAATGTTTTAAGATTTTATAATATTAAATTAAAATTTAAAATTAAATTATTTGACATTCTTTTGATAATAATGCATGAATGAATGAAAATGCTTTTTATTTACTCTTTTTAATACTTTGACGAATATTTTCTTTATAAATAAATCATTTTACGTACGCTTCTATGTGTAATAAAATGTTTGTGTACATTTTTCTATAATGATTTCGCTTCAATAAAAATAATGCAATTTTTTTTTAAATTTTTTTTTAATGTTTGCCAGAAAACATCTAAACATATAAATATATATAAATGCACTAATTTGCATATATTTTTTTTCTTGTGTTTTTTTTCTATTTTTTTTTTCTTGACATATAAATATATCTATAATTATATTTTTTTTTATTATTATTACATCTAACATCACATTTAAAAATCCTAAGGGCTAATACAATTTATATCTCTGTTCTTTTTTTGTTTTTTTTTTTGTGTTTGTTTTTTTTTTTTGGTTTTCTTTGAAATTCCATTTATTTTTAATAACATTAATCTAAGTTTATTTTTTTGTTTATCATTTATAATTATAATATAATATAACTCCATTGATTGTGGGCGAAATTCTCAGTTCAGTTCAATAAAATATCGATGCTATCGAATGGATGAATATCCCGCTCATTTAATGAATTTTTATGTTTTTTTTTCAATGACAAAAACCGTTTTTTTTTTTTTTGTTAATATTTAATGCTGTGAACACTCAAATGTTATGAATTTCATCTTTATTTTAACATTTTTGATACTATTTTTTTTGTATTTTTTTTTATTGAAATTGCAAATTAAAATAGTTTCGGTAGTTTGTTTTTGCTAAGAAGTAGGTAATTTTGCAAAACTAAATTATTTTCTTACGGAAATATTAATTTTTAACGAAGGTTAAGAATGTTTTGTTCAAAGTTAGTTGCAATGTCGTTTTTATTAATATAAGTATTGTATTTTAATTCTAGAAATGAGCCCATCAAGGTAGAAATGCAAGAGTGAAATATCACGACAGGCAGAGAAATTTTAGGATTTGCAAAGTAAATTTCTGCGAAAGTTCTACTCTTTATTTGAATCATTTTTCATATTAAAATCATCCAAAAATCGCAAAATAGTAACTATATCTTTAGAACGATTGCGAAAGCCCATTATGTATTTTAAAATAAGCAAATCATGAAAAAAGTTGCGCAAATTATTTTTTGCAATGGAATATTACGCTCAAAGATTATGACTTTCAATGCAGAAATAATTCATTTGCAAATCGCAAATAATGAACACACTTGCGCAAATCATATGTGACATATGCAAATATTATGCAAAGCACCCTAACTTGTGTGTTTCAATCCAGAATAATGTCAGTATTCATTGGAATTATTTTCTGTTTTGTAGTCTGAATGATTGCAAACAGAAGAAGTTTTAAAATCGCAGTGGAAATTACCCATTTTCCCAAAACACAAACAAGAAACCCGTTTAAAGGTTAATGTCATGTTCGCAGATTTACCAACAATTTTGTAAAACAGGATCAACATTTTGCAAAAGGTTGTGAAATGCTACTCTTCTGCACAGTCAAAACACTTTTGCTGATAAGTAGACAGATTGTTGATTCCATTAACGAATCGTTGCAAAGACATTTTTGAGATTCAAGTAATAAACCGGACATTATTTGAGAGTACCTTGATAGAGATAATAACCCCCTTCGCAAAAAGCTTGCAAAATTTCGCATTAAGGCAGCAAGAAAGTTGATTTCATTTACGAGTACCATAATCGCAATTATTTTGAAATTGTCTTCTTCATATGTGAACATTTTCGCAAATAGGCTTCAAAATTTGGTCTTCTGTTTGCGAAGGCAAATACAAAGGGACTTAAGAGTATTTAATACAGTATAATGTAAACCTAAATTACTATATATAGTATCTAGAAATGAAAGCTCCGAAATTCAGTTCAGTTTGCGAACAAATGCGAAGTCCTAAATTTCGGCGAATACAGCAAACAAACAACTATGACGGACTCATTTTAAATCAAATTTATAGTCTCAATGTTTAAATAAAATTTGCAAACTTAAAAGCAAACAAAAATAAAAAAAAATGTATTTAAAATAAAATGATGTATATATTTGTATTTATTTATGTATTATGTACCCGTATCATTAAGCGTTAATAACTTTTCAGTAACTTTTCCCAAAAAACACATTTATAAAAATATACATTACGTTGATTTTAACAAATTTTTAAAATTAAAAAATATTTGCGTCTATTTTACGTTAAAAATATTTCATTATTTTATTATATTTTTTTTATTTTTGCTATAAAATGAATCCGAATTATTTGTGCATTTTTTTTGTTTCTTATTAAATTTTTTGTTATTATTTTTTCTAAAAAAAAATAAAATTAAAAAATAAAATCGCCGCAATCCATGGCATAGTCGAAATCTTCACCGCCAAGATCTTCTACACCTGTTGAATGGAAATCGAAACCACCAATGTCGGTGTGATAGATTGCTCCATTGCAGGCTACAGCATCGACCAAATTGGTGCAGTGGGTGGTCGGTAAGGCATGAAGGGTAAATGTGTCTTCGCACTGGGACCATGTTAAACCTGACAGAAAAAAGAGAATTTTTAAAAAGGATTCAAGATTTCAGACGTAAGCAACACCCAATTTTTGTCCCAAAATTTTAATTAACTTAACTTACCGCCACTCCAAACACCATTGGGCAACGTAGCCCAACCCCAGCCATGTCCCCATGGTAGGACACAAGCTAATGACGCCTTGGAGTCTGGTTTTTTACTTAAAACCGCTACAGCTGCATCGCTCTTAACTAGAGGATTCTGGACCGGAACTGGTGCTACCGCTTGTGCTTGCGAGCCTTGTGATTGCTTTTTTCGGGCTTTAACTTCGTTTGCAGTAGCCGCTATAAATTACAAGAAAAAATAAATAAGTAAAATTAGTGAATCTTATTCTATTCTCGCAAGTACTATCGTGAGAGAAAAAATCCTGGAAACTTGAATTAAAATTGCATTGGTATTTCGGTATGGGTACCAAATTTTATTTTTCAATCATATTTTTTTGACAATATGCGTTTTGTTAACATATAAAATGGAATTCTTTAATTTTTACTATGATTTTATTAAACATAGCAGTAGCAAAAACATGGGCCACATCAAGTCACAATGCAAGAAATCAAGAAAGAAGCACCGAATAAATGCAAAATCATCAAATTAAGCTTTCGTTTCTAAACTACTGAGTAAAACATTGAACTTCTTACGGGCGATGATCAATTAGAAACATCTATGAATGCATGAAAACAAATACAAGAAGAGCATCCATAAAGTTTATCCTTGACTCATGTAGCACTGAGTTCATGGCAAACAGCCATTCAAATGTTAATGAACTGAGGGATTATTGAAGATATTGATATTTTTGTTACAAAGAAGAATGTGAAGTTAAAAGCCAAGAAACACGTGGTGAAATTCTGTTGAAAACGTTCAAAAATTGTGACATAAAAGTTATCAGAGATATGTTACTTGTAAAAGGCTTTCAGTGCTATTTGTTGTGTCAGGCAAATTACCCGACACACTTAGACCCTTATGGATCCATTGTGATTAGGGATGGGAAAAAACCGGCCGGTTTCGGTTTTTTTGCTTCGGTCAACCGGTTTTTTCGGTTTTTTGTCCTCGCGGTTTAAACCGGTTTTTACATAAAAACGGACAAACCGAAAAAAAATGGGCTGAAAAAAACGTTTCAAAAAGTTTTTTTTTTTGGTTGACAAATTAGGTTCATTTTTTTGTACTCTCAGGCAAAAAAAACCGAAAACCGGTTTTTCCAAAAACCGGTTTGTTGGCCCGTTTTAAAACCGGTTGGTTTAACCGAAAGGAAAAAAACCGGAAAAACCGAAAACCGGTTTTTGTACTAACAACCGCCATCACTAATTGTGATACCACAAAGGACTAGCAAGTTAGGAACTCACTAGCCGAAGTAATTTCGTTACTTTCAATAATAATTTCCTAACACTCAATTTTTCAATAGCCAGATAAACCCCAGTTAAGGCTTATTCCTAAGAATAAAAGTTTTTTTTATACCTATTTACATTTATTTTTCTGATAGTCTAACTGACGATTGAAAAATCAGGGCTAAGAGCGACAACGATTTATTCATCCAACAAAAGAGCGAAATATTAGAAAGCTTTCAAAAGTTTGCTGCCAGAGTGCAGAAACTTAACATGGTTGTAAGGTTGCAAAATTAAAAGTAAATAATGGTGGCTAGTATGATTCAATTAAATTTAAGCAGTTCTGCAGAAATAGGGAGATTCAGGTGATTTAGACACTACTCTTTAAACTATAAACTGAATTGAATTTGGTGCGCAGATGCGCAGTCCTACAATTACTAGGTTTGAACAAAAATCTGTTAAGTGTATCATTATCAACAAAGTCGAAAATTTATATGTTAACAGTGTTCCTCTTACCATTAGTGAGGCGAAAAATGTAATGCTAAGTTCAATCAATTGTTGTCGAAAATTGGTTTAAATGATGTTTGTACACGAGGCACGAAAGTGGTGTTATTTTGTTGTATGTGGATGATTTGCTCGTTGTGTGCATCGATAAGCGAAAAATTATTATAAAGAATTTACTCAAGAACGAACTCGAGATGACCGAACCGACACGTCGAAAAAAAAAACATGGAAAAACAATAACTCTTAGCCAAAAATAATGCTTCAGCAATGTTATTCAAGAACAAGTTTGGCTAGAGTGATTGAAAGGGCGTAGAAACTCCAATAGAATAAGAACTGAATCTTGACCAGGGAAATCCAAATAAACTTCCTGACGTTTCATACAGAGAATTGATTTGTTGTTTGTTGAGAATTGATTTACATATTTGTGTTTTGCAATTTTGAAATATTTTAAGTTGAGATTTCGCAAGCATTTCGTTTTTCTGATGCAGACCGACGAAAAAATTAGTTTCGCATCAGCAGCGTGCTATGCTTAGTGAGGATTTGTTTTATTAGTCAAAAAAGGCTACTTTACATAAGTTTTCCCACTTCAATTGGTGTGCAAAAAAAAGCTCTGATATTCCAGATTAAAATATATTTATTAAGCCAAAGTAATGACATAACATAAAAACTCGAAACCTATACTCCAAGGAAGTTATAAGATTTATGCAGCAAGCATGTCCCCCAAGGGCTTTAGTTTTAAAACTTAAAAAAAACTTAAAGTTTAATCATCACTGGTCTGCAAGGAAATCCTCCTTTTAATAAAAGTATACTTTTCTAAAGGATTTTTGTATGCTGATTCCGAATCAGAATTGACCTAGCACGTCACATTTTTTAGATATTCCCGTTAGAAAATCTCAAAAACCCATTTTTTTTGCTGTTTTCGAAGAAATATTTTGGCATAATGTAATCTTTTTCAATTTAAATTGTTACGGTTTATACCAAAGAACTTATTTTTTTCTTTCAAATTCAGTTTCAATCTTCTCAATATCTCTTTTCTTCTCCGAGATATCTTAATTTAAGTAAGTTTAGTAGATTTGGCATATCTTACGATAGAGAAACTGATCTCTAAAAATGAATATATCTTTCTCCCTAGAACAAAAGTATACTTTTCTAATGGACTTTAGTGTGTTCATTTTAAATCCGAGATATAGATATAGGTTTTTGAGATATAGTAGTTTTTTGAGATTTTCTAAAAAAAAACTTGATTTTGTCATACTTTAATGCGAATATCTTAAAATCTAGAGAGATTCTAACTCAACACATCAAAAACTATAAGAAAAGTATACTTTTGTTTCTAGGAGAAACAAATCTGAAGCCTTACAAGGCAGTTTATCGAATGCTTTATTAAAAATAAGATATTTATAAATAGAAAAATAGTATGTAAAATTACAAAACACGTAAAAACTTTAATTAATGTATTTTATTATGGTTTTCTTCACATATTTGACTTTTTAAATATATAATGGGCATTGATATTTTACATTTTCCTTTATTAAGGTACTTTTGTTCATGTAGGATTTACTAAAAAGTGAAGGATTTCGAAATGTCTGCTTTTTTTGTCAATTACCTAGTAATTTAAAAAATGATTAAAAATTAATCGATAGGTCATATTATGAAGAATAAGTCCTCTAAATTTGAGCTCAATGCGATAAATAGTTTTAAATTTATACAAGTTCAAATGAATTTAAAAGGGTGACTTTTTAGAAACTACCCACATTTTTCAAAAATCATTTTTCCAAAAATGGTACCCCTGATAGAATTTTTCTGAAACCAGATTTAGATTCAGGAAATTCTAATCTTTCATAATATCAAAAAATTATTTGAAGGAGAAATAAAAAGTTAAATTTTGCAGACCAGTGTCATCAAAGGAATGTATGTTTTAAATAAAAATTAAGAAGTTTTTCTAGAAATTACTTCAACTAAAAAAAAAAAAATAAACTAAAAATAACTTTCAACTCTTTTACTCACGTCGTATTCGCACTAAAGGTCTTCTTAAAACATTCATCAAATGTGGTTTGTCAACGACTAATTCAATTTGTGGTGGCGGTGGTAACTGTAAAAATAAAAAAAAAAAAAAAATAAATAAATAAAGAACAATTCAATCTTAAAACAAAATCTAATTGGTTTTTCAAAACAAACATAGCATAGTAACTACCCTTACCGTTTTTGTAATAGCCTTTATCCATTCACTGTAAAGAAAAAAACAAACAGAAAAAAAAGGAAAACATTATTTATTTCAATCAAAAGTTAGAAGATACAAAAAAAAAAACGGTCTTTATATAGAATTGGAGATATATATATTACTTATATAAGAAAGAGAACAATTGTCAAATGTATATTTACACATTAACTATACTTTCGAAAAGTATCTTATAGATACTGGAGAATTATATATAAAAATGGATACTCTGTAATTTAGTTCTTATTTTTTTTTTGCCTTCTCTCTAAGCAGTTTGGGTTTCTTCTATTAAATAAACGGATAATCGTACTTTGAAATAAGAGGACTCCCATTAGATAAAAATAAAGTTTTCCCATTTTTCCATTTAATACACTTCCTTTGCCACAACTCCGCCCGCAGTCGCTTCGGATACGTTCCTACCTATTCATCCGTCCTTAATTCAACAAATGGCTGCCAACTTAAGAAAATTCAATTTTATCGTTTTATTATTTCTTTCTTCGGTTGCCCTTGACCCAGTCTTATTAAAATGTGTCAAGGACCTTATTTCGTCCTGTAAAATAAAAAAGTTTAAAAATACATTTTCCCATAGTGGCAACCATGCAACCATTCTATTCTAGGCAGAAGAAGAAAATTGTCATTAGAAATCGGAACGAGAACGACTAACAATCATTATCCCTATTCGTATTCGGTCACACACAGCTAAAAGTCCAATCTCTAACCCCCCAGCGCCCCAGCCCATCCAGCAGCAGGGCCAACAAATAGATAGAATTCAATTCTTGTTTTGTTCTCCTAATCCCATTCAACCTTTGACTATCAATAAAAAAAAATAGAAAAAAAGATACAAAACAACAATAACAAAAAAAAAGAAATAAATAATTTACAGCGAGAAGAGACAAAATCAGGAGGCTTTGTGTTGTGGAGGTGGCGGGTGGATGGCGGTGTTCCTTGCTAGAAAAAGTATAGAAACGGCGGCAGTGTGGCTGTCCCCATTTTTCTGTGTGTAATTACACAACGGTCTTCAAACGTCCCCGAGAAGGACTCTTGTCTTTCATTTCAAGCTTTCATCGTTAATGTTATTCTCTTGAGTACGTTGGGAAAAACGTTTTTTTTTTTTCAAAAACGAAAAAAAAAAAATTATAATGCATTTTCGCTTAGCGGAGCATTTCATGAAGAGGACAAACCAAGAGTATAGGCATGTAGGTGGTATCTAAGGAGAAGGACAAAAACAACAACAAACACAACAAAAAAAAGGAACTCTAAATAAATAAGTTTTATGTATATATTCGTCTGTCATATAGGCCCGTTATTCCACCACCGTATAAGTATATTCCACCGAATGCATCTCACTGCATAATATTTTCCTGTCATTAAGAGCGGAGGAAAATTTATGTTCTGGATAAGAAGCAAAAAAAAATTCTTACGAATTATAAGGCGAAAGATACATTTTGATGGAATTTTCAAACGAGAAATAATCCAAGGGCAGTTCACCATACTAAAGTTTGCAGGGGCGGGTGAACCATAGTGTGTTACTCGATGGGCCCACACTTAAGATATTTTGCATTTAAGCATTCGCAAAATTCTTGAAAGAATGTTTTGGCGCAATTTTGTTACACTTTGTTAAATTTGGTTGTTTAAACAGAAGTTTGGTACTTTTTACCCACGGTCTTTGAGATCGATTAGGCTCTCAAAGTCATAAGAAAAATGATGCACCATTGTTATCCATGCGCAAAATTATATTAGAAGTTGTAGATCTTTATCATGCGAAGAACAAAAAGATTAGATTACATTTTTGGGTCTAGGTTAAAAGCGGGTGAGATGGCATATCTTTTTTGATTTTGGCATATTTTTCAAAGTAAACCACATTTCACATTTCTAACAATGCAAAAATGTTCTATATTCAATATCCAACGTATTATTTGTTTTACACAATTTTATATTTCTAATTTATATTTTTAAATTAATATAGCAAAAAAGTTTAAAAATCATCTCCCCCTATAGGGTGGGTGAGATGGTGCATGCGTTTGTTTAAGGTTTAAATTGCCACATTCATTGCAAAAATGGTTGAATGATGTGCAAGAGTCAAGCACCAATGCATGCCATATAATAGATTGCAACTGGTCGTCGTTTTCACAAAAATTTTAGAGTAAAAAGTGGATTTTCCTTTAAATTTTAAGCTAACTATTTAGTTTTTACCTGTTTTTTTAAGGTAAAAGAATGTTTTGTATGTCAACTAAGCAATATAAATACTAATTATGTCAATGCAAACGTTTAAAAAGTTCACTTACACTACCTCATTCTAAATTATGTGTTTTAATGAAAATTTGAACTTGGCTGAATTACTTAAAAAAAAATTCTAGTACGGAATGCGCCATTTCACCCGAAAAAAAACTGCGCCATATCACCTTTTTTCGCGTATAATTCCTATTCGTAAATCGTAAGCACCCATAAAAAGCAAAAAGAACTAGACCTCAGATTTCCCATGCAATGCATAATTATACTCTCTTGTATGTATTGGTGTATCAAAGGCATCTAAGATCCCAACGACTCACAAAATATCGGAACAATAAAAAAGAGCAAAAAAAAAAAATTCGAAAAAAATCATCACATGATTTGCTTTGATTTTTTTTTTAATTTTTTGTATCACAGACAAAGAAACATACTGCCTACTTCGATTTAAAATATTTAAAGAAAGTTACAAATATTTTTCATACATTTTTAGAGCAATAAATATACAAGATATTTAAAGTGCGCCATCTCCCCCGCCAAGCCATCTCACCCGCTTTTACCCTATCTCAAAGCTTGAAACCAAATTCTCACCACCTGACTATTTCTAAAGATATTTTGGTTCTAATTGAATATCTAGGCTCTAGTATATTTTCCATCGGTTTAGTGTAAATTTATTGTATTTAAAAGTAAATACAAATTGACAGTCAGTCAAATTCAAAAAAACCATTTATCGCTATTTTTAATAGATACGCTTTTGTTAGCTTCACTTGTAACTTACTAACTAAGAATAATGTAATAAAATCTTGCAAATAAATTTTGACCAACTTCCAATTACACGGTGCGACACTGAAAATACACCCGACAAATTGCGTAGTGTAGGCTGTTCGTATGGTCGAATAATGCATACAAATATTTTTGTTAAAATTTTGGAACCCTCCATTTTTTTTATATACAAAAAACCATTTTTACAGACTTTACGATGTAATCTATCAATATCTCAGTAATTCTCAATATGTTCTATGTTTTTGGAAAGAAGATTTCCAGACCTTTTGAATGATGTATATAAGTCTATTGTTTAAACAAATTAAGTGTAGGTTTTTATCCCATAAATCTTGAAAAAGTGATTTTTTTCTCAATTTTTTCAACTTTACCCAATTTTTTTTGCAAAATAAAACAAACAAAAAAAATTGGGTTAAGTTGAAAAAATTGAGAAAAAAATCACTTTTTCAAGATTTATGGGATAAAAACCTACACTTAATTTGTTTAAAATAATAAAACAAATTAAGTGTAGGTTTTTATCCCATCAATTTTTTCAACTTTACCCAATTTTTTTTGCAAAATAAAACAAACAAAAAAAAATTGGGTAAAGTTGAAAAAATTGAGAAAAAAATCACTTTTACAAGATTTATGGGATAAAAACCTACACTTAATTTGTTTAAACAATAGACTTATATACATCATTCAAAAGGTCTGGAAATCTTCTTTCCAAAAACACACCAAATCAATTTTAGTCTTGCATAAAGAGAGGTTTTGAAGTCTAATACAACCCAAGTCCAATTGAATTTACTTTCAATCATTATAAGACTAAAAGTAAAGTAAAAAATAAAATATAAAGTTTAGAAACTAAAAATACGCTTTTATTACGCACTAAATACTATACCTAAAATAATTTAATTGATTTATAGGAAATGGTAAGATCAAAAAGCGTAGAGCGCATTTTTGTTTCTTTCATGTACTTTCATACAGTTTTGAACAAAGCACTCGACGCTTTTTGATCGAACCATTTCCTATAATAAATTAAATTATTTTATAGTTTTTAGTGCGTGATAAAAGCGTATTTTTAGTTTAGTAGGTATATTTTTTATAAACAATTTTAAGATGCAAAATGAAAAATGAAACTTCGATTGCTTGGCAATACATACAAAATGGTACTAAAATGACACTAAAAATGAAACACCTAAAATAATAGAATTTCAAATCAATGTTAATATTACTTAAAGCGCAATTGTGGCTGCGATATCAATTTTAAGCATAACGCTGATTCCTATGACCTTCTTGTGACCTCTTACTGTAAATGCCTCAGTTTTTTGAGGCCTTTTGAGCAAATCTCGGAAAGAAGGATATATTACTTTGACACTTTCTGCTCTGCAAGATAACACTTCTAGATTCGATTCTAGTTCTGTGTTTTCACATTCCCTTGTAAACATTTTCACTTTTTCCATTTGTTTGGTCTAAAAAGCGGTTCGAGTTATAAAAAATTGTTACACTCATGTAACTTTGTTTTTGAATAAGAACCAAGGATAAAAAAAGGCTATACAAAAAAGGTGGGTGCAAAGGTGTTTTTTTCGCGGACAAGAGGGTGAATGTCAAAAATATACCTAGTGAAAAAATTGTTTATGGAATATGATCATATGACACATGTTTTTAAGGTATTTTTAATGCCTTTTAATGACATAAAAATAAAATCAATACGAGTGCTCTTTTGATTTATAAGTTCAAGTGACCTCAACTCCAAAAATTTATAAAGCGTTTCGCCCCGGTACGACAGTGGGCTCATCAGTTAGATCTGTCGTACCCTTACTAAAAATAATTTTAATAATTTTTATTATTTTAGTTATTTTTTCTTCGTTAGTGCTCTTTTGATTTCAACAGGAACAATATAACCGAAACCCATGTGAAAAACATGCTAAACTGATGAAATTCGTTTTAGATAAAGCGGTAACAAAGGATTCAAAAAGTTCTTAAAAATATTTTTGGTGAAAGGATGTTTTTTTTTTTTTGATGGGTTGAGTTATGTGTGAGAAAGGTATCGTAACAGCTGACATACATTTTATTAATTTTTTAAACTTGGTGAAAAAGTTTCATTTCTTTGAAGAGTTAAGAATCGAAAAAGTCTACAAAATTATCTTGAGTAAAAGGGTGTTTTTTTTTTTTAAATGATGAAATTCGGAATAAGTACAACAAAAACGTGGACAAAATTGTTGATGTGGTAACGTTTTTTTCTAGTTAAGGTACCATCCTCATTTAAAAAAACGGAACTATATTTTAGAGTTGCCTCACCAGGGTCTGCAAGAATTTCAACAATTTCTACATCTAAATCAAAAAACCATCCAAGACCCCAATCATTTTATGTTATCACCCACATCCTCATAATTTCAGTGGGTCCTTTAAACAAGTTTAAAGCGTCATTTAAAAATCAATCTTTGTTTATGGCACATTCCAACTCTTTCGGAACTAAAACCAAGGCAATAGGACTTCCCTGAAAAATGATGTTTTGGGTGAAAAAAAAAACACTTTATAGCTTGAAAATAAGAATCGTCATAGCAAGTTCCGGGGATATTTTTTTTCTTTAAAAAAAAATCATATTTATTATCTACTATTGATGCCCTTTCAAGTCATATAGGTCTCATTCGTATCGATGCTGTGATTTTTTTTGGGCATTCTCCTTTTTATATTTTAATTATTTCAATACTTTTGATTACATTTTTTGTACTAAAAATAAGATTTTGAATATAAAAATATTTGAATTAAAAAAACTAATATTTAAAAAACCGTTTTATTAAAGTCCCTTTGTATTGAAAAAGGTTTAATTTCACTCTTTGGCTTAAAAAATCCGTCAGTATCACGAATTAAAGTTAATTGCAGTAAATCACAGATAACTCTGATACAAATCGAGGACTATAAGATGTTAAAAGCTATGTTTGAAATTAAATGTGAAACTGGTAGAAATGAGGTAGATATCAAGGAAGTTATAGAGGTTTGTTAGTAAACAATTTCCGGGACCGACTTTGCATACCTAAATACATATTATGTTCAAATTCATTTGCTCTATAACTTCCAATAAGGCCATATGAGCAGATGGCAAATTTTCAAAAATTAGGTTTTGTTTCACAACTTCTTTGTTCGTTAAGAATGTAAAGCACATGCATTTTGTGAGCTATAAGAAGCAATCTAAGCAAACACCTATACAGAAAATTCCCAAAAAAAAAAAAAAAACAATATTAAAACTTGTGGACAAAGTTTTCGACAGGTAAATACCCTCTAGGTAACGGTAACGGCCTTCACTATTCCATGCATGGTAAATCCGCTATTTCAACCAGCATATATACATTATATATCTTCCAGTTGAATGCCACAGGATGATGGCAGCTCAGTATGAGAATGTATATATACCTTAGTATCCACCAAAGCATGTATTACACTTGACATACTTTGTGAGCAAATGCTTTTACATAAACCTCTCGAGAGGGTGGTTATCTTCGTCTATACAAATATTGTCATTCAAGTGATAAAAAACTACCATCCAAGACCAAGAGGCCAGGACCAGAACCAGAACCACATCCACACAGAGCTAAAAGAGAACCAAAGCAAAAAGGAAGGCTATAACATGGTAGCGGGAGGTTTTTGGCTAATTGTTTTATCTTTTCCTTTACAAACGATATTTAAGCACGTCTTTGTACCGCACCGCACCGTGCTTTCCTCTCTTTCAGCTTCGTTCGAGTTCCGAATATCTTACACCACCATTAAATGACTAATTCCTTTGTTTGGGGATTGGTTTTCAATGTTCCGCATACTTTATATTCAGTTTTTTTTTTTTGCCTTGTTATACTTTTTTTTTTGCTGTATTTTATGTGAAAGGAAAACGTGTTGCCAACCTAAGAAAAAACCTATTCAAGCTACTGACGACGACGACCTTTATACTCCCTCTGGAACCGGGTACAGGAAGGGGAAAAGTAGAAATTTTGTACATGCATCTTTGCACTACTTGTCTGATACTTGTTACGGCTATGGCACGGCACTATTATACACTGAGACTCAATAACGCAATTTTTCAAATTGACTTTCGAGAGAGAGTGAAGGCAAGGAAGACAAAAAAAAAAAAAAAAACAATAATTACATTGCTACTATCAGCGTGTCGAGACAAAAATGCTTTTAAGTTGATTTTAAGACTAAAAGCAAGTGCGTGCTTTGAATAGTTTTACAGTTTTTTTTTTTTTTTTGTTTAAAGAAGTTCTATACGATCCTTATAGAAGCATCAACAGTAGCATCAGCACAGCCATTATGGATGGACTTTAAAATCGAGAGAGGAAAAAGAGAGGGTGGCGGTATCCGCATATAATAGTTAAGGCAACCCACGTCTTGAAAATGATAATGCTTTGCTCGCACACAATATTTATAGTATATATATTCACAGTTCCACAGCCAGGGCACCAAACAAAAGAAGACAGAGAAGACTTCGAGCTGAAATCGATAGAAAATTTATTAGAAACGAAAAGTTTTGGCCTTTTGTTTTTTTTTGTTTTTTTTTTTTTTGTTGGCAAGAAGAATAAATTAGCTTTTGTCGGAATATTGTTCGTCGTCGGTTCGGTTGGGTTCCCTAAAATATTAGTTTGGCACGTAAGGAAATGATTGAAATAAGGAAGAAAATTTGTTGAATTATTAGCTCTGCCGTGGAGCTATAACAGTCTAAGTTTGAAGTGTTTCCAAGGACATTTATATAAATTCACAAATAAAAAAAATACAAGAGAAGTTTAAATTGGCGTATGAAAGCTTGTTATCAGCTGGAAGGTAAGAGAATTTTGTTTGATGGTGGGAGGACGTCGATATTTGGTTGGCCAAAGACCAGGGTAACTTTCTTAGGAACCTTTAGCTGGAGGAATAAAGTTTTTGTGTTTTTTTTTTTATATTTAAATTGCAATAAGTCCCTTGTTTTAGAGCTTGGTCCGTTTTATTTTGAACCACAATTAATTTGGAGAGAGTTTTTTTTGTAATAATTGTTGAGGGAATTTTATTAGGAAAGAAAAATTTTCTTATTTCGGAATCAAATTGATACAAGTGTTACGAAATGATTTCCTTAAACCTTGTTGAAAATATTTAGTGCTAAAGTCTGTTTTCAGTGAAATTAAAAGCCGCTTAATATTTTCTGTTGTTTGGAAAATTTAGTACGCAATTAACCTCGAGAAGTTAAGTTGGCATAAGTTTTGAACTTTCAATCATTTCGTTCAATTCCTTAAAAATAAAACTAATCATCAAATTATCACTGGCACTTAAAAATTGCTGTGGGCTTTCGAGATGTACATAGATTGTATGGCGATAATTAATACAAAACGCATGGTTATACCAATGTTTTTGAACGTGTAATTAAGAAAATTTCAACGAATTCTTCGTTCAATTAAAAAAACAAATTTTTGTTTATATAAATACTCTTTCTTGTTGATTCTCACGAATTCACATGGTTCTAAAACTATTTTCGGAAAAAAAAAGAACGGTACCTGCCATAGGACCGCTTTTTTCAAATCTGATTTTCTGCAAAACTGCTTATTGTATTTCAACGAAATTTTTTATACAAAAGCATTTATATAATTTTAATATAAGCCAAAAATAAAATTTTGAAAAAAATAATTTTTGAATTTCTAAAAAAATTTTGAAATTTTTTTTTTTTGAAAAATCAAATTTTCGAAAACTTGACATTGAATTTTTTTGAAATTTTGTTTTTAGATGCTGATTAGTGATTTCTACAAAATGGCATTGACATACCAATTTTATTTTATAAAAAATTAGTTTAAAAAAACGGCAGTAACGATTTTGAAAATTTTTTTCTAAAAAATGCACCTTAATATATCAAATAAAACTGCATACTTGTTTTGTGGGGCGATTTGATTTCAGATGTTGTTTTATTTTTTTGAAAAATCAATTTTATTTTTTTTAATTTGTTTTTTTGTATTAAAAATTTAAGCAACTTGAACTCTAAGAGCAAGTCGTGCATTTTATTTTATTCTAAACTTGGACCATATTAATAATTCGAATTTATTTCTTATTAAACGAGAAATTCATTGCAGAGTTTGTTCATTTATTTTCAAATAAATTGACTTGCAAACATAAAAACTGCATCATGTTAAAAATTATTGTTTAGTATTCTGTTGATATTTACAAGTTTTCCAATTAAATTCTTTCTTACGTTACAGGAAAAAGCGTTCAAAATTTTTTCAGAAAAAAATACCGTCTCATTTTAATGTAATTCCGCATTCTCTTAAAACTCTTTGATCCGGTTTTTATGATTGCAAGTGTAAAAAAGTTAACAAATAGATTAAACAATTGTTATTAAATTGTTTGGTTTTTTTATATTTATTGCAATTTTTGTTTTCAATATCATTATTACTAAGACTCTAGATACAAAAACCGTGTTTTTGATTTGTGATTTTTCAGTTTTAAAGATTTGAAAGCAATTATTTTTAAGCAACAGTCAATGTCAAAAATAGGTATGCCAATCATTCAAGCTTCAAATTTTTTTCTCTTGTTTTGTTTTAACAATAATAATATTATAATTTATTTTAATATTACATTTGAAACTACTAAAACCATATATGTACAATATAATTGAACTATTGACAAAAGTAAGGGACACCTTAAATATATGTATATATAAATCACGTTTTTTGTATAGAAACCAA
Source organism: Episyrphus balteatus (assembly GCF_945859705.1). NCBI lineage: Eukaryota > Metazoa > Arthropoda > Insecta > Diptera > Syrphidae > Episyrphus > Episyrphus balteatus. The sequence continues at coordinate 2,185,619 of NC_079136.1, read as the reverse complement.
TGTTACGCATACACCACAGTGACCCAATTTCGTATTATGAAAACAGTCACTGATACAGTATACAGCTTTCTTTTAAACCTTAACATGTAGATATTGGAAGCGTAGAGTCTTATAATACTTAAATTTTAAGTCGAGAGAACTAAAATTTTTAAGGACAGAATAACAAAATGATAAAATCCTCATTTTGGTTTAAAAAAATGGAACAGTTTTGAGTAAACTTCTTTACAATGTTCAAAAAATGGATCGTATACAAAAATGAGAACTTGAAGAATTTTCTCACTTTTCAGAATATTGAGATCGACTTCAAGAAAATGTTCTGAAAAGTGAGAAAAGATTTCGAGTTAATTTTTTTTGCATTATTTCTAATGACGCAACGGAATTGAAAAAAAAAAATTAATTCTTAGCAAATTAGTGGAATCATTGAAATTTTGAATCTTTTTTCTAATATTTCTATTTGAAAATATTTTTGTTAACTATGTGTAAAATGTAGTGAATTTTAAAAATATTGATGTAATCGGCTTAAGGGGATATTAATCGGATTTCTGTGATCTTTAAAAAAAATTATTAATTAATCCTTATATGTTAATACCAGCAACTCAGTTTTTATATGTATATAAAACACAAATACTAACCCTGTCTTTATATGTCATGTAAAAAGATGATGGAAAGTTAATAGGCATCATGCTAAAACATTTCTAATGAAAATGTCAAAGAAAGGAAATTTATTCATCAATAAAGTTAAATGTTTTTCAACGGTATCAATAAAACAAACAAAAAAAAAACAAAAACAAAATCGATACCTTATACTTGAGAACTTGAAAGATAATAATATACACTTCATTTAATGCACAGTGATGTGCAAAAAATTTGTATTTTGTATTCTAGAACGATTTTTTAGGATGTGTAAAGAAATAAAATTTGTATCCTTTAAATTTGAACATAAAACCGCAAAGAGCGTCCTTTCAGTTGCAACTACAATGTTTTTGAAAATTTTAGTTTGTTTTTGTCACATCACTGTTAATATATGCATTCCTGTTTTTATATCCCATACAGAGACAGACAAGAAAATAACAAAAACAACAAAGAAAAAAAAAAAAACGAACTTAGGTTTGATGGATGAGTTGGTCGTCTCTTCAACAAAAGTTTGACTTCCAAAAAAAAACTTGAAACTTTTTCTCACCACCACCACTTCTCCTGGGGTTATATTAAAACCCTAGTCTCGTTAGATATAAATATCAACTCTCCCAACCAAGTGTTTTTTCTTTCCTTATTTTTTTTTTTAAAGTTTGGCTAAAGGATTACCTACATTTTAAGTACCATGTTCAGGGACTTTTCTAAATGTTCTAGGTTGACATGTTTTATTCATCATTCGAATTTAAAATGAAAAAAAATAAAAAAAAGGAAAGAAAAATTGAATGAATCATTTTGGTGAATATCTTTAACACTTTTATCAAGATTCTAGAAAAGAATTAAATTAGCTTTGATTTCATTGAGAAATGATTTCAACGGCGTATACAAGGGGGGGTCATGACCCCCCCCAAGAACTCAGAACTTAAAAAAGAATTTTTTGTGTGATACTGAAATCTCTTGAGTAAGATTACACCGGCACACAAAATAAAAAAAGTGTCATGTACCAGGAACCAGACCTATGTTTCTATATGTTTTTAGGCACGCTGAATCCGAATTTCAAGTCCGTTTGGCCCGGTCACCCTCCAGTTTTGAGCTGTGACTGCATTTTGTTTGGATTTTTATGACTTTTTTGGAGTTTTTTGCATTTTTCTCAAAATTGAGGGGTGTTCGGGCAAAACGGACTTGAAATTCGAATTCAGCGGGTCCAAAAACAGGGCAGGGCTTAATACAACTGAATGTTTTTTATATTGTAAACCGCTGATTAATACCTGAAAACGGACGAATCCCAAAATATCGCCAAAATTATTCTTTTTGTCTTTACTATTTTAATAGAGGTATTTTAAATTCCCATTCAATTTTAAAATAAAATTTAAAAAAAATATATTTTCAAATGCAATTTTTTTTACAAAACTTTGCGATTCGTTTGCCTGAGGTTAGGAAGACTTTTAATTCAAAAGTTAAAACTGTTATTAAGTAAAAACGATTTTTATTTTAACTTTCTGGGCTAGCGGAAAACAATGAACAGTTGTTTTAAGGCAAATTATTCAATCGAAATACTCGTACAGTACATTTTATTTTTAGGAGAGGATAGCCTCAATTGGTCAAAGTTAAAGCCTAGTACGCTGCTGATAAGAAACGAAAAATCCCATACAAAAATGAAACAACGAAATGGTAAACCAAAAATTTCGTTCAACTTTTCGTTCTGTAGTACGCTGTTCGGCACAACGAAATTGAAAGTCTAAACTTCTTTTTCGCACACAAACAATTGCCGGAGACATTCATTGTGTGTGGAAAAATGACATTTTGATTTTTTTTGTTTGTTTTTGTTGTTCATTTTGTCATTGCATGTCTTTCTGCGATGCGTGTTTGCTTTTTTTCACTTATGTTTTGCAATTTTTGAGTATTTTTCGGTCCAGATTTCGCAAGCATTTCGTTGTCCTCGTGGAGACCGACGAAAAATTTCGTTTCACATCAGCAGCGTTCTAGGCTTTAAGGCTTAACGCTAAACTTAAACGAATCTCATACCGTTTTTGTTTGGTTATTTTTAGAACTACATTCGGAACTTTTCGATTCGAAATGCAAGACGCACAAATTTTAATGTTTAATAATTCAAAAAGCCCATTTTCAGGTTTATGCCTGATATCAAAACTTTTGAAAAAAAAAAAAAAAAAATTGGCATGACCCCCCCCCAAGAAGCAAACCTGTATACGCCCCTGAATGATTTTAATAGTTTTTTTGTTCGTTCCTACATCATGTTTATTGGAATTTTTAAGAAAATCCTTCTTTTCCGAATTTTATTGTTATTTTTAACGAAATCCATAATAGATTTTGGTATTCGTCATAAGGATACAAAAAAAGGATTCTTCGAAAAATTTTGTGCGGAAAATATTGGTGACTGGACTTCGTGTAAGAAGTTTAAATTGCCTTTGTTTCTGAATGTAGTAAGTTGTAAATAATTTTGATCTGTGAATTTAAACATTTTAAGCATATTTACAAGAACACATCTCCAATTGTGAATATTTGCCATTTATCGCTTGAAAACAATTCAAGTTTAATTATCTCAAGAACACGCACATAAAGAGAAATATACAATATAATAATTACATTCCATTTGGAAAGCATTCAAAGTCTTTATTCTTCAATTTTCAAATTTCTTTTTTCATGTAGTTACCTAATAGATCTCAAGAAAATGTACCTACTGAAAAGTTAAAAAGAGCTTAAATTAATTATTCTGCATATCGTCTGCTCGGAATCTTTTTGAAGGTTTTTGCCTACAGATCGAAAACGGTCTCACAAATCGAAAAGTCGTTTAAGTAACAAATGAAGGTAATAAAAAGGTGTGCAACTTTTTCTACGAACTATTTTTCAAAAAAAAATCACAATAAAAGAAGGGATAATCGAAAAAGAATTTAACATATATCGTATTAAATTAATTTTTCTTAAAGTTTTCTATAGGTACTTTTTTTTCTGTAGGTTCAAAATTGCTCGAGTTATGTGGAAAAGTAAAATTTTTATAAAAAACAAAATGGCAGCAAAATGTGGTTTTCGTTTCGTGTCTTGATACTTTTCGAGTCCCGAAGTCAAAATGCATTTATGAATTTTTACCAGCAAAAGTCTATCTCTCCCGTGCAGGGTCTCAGGATCCGAAGTAGCTGGCAAATACCTTAACTATATCTTAACTGTTTGTAATCTTACAAAAAGTTGTGATAACGGATGAAAAAGGAATCTTCTTACCGATTGCACAGACCGTCGTCGAAGCTATTATCTTCATTCGGGTATTAAGACAATGTTTCTTCAGACAAGCTTTTTCAGTCCTCAAAATATCCTATGTGGACCTTTCTTCAACAACTCCGAAAAAATACTGACCAATGCAGTGAGTAATTTGTAAGCTGCACCAAGAAGGGTTAGTGAAAGGATATACGTTTAAAAATTCTGGAGTATTTTTTAATACAGCTCTTGTATAAAACTTTCAATACAAAAACTATTACATTTTAATACTTCTAAAATATTAAAATATTATTAATCTTTTTGTATTAAATTTCAATATTTTAGTATTAAATTTACTACTTGTAATACAAAAATTACTAGAAAATAGCCTCTGTGGGTTAAATTTAGTGATGGAAACTATCGAATGATTTGAACTATCGATAGTTTAGTTAGTAACTGAATGATTTGAACTATCGAATAGTTCATTCATTCATTCATTTATTTAGAGCCAATTTTTCAATCTTCTAATAAACAGTCAGTTAACTGTTTGACGAATAAAGTTATTAGGCTCATAAACAATCAGATAAAAACAATGAATTTTTCAATCAAGAATAATTTATTCTACAGAATAACAAAAAAAAATTGTCAAATTGAAAAATATTTAAAATTAAACGTCATTTGTATTCATGATTGTTTTTGTTTTCTTGTGTTCCACTGTATTTTTTTTTAAAATTCTTTCAAAACAGCTTTGACAACTGACACAATATTTTTGTTGAGATTATTTCTTAGAATAATTTTTATTCGTCTCTGAAAGAAGCAGATAGTTTTATTCTTAGGAATAAGCTTTATCTGCTTGTTGAAAAATTGATTTTTTCTCTATCCTTAGGAATAAGTACTAACTGACTGTTTAACTGACTATTGAAAAATTGGCCCTTATTCGAATAAAAACTATCGAAAAAACTATCTAATAAAAAAAAAAACTATTCGAATGAAACTATCGTATAAGAAAACTATTCGAATGAAAAAACTATCGAACAAAAAAAATCATTCAAATGAAAAAACTATCGTTTAAGAAAACTATTCGAATGAAAAAACTATCGAACAAAAAAAAACATTCAAATAAAAAAACTATCGTTTAAGCCCTGATTTTTCAATCGTCAGATAGACTTACAGAAGAATAAATGTCAATATAAAAAAACTTTTATTCCTAGGAATAAGCTCTAACTGAGGTTTATCTGACTATTGAAAAATTGGTCCTATTCGAATGAAAAACTATCGAACAAAAAAACTATTTGAATGAAAAAACTATCGAATAAAAAACTGTTCGAATGAAAACAGTAACTAAATGAATGAATGAATATTTTACAACTATCGATAGTTTGATAGTTTTTATTCGATAGTTCCCATCACTAGTTAAATTCTAATCTTGTATTGAATTTTAATATTTTTGTATTACATTTTAATATAATTTTATTACATTTTAATATATAATTGTATTAAAATATAATACAAATTTATTAAAAAACTAATATAGAAAGTATTAAATTGTAATACAAGAATATTAAATAAAAGAAAAAAAAAATCTATTGTTTGAGGTACCTTTAAAAAAAAATTGAATAAAAAATTGTAAATTTGTACTAAATTGATAGCGCTTTGTGTTTTTTCGAAGCAAAATGCATACATTGCAGATAAATTTTGATCGACAATAAGATTTAACATGCCACAGTTTGTGAAACAGATAAAATAGAGACAACAATATCACCATTATTATATTATTTATGATTAATATTTATTTTCAGTAATGAATTTTGGAAAAAGAATACAATTTATTAACTTTTAATATATTTGGTATTGAATTGAAATATTTTTGTATTATCTTTGAATAAAATTCTTATTAGAAATTAATATAAAAAGATTAAATTTCAATATGCAATGCTTAAAATTTAATACAGTTGGTATTAAATTCTAATATAAACTGTATTATTTTTTAATACAACTATATTAAATTGTAATACAATTTGTTTTAACTAAAATATTTTAATATTTGTCATGTATTAAATTTTAATACAATTCTGGTACCTAACCCAAAAAGTATTACAAAATACTCCAGAATTTTTAACCGTGTACCCAATATTTTGGGTCTGAAGGCGTTTAGCACAGTCACTGAAAGTGTGAAGATACAACTTTCTTTTGAGGAGGGAACAGAACTCTCCTTCAAAAAATTATATTGCTAAGAATTTGTTTAGTACTGTTCATTAAAAAGTTCCAAATTGTATGTACCTTCATGATTTTCTTCCTTTTTCCTAAATTATTCATTCCTTTTTTTTTTTAATTTGCTTACATACCTGTGCCAATTTTCATACAAAACGAACTTTAATTTACAAATTAAAATAATTCCAGGAAAGCACATAACGTACAAAAAATAAAAAACAAACTTTTTTTTTACGATTTCACAAAAGAAACATTCTCCATGATTTGTTCGAAAAGCAACAAAAAAAAAAAAAAAAAAACGATATTTGATTAAATAAATGCGATTTAAACTCTATCCATTTGAAAGCCATTTCATACAAAAGAAAAGTAAGAGATCAATTTTTTTAGGCTTCGGGATAAGAAAATTCAATTGAATGCTTTATGCCCTCACCTATTCAAAATGCAGCTTCTTTATCTTCATCCATTTATCTAAATCTATTTTCGATAAAATCATAGTTATCTACCTTAGGGACACCTCCTCCCACTGCTCCTTTTCCTTCATGCCTCAATCGTTTGCCACTAAAGCAGTAGCAGCCGTGGTGGCGTAGGTTTTAGGTATCACAACACCCCCCCAGAGATTGACTTCCGAGTCCGAATTTTAATTTTGCCTCCTTCCTCAACATAACCTCTTTTATTTCCCCAAATTCAATATAATGTTTGTTGGTATATATAAATGCGATGGAATAGTATAAAACCTCTCAATGTGCCCTAATTGAATTGTAAGCAGGCAAGTTGGAATTTCTCATCGGAATAAATCGAACATATATAATAGAAGAACTGATGACGCCGATTAGGATGAAACGACGACGTTCGTGGTAAACGATAATTTATTCAAGTGGTTTCTTTTCTATTTTTTTTTTTCTTTTATTTTTTTTTTCTTTTAAATCAATATAATCTCGGCAAGGAATTGTACTCTCTCAGATCAGTTCAGCCGTCATTTCAGCTCGACTAGCTTCAGGCCGCCCGCGCCCCATCCGTCCTAACCCCGACCCCAAAAAAACCAACCTCAAGCCCATCATGCAGTGAAATGGATTGAGTGATATCCGTTCGAATTAAACTTAACTATATAATGAATTCGGATGATTTTTTTTTATATGTATATTTTTTTTTCATTTTTATTTCAATACTCAAAAAGGCACTTTGTCTGAGATGTTTCTGGATGAGGAATTTTATGGAATTAATAATGAATGCATTCTTGGGGGGCTTAAAGCCTTAACCTATGTATATTGAAATTGTTGAATTATTTTATGAATCTGGGTTCAGGGTTGTGCAGAGGCAGTATACTGTTAGCTATTTAAAATGATCACATGAAATAAATTAAACATTGACCACAAGCTTTAAATTTAAAATACAAAATTGAGAAAAATTGAACTTTAAATAATTCTAAAAGCTACAGGGTTCTTGAATTTCTAGCGTTAAGTTCGTAATAATTTTTATCATTTATAACTTACCGAAAAAGCCAATGATTCGCGTAAAACGTGTAAGAACTTATTTATAAATGTTTAATTTGTCATCAAAACCATAAATAAAATGAATCATTGGCTTTTTGGGACCAATTACAGATATTTTACTGTCTCTTCGAAAAAAAAAACACCCTTTCACCAAAATTTTTTTTTATGAAAACTATTTATTCTTGCTTTCTATCCCAAAATCAATGTTTTAACCAAATTTCATTAGGGTAACCCATCATTTTTGTTTTCACTCAAAAAAAACACCCTGTTAACCATGATATTTTTATAGACACTTAAGATTCTTGTTTCTTATCTTAAAAGTAACATAATTGCTAAATTTCAATAGGGTACCACTAATATTACTCTTGTATTTCACACTTTTTCCAATAAACTCATATTTTCTTTACTTCTAAAAAAAAACACCCTTTCACATAAAAAAATTTATAGACTTACATTATTCGTAGTTCCAATGGGAAATAGAACATATTTAATGAATTTCTAAAGGGTACCATTCATACCATTGATTTTATCGGACTTATCGCGGATTTTTCCCTATTTCCCAAAAAAAAAAACACCCTTTAACCTAAAATATTTTTATAGACTTTTTGAGTTCTTGCTTTCTGTTATAAATGAAACATTTTTACCAATTTTCATTGGTGTAACAATTTTTTTCCCAGTTTTTGTGGTACTAATTCCGAATTTCATCATTTCTTGAAAAAAAAACACCCTTTCACTCAAAATAATTTTTTACTTTTTATAGATTCTTAATTCTTATACCAACCAAAACTATTTCACCAAGTTTTAAAAATTAATAAAATATAAGTTAGCTGTTATGATACCTTTCTCACACACAAATTAACCTATCAAAAAAACACCCTTTCACCCAAAATATTTTTAAAAACTTTGTCCTCACTAACTTTGTCTTAAACCTTCATCCCAAATTTTGTCAGTGTAGCATGTTTTTCACATGGGTTTCGGTTATATTTTACCTGTTGAGGTAAAAAAACATGCACCCTGGTTTTTAATCGGAAATAACTTTTCTTAGAGCAATCGTATTGACTTTATTTTTATGTCATTAGATTCAGCATCAAAAAATACCTTGAAAACATGTGACATATGATGATATTCAACAAAAAATTTTTTTCAGTATATTTTTGACCTTCACCCCCTCCCTCTTGTCCGCGAAAAAACACCCTTCCACCCACCTTTTTTTTATAGACTTTTTATGTACTTGGTTCTTATCCCAAAAGCAAACTTTTTGCCAAGTTCCATGAGTGGAACATTTTTTTTTTTATTTCTTGGTTTTATGTACTATTTTACCTGTACTAATATGAAATTAATTGAAATTGTACAATTATAGCTTGTTCTATTATCTATTTACAGTATAAAATTCACTCATTTATCTATTAAAACAAAAAATTTATAACCAATTGATTTTTCCTGTCGCTTTTTCGTTTCGTAGTGTTTCAAATCATTACGATACTAAAGAAGTTTTCACTTCAAAAAGAAAACTCACTGTCTGAACCCTTCTTTCATTGCTTAATGAACTTTCCCGATAACATCTTGTTTAGAAACTTTTTTGCTAGCCTTAAAAAGCATTCGGATTTTTCTAGAACTTTACAACTTTAATGCGCACCAGTCTCTGCGATCTGGTTAATGATTTACGTTTGACCTCACCCCAAATCAACCAGTCCTTCTACAAATGAATCTGCACCCTTTTAACCAAAAAGAATCTTGAAAACGTGGAATTTTACAGCGCGACATTGGCTTGAAATAAAAATCAACTGTTCAGTTGAGTAACTTAAGCAAATTACTTCGGAACCCGGCCCGAAATAGCTCCGTTTTATAAATCGTTTATTTTTAAACGTTAGAAATTAAAATAGCTTTAATCTGTATGGGTTCAATATTGCCAATATCAAAAAACATAAATTTTATATAAATTAAAAATGGTATAAAAAGATTCAACGTTAACCATATTACATTTAACATTGCTTTTTTCCCCAGTGTATATATTTTTAAAAAATCCAGAAGTTTATTCCTATCTGTAAAATTTAAATCAAGTAAATTGAATGAAGTTTTTTTTGAAAATTGGTTCTCAAACTCAGAAGAAAGAAATTTGAAAATATAAATCTTAAAAATCAATTGGTTTGAAATTAAAAAAAAAACATGCCATTTAAAGATTTTTGATCTTCAAATGAAGTATGCCATTTAATTTCTTGTTCAATAAGGAATTTTGAGAAAATTTCAAATAGTTTTTTTTTTTTCTACATAAAAAAAAAGTCAATATTTATCGACATATAAAAACAAAGTTTCAATATAATTCATTCGGCCGTTTTCAAAAGATTGATTTTTCAAAAAAAAAAAAATTGAACTCTTTGTTTAAAACCCAAAAAAAAGGATTAGTTTGAAAAGGAGAATGGGCAATTTTGTATGGAACTTGGACGTTCCGTGGCCAAGAACGATTTTGTTATTTTTTGATGTAGTTAAGTCTTACATACTAGAGTTGGGCACTTTAGTTCATTTGAGTGATCGATCACTTAAGTTCAAATCACGATACTGAACTAGTTCATTTTAGTTCAATTTATTTTAATCATTCCGGTTTTGTTACAAATAAAAAACAAAATTAGTTTGTACAAACTGTATCCAAATTTATGTAAAATTGACGCATTCTACATAATAAAACAAATACAACCTTAAAATAACAGATAGGGTCAATGTGGGTAAATGTAAACAGGGATGAATGAGAACATGGCTCATAACGAGCTTCAGTTAAATCTCTTTGACGCATACATAAGTCTAAGAGGATATAATATATGGAGTGCTTGTGCTGTTGGTTCCGTGAAGCTTTTATAGAGGGCTCTAGTTTCTTTAAGTTTTTCGATGAGTGCATGCCTCCATTTTATTTTCATTTGATGGCTGTCATCAACAAGCGTGTTTATTTACAGCTGCGGAACCGGACTCGCACTGAAAAACGAAGGCAGCGACCCCTATCCATGCATATGGCGTTACAATGTATTAGGTATAGGAACAAACATAAGTACAAATCGCGGACGCATGTGTCTTTTAACTTATACGTCAAACTCATTCCTGTCAAGAGAAAACTAATTCGACGAGCGTTTTTTCCGTGAAAGATAGTTTTTTAAAGTGCCAAACAAGTCGTTAGTCTTTCAGAAAAATTAAATATTTTTGCAGATTCAATTAAGTCAGTATAATTTGCAAATACTTTTTAGTTTTGAATTTTGATGTAGATTCTATGTGAAACAAACAAATTTTAAAATAAAGGAACATTGCTAACGTATTCTGGGGGTAAATGTAAACATATACAAATACATACTTTCGCTGAAATTATTGGTTTTAATATAAATAAAGTATTTTTAGTCAATTACTATGGCTAAAGTGCCACGGAGTGACGGAGTCACATTTTAAAGTAGCCAACACCATCATTTTCAGTGGATGATCCCTTCAAGCAAACGAGTCCCACCTCGGTCCGAATCCACTCCGCCTGAGTCCGACCTCGACTACGAATCGGGTCCCACGGCGGCTCAAATTAGCATGGAAATTATAATCACCGCGGAGCCGATTTTATATGTATTGGTTTTTTCACCACGATTTCTCCTTCGACTTTGTGTTCATACACAAAAAGTTGCAAGTGTGTGAGTGCAACACCGTTTTTCTCGTTTTGAGGTCGGAGTCGGAGTGTCTTTTGTGAACTCAGTTTTCTTGCTTGAAGGGAAGTTGCAAAATCGGTCTTTGACGTAAAAAAAAAATATGACGTTCAGAGCGGCAGATGATAGTGCCTAGCTACACGGTGATTTTTCAATCGCCTAAGCAGTGAGTTTGTAGGCAAGAGGGATGAGAAGTGAAGGGGGAAGATGCTCACGAAGGGAACTGAATTTTCTGAGGGCAGTACAGTTCCATTGCTAAATTTTTCCTCTTTTTGACGTTTGCTCCTAGAAAAGTAAAAGTGGAACGTGACTGGGCACAACAGTGTGTAGTCACCGCATGTGATTTTTCAATCGATTGAAAAATCACTGTGTAGCCAGTCACCTAGGTTGCTGTTTAGTTTGTTGAAAAAAAAATATTTTTTGCTATTTTCGCGAACTAAATTGAACTAAGTAGGTGAACTAAGTTCACTAGTTCACCAAGATGAACTAGTTCATAGAACTCTTTTTTTATTTTTATTTTAACCTTTATTTATTAAATGTCAATAATTTATATTTTTATTTTAGAAAATTCAAAAGTTTTTAATTATTAATTATCTGTCAACTTATAAATGTAACAAAATAATATTTTCATGTAGGTAAGTTTAAACAATTTTTGTAATAGTGTAAAAAATTTTCAATATTATGTAATATTTAACAGATTTAATAAAATACCCTTGAAGAAGTCGAGAAATTACGACGAAACGTAGGGAGAAAGTATGAAATAAAGATTTTTATTTGCATATAGAAGGAAGTGACCAAAAAAGCCCGATTCAACATAAACAAAAAGCAAAAGAGATTACACATGTATTTTTCAGTATTCAAATACTGAATTATTCACTCTTAAATAAAACAAACCTATCATTACGTATCATGTATTATGCCTACGCTTGAAACAGCTCTATTCCGAAAACGGTTGGATTTACAGCAAAATGCATACAGCAATATTTGTAGATAATTTTATGACGAACAGATTTTCTATAGACCCCTATTGACCTCCGAGCAACAGTTCACGAGATATATGCGAAAAACTGATTTTCGTGACCTTTTGACCTCTATAACTTCTAACGCGGAAGCGATATACGCCGTAACGAAGGTCTATACCAAAATCGAGCCCAGTAGGAATTTTTCCGCTGATAAAACCTAAAATTACTACTATAACAATTGTATGAATTTTTCTTAAAATCTAAGAAACTTTTCATCAACATGTTCAAAAATTTTCGAATTCGTTTATGAACAGAATTCATACAATTTAAGAACTTATTCTTTATTTTTAAAAAAGATTCAATCTCTTATGAATTTGTTCTTAAAAAGATTCTTAAATTTAATGAATTTTTACATTCACTCATTTGCCATGAATTTTTACATTAATTTAATGTACAAATTCATTAATTTAATGTACCTTTTTGGTTCAGACGCAACACAACGCGTTTCGTAAGATTAGTTATTGCAACGTATGTTTTTAATATTTATTTTCGAGGTAAATATGTTTGTATGCATATACTGAGATATATTTTCATTGCAGGAGTCGCAAAGCAAGGCAAAAAGTCATATTACGCATTTTTATTGTGTAAAAGTACAAGCCTATCTTGAGGGAAAAAAACATCTTAAAATCAACGAAAACCACGTTTTTTTAATTTATTTTTCGGAATGATTTTGTTTTGAAGACGATAATTTTAAAAGCAAAGTAGAACATCGTTAGTTTGAAGTAGTTTGTAGTTATAAAACATCCTTAAATCAAAGTTGTTTCAACTTTGAAAAAAAAGCATTATCTAATTAAAATTAAAAAAAGAATAAAATTGGGGATCCATCTTACAACTCCTGGGTTAGAGGCAAATGTTTTACCAACGTCCTATCTCACTGTTAAAAATTGGGATGATAAAATGCAACAAAAGATAAAGTCCGACAAAAATTTCAAATTTTCTTACATGGAATCAATTTTAATTTAAATATGTTTTATTTTTGTTTTTTTTTTTTTTTTTTTTTTAACATTAAATCAGCGTGATCCATATTTTTTTCCCTCAGTGTATGCCAAAATAAATAGAAATCAATTAGAAACTGTGTTTAGTTGAATAAATACTAATTTTAAGGTTGAAAAATAAATTTGATCAGGTTTTTGATGCAAAAAAAATTAATAACAGAAAAAATCGCAGTTTTTTAAGGTCGTTACTATGCCAGTTTAGTTGGTACTTTTTATCTGGCGAAAAAATTATTTACGTTGGAAATTTCTTGCCTAAAAGTAACTTCCATGTTGGAAAGCACGTCATGATTTTCTTGCACTACAAAAAAAATACACTGCCATCCACCAGAAATTAATCTTCACATGTCCATGGGATTTTGAATTGAACGCATTCAGGGCCAAACTGTACATCAATCACACATTATGCAATGACTGACTTACTTGTCAAGTTCAGCGATACCTTTATATTCATTAATTAAAATAAAAAAATAAATAACTTGCAAAAGTATTCTAGATTATCATTCTCATTTAAAAGTTGGAAAAAAAACTCATAGAAAACTTATATTTGTTGGCAATATACACTTTTCAATTAAAAGTCAACTTTTTCATATTTTAATTTAAAACCTACATAATTATTATAAAGTATTATATAAATAATGTAGGTACGTGTAATTGTTTTTTTTTTGTCACAAATTAAAAATGAAAAGAACCTCATATTATTGTGAAAGAGATGAAAAAAAAAAAAATTAACGCTAGAAGAATCTTCATTAAATTCCACTTCAATAAATTCTGAAAAAAAAAAAAAATATATAAAAAAATACAAGCTATCAACTTTGTTTTGTAGCAATCAACAAGATTTCAAGCAAAAGTTTGACTTTGACAGATGAAATGTCTGGCTGGGCACGTCCGTTGTGCCAACGTGTAACAGAAAACATTCAGTTCAGCCTTTAATCATTTTTTTTTTTTGTTTTTTTTTTTTAACTTGAAAAAAAAAAGTTTTGTTTTTAAATATTTCATTGTCAGTTGTCAGTATGATGGCGTGATGGTGATGATAAATACTGTCATATTTAAGTTTAATAAGGTCATTGATTAAAAACAGGTTTTTCTTTTTTGATTGGCTGAATAAAGAGGAAAACATGTGAATGGTCTTTCGAATTGTAATTTTATAAGTGAAAAATAAAGTGATGAGAGATTATTGAGAAATTGGAAAAGTCATCTTTTCTTTTTTAATTGGTATTTTTTATTTGTCAATAAAATGGAGGAGTTTTTTCCGTTAAATTAGCAATAAGGCAATAACCAATTAATTATTTAGACATTAAGAATACCAAGTTTTTACTGAAGAGAGCAGTTGAAAATGTTTTTCTTTACTTTTCACTCACCTAACTTCTTGTTCCGATTTCGCTAGCATCCAATAGACCTTAGATTTTTTTCGTCTTGATCCGAGAGCTATAAGTTGAGAAACGGCACAGCCTTCTGGTAGAGGTGGCCTTCGAGGTATTTGACCGGTCCAATGTGCAATTGCTAACATCTCAGGAGCTTCCTTAACGAGGATTTTGCCCGCTGGTGATGATCTTCCTGGTTCCTATAAATAATTTAAAAAATTATAAAATTGGTTAAATTAATTTTTATAAAATAATAAAAAAAAAAATATTTACCGTAAACCAGGCCATAGTTGAATCATCATATAAAACTACCCATTCTTCTGACCAACGATTCCATAGGAGCTGTTCTGTAATGTGAAAGAATACGTATCAAGTATTTTCTAAGACAAAAAAATATTATTTAAGGAAATGTCAATTTTTAGGATTTATTTTTACTCAATGTTAAAGTATTTAAAAAGTATGCGGAAGCTTAATATCTGGACGCAATAAATTTGGGTTAGACAAGGGGGAAAGACACACCTAAGAGCCCCCGCACACTACAAACTTTCTATCGGCCGACAGTTTAGTCGGTCTCTTAATCAGTAAGGAAATGAATGAAAGTGCGCACACTACAACGATTAGGTATCAAAAAGTTTGTTTGATCGAAAAAATAGTTTGTTTTGGTACACAATTACCTTCAAACTAAAACATTTCTTACCCAGCCGACTATTTGGTCGCCTGCCTGTGCGCCCCAACCCGACTAAACTATCGCCCGATAAAAAGTCTGTAGAGTGCGGGGACTCTAAGCCTCCAAGCCGTAATTAAGATATTATAGAAAATCAATTGGTTTGATTATTATTTGGTGTGCGATAGAAATTTTATACCAACTACATATCTAATTTTGTCTAGTAAAGAAAAATGTTACGTATACGCCACAGTAATCTGTACTTATTATTACTTTATATCTTAGTATTATTGTTATTTTGTCAGATGAGACAAGATTGAGCTTAAATTCAAGTTTAAATGAAACACGTGAAGAGAAAGTTTGGGGAGAGTTTGCTTCACAACATGTAAAGAGTTAATGAACTTTCCTAAAATACGTGACTAATACCTAGAACGGCAAGCGTAGCCAATCAGTCCTAGCACTAATCCACAGTATATTCTGTTGGACGATAATGCAATAATTTATCAATGTAACATAAAATCTAATGGTTTTTGAGTAATTAAAGTGATAATTTAAATAAATAGGCCAAAATTGTTAATAATGAATAAATTTTTTTTTCGAATTTAAGCTTTTTTCATTTTTTGCATTTTCCGAGAATATGTACTATGGTATACCAATGTAAATTTATGTTTACACCATCAAAAAGAAGAGATTTTAACGAACAAATTACCCACCGATTTTTTGAAAAAAAACTGATATTTTGACACGTGAATTTTCGATTGAAAATTAGGGTGTTTTTTTGATATTAAGTCAAAATAAGATTAAAAAATTAATATTTTAAATCAAATAAATTACTGTGTATTTGAGACATAATAAGGTAGGTTTTCACCAAATTTTTTTAGAAAAAAACATCTTTTTGAAAAAGATAAAAATAAAAAACCAAAAACTCGGTTTTTTGAATTTTTCATATAAATTTTGAGGTTATGTGAAAAAATTGTAAATGCCTAAGTTGTAGATCTTTTTATTACCTACAACTTCGCCATATAACTTTTTTCCATAGAACTTGTAGTTTTGCAGGAAATCGAGATATACCATTTTTTACCATTAAAAACTCAACCCACCCACTTCCCGAACTCGGCTCGCCCGTAATTTATTTTTCCTTTAATTTTTATCTATTCACTTCCTTTTCCAATGGGTTTCATCCTACTATGATTTTTTCTTACTTTTTAATGTTTTTGAAGGCTTCGGCACTAGTCTAATACTGTTGTGTTTAACAAAACTAAAAAATACTTATTATTTTTAAAGTCATTTAAAATAAAATAACTAAAAATGCGTTAATTTTTTGCTTGCGTTAATTTTTTGCATTACTGTATTATTAGTAGTTGTTGTCTTGTCGAAACTAGGTTGACAAGCAGTCAGGTTCTGGATGCTTGCGGATTTTAATTGATTCTAATTTTTGGAAATTGCATTTTTTATAAGCTTTTACTTCGTCTGAGCTAGTTAAAATTTGTTGTATAACCCGATCATTTAAAGAAGTATGAAATTTTTGACTTAGTTAGGTTCCAAGATGGAGTAGCGTATAATTATTTAAGACCAAAATTTGTAGTGGCGTTTGCCCACATCATCTCCTCAAATTCATTTACAAAAAAGTCATTAACATTCGCTCTACAGCGTTCTCCATTCACTGTGGCCGGCTTCTTTGAAGAAATATGGACCAATGCTTTCCTCTACCCATAGTCCATAGAGCTTACCAAGCAATGACTCTTTAAAGATGTAACAATGGCTTGTGGATTGCCTATGATAACTCCAAATATATAAATTTTGCTCATTAACGTTGGCTGAACAAAATTTTCTTATGAAAAAAAAAAAAGGATTGAAAGGTTGAAAACCACACGTCTACAAAAACACCTTTTATGAGAATATTACTTTTTCGGATTGTGAGAGGATCGAAAAAATGTAAGAATTATCAATATTTTACAATTCGAAAACGATGTTTTACAAACCCTGATTTATTATAGGCTTTGAGAATTTTGAATTCCTGCTTTTAAAGTTCTGCTGTAGGTTTAGATGGAAATTGTTCTTTTCTAGGTGATTGTTTGAGGAGTACTTTTTGTTTTGATATTCGTAGCAGTATTCAACAACGTCGTATTTTTTTTATTTAGTATATGGTTTTGAAACCTTAAATTCCTAAAAGTAGATTCGTCGGTCTCACGAGAAAACCTCGTAACTCCACTTTTTTTCAAAAATGACTTTTGAATGACATTCTTTAGAAAATATGTCAGCGGAGCAACCCAGAAAAATTGTGGGAGTTACGAGGTTTTCTCATGAGACCGACGAATATGTGTCGCATTTCAGTAAGTTATAAGTTTCGTCGATGCTGAGGTAAAATTCCTTTCCTTTCCTATCAAGAGTTAAAAACAAAGTACTTTCTACTATTTTTAAACGGTCTTCTCTTAGAAAATCTTTTCTATTAGATACTAATTATAAACAGTCCATGGTTTTCGAAAGTTCAGAAAAAATAGGTAAAGATTAAATCAGAAAGTTAGAAATTGAATTAGAAAATACCTTATTAAGTTTGTACTATCTTGTTTCATGTATTTCAATGTTCATACTCGCTCTCTAAAATCTTGAGAAATCAGCAGTTGGTTTTATAATTCTTTCATATGCTCTAAATTTTCAACTAAATAATCAGTCAAAAAAGGTGCGGGGAACTAAGTCCACGGGAACTAAGTCCACTTTAGTAAAGTGGAGTAAGTTCCCATGCTAGGTGGGAATCTAATTCCCAAAAAAAACGTGTGGTTTTCGTTCCCTCTGAATGTTAACTTAATTCCCATTTGACCAAGAAGAAGTAAAATAAGAAGAAAAAGAGTCGCGAGTTTTTAATTTGACCTTTTACAGAATCTGGAACATCAGCAGTTCATTTCGAAATCCAGTTTTCAAGAAACTGAAAAGAGGGTAACACTCACGGAATTAACCCAATTGGATGTTAGTTCCATTTAATTTGGAATTAACATCCACGGGACAAGGCCCAGTTTACTTAAAAAAGTGTTGTTATTGGCGCCTTCCTGGCGATTTAACATACCCTTAGCGGAGCAACGAAGTTACATGAGCGGGACAGAGAACCCTAAAAGGGATTTAAAATACTGAGAACGCGTGAAGCGAGCCGGGCAAGGTTTCAGTTAGTTAAAAAGACCCCGACATTGGCGACTTTAAATATCCTAAGTGGACCGCTCACGCAAGTTCGTTCCTCTGCTTAGGTAATGTTAGATCCCCAGGCAGACGCAAATGTTTGTATGTTAGTGAAGTGTTATAATTTTCCAAACGCGAAGCGGAAAAACATTTGCTAACATGCGAATCTATTTAATTTGTACAAGCCAAACGCGAAGCGGAAAAAAATTTTGCCCAGGGGAGAATCAATTTTGAGGTGTGAAAATAAAAATTCGCGCGAATTTTTATTTTCACACCTCAAAATTGATTCTCCCCTGGGCAAAATTTTTTTCCGCTTCGCGTTTGGCTTGTACAAAATAAATAGATTCGCATGTTAGCAAAAGTTTTTCCACTTCACCGTGTTATCAACTTAAAAAGAATACATATCAAAAATATTTTCGAAAAGACTTTTACTTTCCATGATCTTATTTTGTCACGATGCTATTTCGACTAACCATTAAGTTTGCCAACTTCTTTTTTGTTTTTCAACATCTTGTAATTGTGCTTTGCATTGGACTAGGTACTACCGACAAAAATAAATCAAGACCGGTTCTACTATTGCATCAGCAGTGGTCAGATTAACTTGTCTCTTCAGGTACTTATACGCAAAAATAAAAAAAAAATACATGTGGGAAATGAGTACCGAAATTCTTCTTTTGGGACTTATGTCTCAGTAGTGAGGGACATACCTAAGTCCCGAATTAGATTCTAGTAAAGTGGGACATAAATTCCGAAAAAAAATCGGGACTTATGCCCCTGCTCGATTTTTTTTTACTAAAAAGTACTTATACGAAAAAATCTCGCTTATTTGATTACTTTCGTTTTTCGTTAAAAAATCGTTGTTGAAAATAAATTCTCTTTTGATTTTTTTGAGTGTGTACTAGGTTCCCATTAGGGAGTGGAATTCAAACCCACCTTGAATGGGAAAGAAAACCTCTTCACTAAAGTGGATTTCGTTCCCACTCAATGAGAACGATGTCCCTCAGTGGACTTAGTTCCCGTGGACTTAGTTCCCTGCACCGTCAAAAAACGCATGTGACCACCGGACCTTAATCTCGTTGCACTTTCTGAGCAGCTGAGATGTCATAGAGTTGGCTTGGAGATATCGATCACATAGTTTAAAGTTACGTAGTGAAAATTGGCATAAGCCGTTCTGCTACGCTTTAAAAACAACCTACCCTATGTAACTAAACTATAAGATTCCATGCAACAAATTCCCTTAACCTGTGACTGAATTGATTAAGGTGGTTTGTGGCAGTTGAAAAGTCACAGTGTATGTTAAACTACCGCTCATTAGGCTACAACAAAAAAGTGAATGTTACTGTCGATTATCAAAAATTTTACTAACCAATTCCAACCTCAAGTCTATATGAAAAGTTTTTTTTTGTAATGAGCTATTACAATAAAATTTAATAAAAAAAAAAATAATTCTTATACTTACTTTTGTATCTAAGTAAATATCCGCCTTTGACTTGCTTCCCCACCGCACCTGCAAATAACGAAAGAAAAATAGTTAAGTTAAGTATTTCAAAGTTTAAAGGTTCAAATATTCTTAAAAATTCTTTAACAAACAACGACTTGGTGGCCTCAATAGAAAACTAATAAAAAAGAACAAGAAGAAGATGATTTAAATTGTAAATGTTCGAGTAGAATTTTAAAGACAAAAAAAAAAAACAAAAACAAAAAAGAAACAAAAGAAAAGAGGAAGCCCCAGATGTACCTATGCAATTAATTGAATCCTTAAACATGTACAACATCCCATCAAGGCCCCCGCCTTACCTTTTACTCAACAATTTCAAAATAACTTAGTATATATACTCCTCTCTTGCACTTGGTCTACATTTTCTCCTCATACTGAAGCTGATGCTCTCGAACGTATAGTTTCGTACATATACACGATTCAATTATGCATACCCAGATATAAAAGTTAAAGTTAAGAGCTTTAATTTTGTATCCCTATTATCTGCTTTAAAGTTTTTTGCCCAGGACCCCAGCACCAGCACCAGCAGCATTAAAATAAGGGATAAGCAGCCAAGCCGGAAGAGCATTATGAAATTTAATTGAGAACACAAAAATGTTATTCCAAAGTAAAATTGTTTTAGTTAATTGAAAAACTCGGATTTCGCATTGCTAGCTTGTTTCATTTTCTCCGTTTTTGTTTCATTTATAAAGCCCCTCTCCGACCCCCTTGGGGAAATGGAAGCATCATAGGAGCAGGAAAAGGAAGTGATATTATAGCACAAAACGGATGGCAGCAAAAAAAAAATAAGCAAACAAAAATAAAGAAACATTCCCTTTATCGACTAAGAATACATTATTACAAGGCGTTCGTATCCGCAAGTGACGTTGCGTTTTGCCAAACGCAACAGGAGGATGATGGTGCGCTGCGATATGCTCTGATGTACATGTTCTCTTTTTCTCTCTCCGTCTCTCTCTCTCCATGACTCACAGCAGTGGGCCATGTTTAATTTTGACGGCTGGAAGCTTGGGGATTTGTCTTAAGGAAGGCGGATTTAATAGAAATTGTGAGGAGTTATCGGGCGGCAGCGGGGGGAGACTGAAATGTGTGTGTGGTTTGTGTGAAATCAATTAGAGAAATGTAACAGAGAAAGTGATGTTCTTGTTTTCCCCAGAGATGCAATTTATTTGTTTGTTTATTAGTTAAACAGATGCAGGAACGTTTTTACATTTTTTTTCTATTTACTTCAAAAATTGACTGTCAGGTAAAATTTTGTTATAAGCCAAATTAACTATTTTTTTAAATTTGGAAAGTAGGTTTCTTTAACAGGTATTGAATTTCTAAACCTTCATGATGTCATTCCTTATGATTTTAGATTTCCATTTGTGGGTTACGACAGAGGTGTGTGACAGAATAGGGTGACTAAAACCAGGGCAGAATTAATTTGCTTGCATTTTGTACTTCTGTCGTGTATCCTATTTTGTCAGTTTAACCTTTTATGAGTTCGTAGATGAACATTTTGAAATCAAGTAATAGACATGCGAAATTAAAAACTGCAATTTGCAGGCAAGATGACTTTATAGTGTGTGTTGGAAAATTCAATCCACTTCATGTAATTTTAAATTTCCAACAAGTTCAAATCAATCTTTGGCAGTATGGATATGATTAAAGGTGAGATGATGGCAAACTTCTGGCTTCTATTGATTAAAATTTGGGTTTAGTACAATATTTCATGTTTATTTTGTGATAAAGGTGAGTTTTGCAAACATCTTCTTTTTTACTTTTCATTATTATTCATTATTATTATTATTATTATTATTATTCTTCATTCTTCAATACAGGTACCTGTTTTTTTATTTTTTGAAATAATATGTACGTGGAAGGGAAAAAAATTCAGAAATTGTAACAAAAAAGTGTTCAAAATAGCCTTGATAACACTGGTGTGGAAAAAAAACAAAAAAAACAATCAGGAGCAAGAATTTTGTAAGGCGATTTAAATTGACTTTATTGTGCTGAATTCAAAACTGTTTACAGATTTATTCTATCACGCCTAGTTTTTGAGCTACACTCATCACTATTTTCGCTATAAACTCCCAAAAACTAATTTTTAATTAAGTTCTTTTTGATGTTTAGTCAAAAATACATATTTTTGCGTAATATGTTACTTTTTTTAAGTCCAAATCAGAAGACGCAAACTGGAATTTGGTTCAAAAAACCATTCATTATTTTAGAAAAAACAAGCAAGATTTTGAGGTATTTATCATAAATTTCTTTTTTCAATATCTTTGAGAAAAAAAAATAAGTAAAGGAAGGTCACGCTATTAGGAAAAATGTAAAAAAAAATTTAAATTTAAAAAATAAGTACCTTAAGGGCGTTTTTAAATGCCGTTTCGAAATTACATAAGTAGTTTTGCAAAAAAAAAATAACTTAACGGTGATGTAATTTGACGTCAAATGTATCAAAAAAAAACACGTTTTTGACCTGTTAATATTCAAGTATTTCGAAAACGTGACGTGGCAGTGAAATTTTTACTTCGGATTCGGACTCAGCTCACAAAAATCCTTTAGAAAAGTAGGGTTTTCTTCCTGCTCTATTTTCGTTGCCGACTAGTTTAATCTAGACATTGGAAAACCACAGACTGACCGCAATATTAGTCAAGAAAAAACTAAGTCCGAGCCGAAGCCAAAACCATTTTTCAAGACTCCTCATCGCGGTTAACCCAATGCTTTCAGATTTTTGGATGATAACCCCAGGAGAGCTTGACAATATTTTGTTTTTATTCTAAAATTTTTATTTGAGAAATGACAAATTTTCGGAATGACGAGATAAACATTTTCTCATTTTTAAAAATAAATTTTTATTTCATTTATCGAGATATAAAAAAAAAATAGTATTTTTTCGGGTGTAGTATTTTTTCGGATGTGGGCTAATTTCAGGGTCATCTTGCCCAAGATACCTGCCAGAAAAGTCGAAGCTTACATTCAAAAACTGTATGAGTTCTACAGTAAATGGTAAAAACTAAATAAAAACTGAACGGATTTTATAATCTTTGGACAACAATATCTTAAGGTGCTGCCACCTTATGGCGTTTATGGCAAGAGTTAGAGCACTGTTTCGCGGATGCCAATCAGATCTTCAGATTTCTTTATTACATTTTTATGTGGTGCTTAGTCTAGTAATTTTTCATTTAATTCGAAAAACTGTTTCCGTCACACTTGTGTATTAAACCTAGACCAAGCAAGTTAAGAAGCCAGTACACTGTAGCCTATCAAAAGATTTTAATGAATAGTTTTAGCATAAGGGCCTAACCTTGCGCACAAAGGCACTGTCAGTTTTTATTTCATGGATCGATAGGGGTATATTTAAAAGGCTTAACCCCAATTTCTCACCACCTGATCATTCTTTTTAGCGGAGTTATTCACAAAAATGCATTTTTTGGGATTTTTACTTCCAAGCTAATATCTTTGCTCCAGTATGTCGTAGACCAAAAAATGAACATACATTCTCTTCCTTATAATATTTTCTATCGTTGTATGTAATTTCATTGTATTAAAGTGAGTTACTACAAAATGCCAGTCAGTTAAAGTCAAATTCTAGTTGTTAAAAAACACATTTTCGTTTTTATTTCGAAAAAAAGCTTATATTATGGTTTTTCTAACATTTTTCTAACCTATTTTGTATAATTTTAAGAAAGCATCATTCCGTAAGAAAATTTAAAAAAATTTCTCTTGTTTATAAGTCGAATAATAGTTCTCAGTGATTGGGGTTGTTTTCATTGTTTCTTGTTATAAGAGATTTTGTCTCATGTTTTTCGTTGGTCATTTGGAACTTTTTTAAAAAATTAATTTCAGGGCTCGTGTGGGTCGTAGAGAGCTAATTTTTTTTTTTTTAATTGTCGATAATTTAAAGGACTACAACAGTATTTTGTTTTGTTAGCCAATACTTGCACCGTTTACAAAATAATAAGGCAATAGTTTGCTAAAGAAAAAAACGTCTTTGACTTAATATTACTTATTTTTTATTTGTTTCAACAAAAAGAATGTGCACTTAATCGATAGAAAATGTTGTAACGAACAATTAACAGCTTTATTTTTTGTCGTGAACATTTTGAAGCCGAGTGAAATAAAAACTGACAGTGCCTCTGTGCGCAAGGTCAAATGACGCTTTGACTGGAGTAATCTCTTCGCGAACAAAAACCCTATTTTCTTACAAAAAGTTTGCATAACAATAATTTTTCTAAAAAAAATGCCAATGTTTCATCAATTTTGGCAGCAATTTGGCAATTTGAAAATCTAGAAAATCTTAGCTTTTGGATATAGTAAATTATAGTATAGTATCGGCTGCAAAAATTTTGCTGCCCAGTGTTAATGGTCTTATTAAAATTTCATAAAAAAATTTTCTATAATTTCATATCGAACCATTTCCGTAAATAAGAATTGTAAGGGACTTTATCTTTAGTGACAACAGAGTTTATAGAAAAACTTGTTAAGGCTCGATTTATAAAATTTAAAAGAGATTGCTCAAATAATATACAGGGTGTCCCAAAAGTTAACGTCGAAACGAAAACGGTAGATATGGTAGGTGGTGACAGTTATCAGTTATTTTCTTAAGAAATCCGACTTTTTTATTAGGTAATTTTTTCCATATTATTCTAGTATTCTGAAAGGTTCTGAAAGGGTACAAAACTTAAATAATATGGAAAAATTACCTAATAAAAAAGTCGGATTTTTTAAGAAAATAAATTTTATCTCGGTTATTTATGAAATATTCTCAACAATGGGTGATATGCATAAAAAAAAGTAAATGCTTTTACTAGAGAGTTTTCAAGTATATACTATTTTTGATATGCAAAAAAATCAAGTAAATGCTGAAAATTAAGTATTTACTATCATTCATAGTAACTACTTTTTTGGATGAACTTTTTCAGTAAATACTTTATTCCGTATGCATAAAAACTAGTAAGTACTTTTTTTCTTTAGGAATTACTAGATTTTTTCAAGGTTACAAAATACTAACTTGTAAAATTGATAGTATATACTTTTTTGTTTTAAAACCGCAATTATGAAGCCGTGAAACTTATGAATAGCAGTCTTGAGTCATATTTTGACGAATTTGTATGTATCAATTACCAAAAAGTTTAGAATGATCGATTATCGGGCTCAGAGTTAAATTTAAAAAAAACTTTATCAATAAGTCATTATTGTAAATGAATAGTAATTTTTTTTCAATAAGTTTTTATTTTAAGAAGTAATGTCAAGTTTCAAAACTGTTGAGATAATTTCAACTCTGAATCATATTTGAATTGCCACTAGTATATTAACTTTACTAGCCATGAATAATATATTTTAAGGAATTCGCAATGAAAAAAAAAAAATGCAAAACTGTGTCGCACGTACATGCTCTTATGTCAAAAGTTGATTGAAATATTAAAGCTTTTTACAAATTCATAAAAGATTATTTTTAAAAATATAAAAAAAAAAAACTTTAAAATAATATAAAATTTGGTTTAAAGTTAAATAACGTTTTTTTTTTTAATGCATCACAAAGAATTGGAAATCTAGAGCCGCTTTTTAAAAAAGAAGTTTTTTTTCGTATAAAAATGTTTACAAATTTTTTAAAAAATAAAAATGGTATTCCATTAAAAAGAAGATATATTAATTGATAAATAAAAATAAAGTTTCAATAAAATTATTGAGTAGTTTTCAAAATAGATTTTTCATACAAAAATTCGAGCTTTTTTTAATCTAAAAATGATTTTATTGAAAATTTTGTTTTATTTTAATATTAAGGCCACTAAAAAGTTTTTGTTCATATTTTTTTTTATTGAAATTGGTGGTGTCGTTTACTAGAAAACGGTTCTATGGGAAATACCGTTAATTACGGTCCATATTTTCAATAATCTGATTGTTATCTGATTGTTATCTCAAGTTCAATTTTTTTATGCTGCTGTTAAGTTCACTTTTGACTCACAAAAAAAGCACGAACAGATGTTCACATCACAAACTCAAATTTAAGAAACAGTAAAAATTTTTATTGGATTACACAGTAAAACTTTCAGAACAATTTATTTGTAAGCCCTAGTACGCTGCTAAAGCTAAACGAAAATTTGTCTAGGTCTCCAAAGTCAAAAAACTCTTTTTTAGCAAGTAAAATGACCTGGACAATTAAATACTAGTGACAAATGATTTTAATTTTTCCAAATGTGCGGGCATAGCTAAGAATTACGTTCAATTAAGTTGTGCTTTTTTTTGTAAGAAAATTTTCGTATCGCTTCAGCAGCATACGTACCAGGATTTTTACTTTCACCTTTTACTTTAAGTAAGTACTACTTTTTTATGCATATCACCCATCGTAGTGCATTTTTTTTACACTACGGTTCATTGAATTAATTCAAAAGTTAGTACTTAGTTGGGCAAAAAAGTAATATTTGCTTTAAAACTGATGCAGCTGAGTTAAAATTTTTGAATGCATTTGATAGCAGGGTTATTCGAGGTTCTGTAACAAAAGAAAATAAAATGCACGACTGGGGTCGCACGTACTTGCTCTTATGCTTAAAGTTACTCTAATGTTAAAGCTTTTTATTCAAGAAAATTAAGAAAATTAAAAATTTGATATTTTCAAGAAATTAAAAAAAAATAAAATCTGTTTTTATAATTAATTAAATACCGTTTAAGATGATCTTTCACAAAAAACGAAGTATGCCAGTTTACTTCTTGTATAAAAAGGAATTTTTAGAAAAAAAATTTCGAAAATCGTTAGAGCCGTTTTTTAAAAAAATAATTTTTTATATATAAAAATTTTCTATCATTTTTCAAAAAAAAGGTTGGTATGCCATTTTGAAGAAATAATTTATTTACGTATAAAAACGAAATTTCATAATTTTTCATAAGCCCGTTTTCAAAAAATTTATTTTTCAAAAAAAAATTTTGAAATATTTTTTAAAAATCCAAAAATGAGTTTTTTGAAAATTTTCTAAAATTTTAATACATATTACCTTTACTTAAACGCTTTTGTATAAAAATTTTCTTTGAAATCGGGGTATTCTTGAACGAGATATTCATAAATTAAAAAAAACCGTTCTATGACAGGTACCGTTAATAACGGTAAAAAAAATAATTTTTTTATTTCGAAAGCTGGCTCTTATGTGCAATACTACACTCAAAAATTTTAATCAAAATCGTTAGAGCCGTTTTTGAAAAAAATTAACTTTTCTATTTCCGTTATATGACAGGTACCGTTAGTTTTGGTCCTAAAAAAAAAATTCAATTTGTCCTCTAGGGAATCACCCAAAACTGTTAACTACCAAGTTTGAACAAAATCACTCGAACAGTTTAGGCTGTAGCTCGAGGTACATACAGACAGACAGACAGACAGACAGAATTGCCGGACCCACTTTTTTGGCACTCTCCATCATCGTAATGTCATGTAAAATTGTTATCTCGAGTTCGATTTTTTTTACGAATCCTAAACTTGCCCTATAGTACCTATATCGCAAGTAAAAATGAGAAAAATTAAGATTTGTAGCAACGGCACATGAAAAACCGTCACAGGATGATCATTTTTTTCGACTTTTTTTCAAATGCCAATAACTCACAAAATATTTGGCTGCGATTTTTTTAAATTATTTTTCTGATAACTGTCACCACCTACCCTATCTACCGTTTTCGTTTCGACGTTACCTTTTGGGACACCCTATATATGAAAGGGTACCAATAGTAGCAAACTTAAAACAATATTTTTCTCAAAAAACTACCCCCAATTCTAATTTAAAAATTATTAAGTGATTTTTCAGAAAAAAAAAAAATATTTTCAAGGAAGTCTTAAAGTCTTGGTTTAACTTCCATGTCTTCCACGTCTCTTTAAAGCCAATCTAGCTATATAACTCAAAAGAAATAAAATAAAAAAAAATTATAAATCTGTAAAATGATTAATGAGAAATGTATGTTTTTTTCCAATCCCAGTTGTTTTATTATTCAACAACCTCTGCTGCTCTGTTTGGAAACTCAACTCTTTGTTTTAATAAAGAAAAAAAAGAGGGAAAAAATAAAACTTAAGCAAATAAATCAGTTTTGATTAAATTTTATAACGCTGAGGCATCCCTTACAACTAAGAGTCTCATCTTTTGTTTTAAAACTTTAAGTCAACCTGTGCTATGTACTTTGTAGGTTTTTTTTTTTTTTTTTTTTTTGTTGGAAAAAAACATCAACTTGTTTTTTAACTATAACCCTCCCACATAGTATTTGTCTCGAATGTGTGTTGCATTAAAGCTGTTTGCTTAGAAAAAAGCTTTTAAAAGATGCTTCATTCAAATGTGAATGCAATTTAAGCAACGAATATGATGTACTCTCCTCTCGTAGTTGTGGGGCTATACGCGATATGATATTCTGCTAGTGATTCTGCTTCGTCTGCCTGTAGTAGCTACACTATTTAAAGATGTAGTTGTGTTAGCGTTCGCTATATGTGAGGATATATTCGTGTGGTGCATCATACTTCATCCTTGTGTCAATCTATTTTTCTAATAAGGGTGCTTCGGGCTTACATCTAAGTATTCTTTATTATGATGACAAAGCATAGAAGGCATTCGCTATTGGAGCAGAGAAATTTAGAGAAAGAAGGGGAGAGTAGGGGGGTGGAATACGTGTAGGCAGGAGATGGGCCTGTGCAAGTATACAGAATAGTAAAAGAGCTGGCTATAGCTGGCTAGTGTGTCTCCCAAATGTGCGAATTCATCAGTTTTGTTTTTTGTGATTCTGAAAATGCTCTTGAATCCTAAAAATAATAATGGAATATTATGTCTGAAATAAAAAAAAATATTTAAATACTTAAAATTTTGTAATGCTGACAAATAAGCAATCCTTTTGTCCTTATCCAAGGCAGTAAGTTTAGTCAGTTTATAGTCCCTATGTTAATACAACTTCGATGAAGATATAAGAGTATAAAGTACTTAGAACTTCAGCAAACCTTTAGAGACAAGGTTGTATTGAAAGGTACCTAAGGGCATTTTCCAGGAGGAAGAGATGTATCTTTAGATAAACTTCAATGTGAAGACCTTCAATTGCCAAAGATAAGTTCATGAAAAAAAAAGAGATACTAACGGAATCATACACTTATATTGTTTTTTACGTATTAACACCTTAGGATTGTTTTCGAAACCGAAATCCCGAAAAATTATATAAAATGAAAAATTTGCGCAAGTTAATATAATATTTTGGGATTTCGGGATCCCATTCGGGATTTTGGGTTTTCGGGATTCTAGGTTTTCGGGATTTTGGGTTTTCGGGATTTTGGGTTTTCGGTATTTTTTCCCCAATCCCTTTTATTGCACTGCTGGATCGTATTACATACACATACAAAAAAAACAACATTCAGAATTCCATAAAAAAATGTGCAACAATTTTGAAAAAATCCGGCTGATAAAATGTTACTTTTATTTATTCTTAATACGGTTTATTTGACTCAAACTGGATGGGTCTCTTGAGCGAGAAAATAAACATTTTCACAGTCACAGACATTGTAAAAATCGAAGAATGCATTTCAAATTTCTTGATAGTTTTTGAGCACAATAGTGAATGAAGACGAGGCATATAAGACGACTCAACGTTTGACGATTTATTAAAATGCTTTGAACAAAGAAAAAAGGCTCAAATTTTAAGAGGGGTAAAGATCAAGAAAACAAAAATACCAAAAATAACGGTACCTGTCATATACCAGTTTAATTTTCTCAAAAGCAACTCCCTCGATTTTGATTAAAATATTAAAGTATTAGTTTTTAAACAAATAATTATACTTCCCAAATAACTGCGGTTCAATTTTAACGAATTTTTCTATGCAAAATCATTTATGTAGCCTGAATTTTCAAAAATTAGATTTTTGGATTTTGAAAAAATGTCGTTTTTTTTTTTGAAAATCTAATTTTCCAATAATAGGTTATTTTATTTAAAATTTTGGTTTTGGTTGTTGATAAACAATTATTACAATGTGGCTTACCGTTTTATTTTTTTTTAATTTACTTAAAAAAAAAAACCCGTTCTAACGATTTTTAAAAAGGTCCAACAAGCGTTAGCTCCGTTTTGATAAAGTAACTCTTGTGACCTAAATTGTTTGTGGAATGGTTATATGGTTCTGGTCAGGAAACGAAAAAAACTATGATCACTGAATGATTTGATCGCGAAAGAGTATTGGTCTGAATCCACCTCAGTCAGTAACCTTTATGAGCTTAGTAATATTGTTTTAGTCGCTGTCATTAAAAAAAAATAAAAAAAATGCCGGTCCTCAAGATTTTTCTCACGAAAATTTGTAGCTTCTTCATGACTGTCTTTAAAATGGTCCATTCTAGCGAAAGGATGCAAAGTTTGAGATAAAACGTGAGTGTGAGTTCAATCGAAGAAGTTGGTTGAAGTTGATGTTGACTTCTAGTCACTTCGCGTTACGGTTTGGCTGATAGCTTGCTAGTGCTTTCAAAGTGTTAACTGCTCAAAATTCATCAGTTTTATGCATCTACAAAATTTAGCAGTATTTCTTCGATTAATTAATTAATACTAACCGATACTAACTCATTAAAGTTGATAAAATGTTTGTTTGTGACAGCTGAAAAATATTTAAAATTGGAGTCATTACAGAAGCAGGAAAGATCACCCACTGGAAGCTCCTCACAGAAACTGTGTTTTGGGGAAAAAATGCAACCTTTTGGATACTCCTGATTGGAAAAAAAAATAAAGTTCAAATTTGAACAGCTTGAATTAAAAGAGGATGAGAATACCAAATACAAATAAAAGAATACAAAAATTGTACAATTAACCTTTTTAAATGTCTCTACGGAATGACTGTTAATGGTTTTTGTTACTAAAATTTGAGATTTCTTTGTAAAAGTTCGATATTAAATTAAGATGATCGAAACTTATAAAACCTATTTCAAATATCATTCCTACCCGGCCATCTTTTTCAAAAATAATCTCAAAACATCAGTATTCAATTGTAACTAATACCCAAATCTCCCAGGATTATAAAATAATATCCTCCCAGATTCAAATCTCTACACATAATTCTTTCTGTTTTATTCCCGATTCCACCCCCCCCCCTCCCAAAAAAAAAAAAAAATTCTTAACAACCTCATAAACCTACTTTATACTTGTCTTTACGTATTGTGTGTACATTTAGTTCATTTCTATATTTCCTGACAATTCAAAAAAAGGTAATATGATACGCATTTTACCATCTTAAAAAGAAGATACGCCAAACTGAGAGAGGGGACATGAAAGTAATTTATCACAAAAAAAAAAGTTATATAAATTTATTATTTTCTCAAATTAAGTTAAGAAAACAAAGAAGAATATAATATCTCATAAGGGAAACAAAGCTCAATCAATCAAGCCTAAAACAGTTCTAAGGATAATAATTACAAAAAAAAAAGACCTCTCTACAGATTTTTCACACACAAACACACACATGATATTCTTGTATAGAGAAAGAAAAACCCTTTCAATTTTCCTAAGGTTTCAAAATATTATAAATTTCTTCAAAAATCTGCGACACGAGAGAATGAAAAATAGGTTATACTAGATACATAGACATAATTTTTCTATATAAAAACAAAATCCAAATCCCCCCCAAAAATGTGATTATATATCCTTTTTTGGAGACATAATTAATAATGAATGGGCAATATAGAAGGATGAAGGAGATGTATATTTATGAGGAAAAAGGCTTAAAATCTAAAAAGACAAGAAGACGACAAAAAAGAAAACCCATTAGTTGTATAATTAGTTTTTCAACTCAACGAATTGAATAATACTCTCCTTTTGCTCCTCGTCCTTCCATTTAAGAAGACTCTACTCCTTTTCTTCAAACTTTCCAACCAACAAACCAAAGATAATAACCAGCTCCTAAAATACATATATAAATTGTGTGAGTTGTCAGCAGAATGCTTATCGGTTGTGTATCTAATTTCATTCAATTTGTCACCGAGAAAATCAGAAGAAATAAAATAAAGGAACACCAGGACGATACGATGAAAAACAACAACAAAGATTTATAGATATACAAAAATCTAACCAACCAAGTCAGCCCCCGTCCGGAAGTCGTCCTTTATATTCTTTTTGATATTAGATATTTTTGTATTTATTATCTCGACATCGTTCAATCAATATTCTTTTGTTTTTTTAAATTGGGCGTGTCCTTGGTGACATTTTGTTTTTTTTTTTTTTTATTTTTTTTTTTTTTGTTGAAAACAATGAAATAAAAACTAAAAACTCAAGCCACTCAAAAATATATCTCACACGGAAACGTATGAGATTTTTACACACAAAAATGTCCTTCAATTTCCAACGAAGACCAACCGACCGACCGACGAGGAGCATCAGATACAAAATAATGCACATTTCGAACATATACACATCCCACTTCTGAGACTTTGTTACCCTCCCTCAGAGCCCCGAGTAGGTAATTGTGATTATTTGAATACAAAAAAAATACAACAAAGAAACAACGAAAAATAACTTTGAGACACTTAAGAGTTTTTTCTTTTTTTCTACACGCCTCTTCCGAGTAGTTGTTGTTGTTGTTTTTTTTTTTTTTTGTTAAGAAGAAGGTTTAAACATTTTTATTATTCTAATCAAAAGGACGAATAAATTGCAACATGTAGAGTGTACAAGACGACAACAACAACAACACACACTCTTCACAAGAGCCCCTCTGTACATTAAACTTTTTTGTGAGCGTTATAGTGAGGTAGTTTTTTTCTCTTACCAGTTGGCTGCTGGTGCTGCTGAATGCTGGGGGAAGTCCTCGGTTTCACTTTGGAGCACATGGAGAACATTGCGAGCGTTTTCCCTGTCTTTTTTTGTTGTTGTGAAATGTCCTGTGTGTTGATTGCACCTCAACCAAGTTCTTATTTCTTCGAGACGATAGAGTGCGTTGGAATTCCTTAACAGCTGGGCTTTGGTCTTGATGAGATGGTTTTTTTTTATTTGACAAATTCGGTTCGTTTTCTTAAGACTAAGAGCACACGTATAAAAGGTTACAGATAATACACGTACAAAAACAACAAAAAAATCATAAAAAAAACAACAACAAAAATGATGTCAATAACACTAAGGCTGAGTGAGAGATGGGCTTTTTCGCTTTTTTCTATATACTTTATCGACACATTTCGTTCGTTTTCGCTTTTTTCACTCTTCTTCTTCTTTTGCTAACTTTTGCTTATACAAAAAAAAAAATATAAGACTGATAAGATTGTAAATCCTTTTATTTTTTTGGGAACTTTACTTCGCGCAATTTTTCATCTTTTTTTTTAAGAAATTCTTGTAAACTTTTCAGCAACAAAGTTACACCCGTTTTTGACCCGATCTCAAAGGACACAGAGCACACAGAATATACAAAAAAAAAAGGATATCGTCGATAAAATGTACCTATGTGTACTTTGTTCCTTACAGTATAGTGTCACCACACCTTAATTGAACAAAATGCAAACTTATACTGCACGACGACAAGAGGACAACAACGACACACAATGAGAAACAGAATGACGACGATGAGGACGAAGACGAGAAAAAACGACAGCGACACAAACAACGACGATGGTGATATTATATGAATGCAAGGATAAAAGAAAGAAATCAACTTTCTACCCAGGAGCGGCAAAGCACACACCATACACAAACAACACACACACACTGAATAAATCCTTCTTCCTTGCCGAGTTCCTGGCTGAATTCTGAAAAAAGAATTCTGAATTCTGACGACCGACAGCGACAGCGACAGCGACAGCAGACGAACAATAATCAAACACAACGACCACAGTTCTTAGGACAGTGACAGGACTCGAAAGGACTCATCTGAACTCGAACTTGCGAACTCTCTGGGATTTAATGCACACATTCTCTGAATTCTGAAATAGAAACAGATGATTTTTCCTTTCGATTTGTTGTTGTTTCATACAGTTTTTTTCACTCTCTAACAACAAAACTGAACGAAGGAATTTATATTCTTTTTAACGAATCAAACATTCGTTATATCGTTGTTGTACCGAAAAAAGCTCACTGATTTTGCTGATTGTAAGTGTGTTAGTAGGTTAAACGCCCCCATCATTTGAAGTGTGGACGAGACAAAAGCAATTATTCAAGTGGAAAAACTTTGGGCAGGACTTTCGTTAAGTTTTTGTGTTGTTTTTGTTTTCTCAAAAGTTTTTTTGACCAATTTTTGTGTATAGTCAGCGTGAATCCTTTTTTTTTTTTTTTTTGAATTTTTTGTTATTCAACGAATCCTAGAGAATTGATAATTTGACGAAGTGTTGTCAAAATGACAACGAAAAGTCACACCATCCAAACGAAACCAACAAAAAAAAAAAAAAAAACGGATGTATAATTTTGTTTTAGAGATGCATGTGTAGAGAAGAGTTGTTGTGTGTAAGTATAGAAAAGAAAGTCCTGTATTTAGTGAATGAAAGCGTTGTATGCTGGCTGGCTGATGATGATGCTACTGGTGATGCTGATGGGTGCTTTGGCTTGGCTCTCTCTGCTCTCGGTGCAGTATGTTGTTTTTGTTTTTATGTATTTGTGTGTGAAAAGACATTCGTTTGAATGAAAAGTGTTTACAAAATGGTTTTTTGGTTGCGTTGGGGTCTTTCTTTTTTTTTGTTTTTGTTGTCTTTCATACAAAAAAAGGTGTTTCAACAAAAAAAAAATATATATATATTTTTTTTATTCATCTTTGAAGAGAAACAAAGGAATTTTGAATGAATGACGTTATTTTTTTATTTTTTTTTTTGTTTCAAATAGATGTGAAATTATAATTTTTGAGAAGAAAAGTTACTAATTGAGCAAGAAAATGATGAGTTTCTGACAGAAAAGTGAAAGAAATTTGAAGGATATCTTCTTTTATGCATTTTCATTGATGAATTTAAAATTGAGATGAGAAGTTTTTAAAGTTTGTCTATACCATCGAGATCGAAAATTTAGTAAACTACTTGTAAACTTTGATTTAAGACTACAGGCTATAATTTGACAAGTCTTTAAATGAAAATGCATCTCTCTTTTCCCTTTCTATATGAATCAATTTTTTTTAGAACAAGTCACTGGAATCAAGCTGGAAAACTTCAAGAGAAAAATTCTGCAAATTCCTTGAATCAAGCGTTGCGATTTAGCTTATTTACCAAGTTATTCGAAGAATGTGATTGTTTTAGACTATCAGAATAAATGTCAATATAAAAAACTTTTATACCTAGGAATTAGCTCTAACTGAGGTTTATCTGACGTTTGAAAAATTGGTCCTAAAAAAAAAAATAGTAAGTATACGCCCCAGTGACTAGATTTTTTTTGAGTTTACTTTATGTAACTGTGCTCTTTTGATACCATCTTTGTTGAAATCGTTAAATATAGCAGATATATGGCGTGTTTTTTCTAATACTCAGTAGCTACTCATTTTTCATTTTTTCGAATAAAATAAAAAAATGAGTAGCAATGATTAGCAATCATTGAAGTGAAATGTTTTTTCAGGGCTATTCATAATATTAAAAAAACCTAACCAATCTATCTATGTAGGTTTGGGCCACCATCTTGAAACAAACTATGTAATACAATTTTGAATGTATATGTTGGCTTTATCGATAAAATCGAAGGAAGCTGCTCGGTGTATGCTGAATTTTAAAAGACTATAGCATCAAAGACCATTTGGCAACTTTTTGTTCTCTTAAAATCACCTCTCGCTGAAAATCACCTTCAAACAGTAAAACTTCATAATGAACTGTTTTGATTCTAGATTCATCTAAGAACATTCATGCCAACCATTATCAATGTAGCTTTGTATTTAAAAATATGACGAGTCCATAGGCAAAAACAAAAGATTGCGTTTAGTTGATATGTTTACACATAACTGCAAAAAAAAATAAGTATACACCACAGTGACTTTCAAATTACATAATACATATGTATGTGATATACTAGGAAATATGCAACAAACCTTCAAGTTAAGTCGAAATATGAAAAAATCTTATTGAAGTTAGAAACAATTTCTAAAGTTTTACAATAATTCAAACCAATATGGAAGTTAAATTTGGCTCTTTTTTCTAAATCCACTTATTTAACATCAAATGTTTTGCAGGGAGTAATGAATTTTAAACATAATTTTTGGTACCTATTTATGGTTCAGAGTTACCAACAAAATTAAAACAAATGGTTTAATAAGTGTTTTACTGACAAATACTATTTACTGCAAATAAGTTATTTGGACATAATAAATTATGTTAACGCTTTCGCTTACTCTCATGTAACATACATATATTTAAAAACTCGTAAAAAATATTACATTTAATAATTTTTTAGGTTTAGGTTTTTAATTAAGAGATAATAATATCTAGTTATTGGAATTGTACAAAAAGTTAGTCAAATATTATACTTTTGATTTTTTTTACCGACTTAAATTCATATTTTTATTTGCTAAAGTTTTTTTTTACATGGTCATAATTTAAAAAAAAAAGACATGAGAGTAACATATTAGGTTTGCTATTTATTATTTTGGAAAATAACTTTTTTGTATTCATATTTCTTAGTTGTAATGTTTATGACACATTAATACATACAAAAAATTTGAATATTGACATTCATAGTTTGGGTTCGAAACGGTTAATTTTCTACGATATAAAATTGTGGTCACGTCTCTAGTTGGTGCGAAGCAGATGATCTTTGAAATGGATTCAAGTTTCAAAAAATATGCAATTTTTTAAGTCGAACTAAATAAATTTAAAGTAATTTGTTCTTTTTGTAATGAAAAGAAAGTATTTCGCCGATATATTGCAGACACCTTTCGTTATTGAACTTGTTTAGTAACAAATTAACAGTTTAATAAAAAAAAAAAAAACTGACAAAAAAAAATAGATTTTCACAATCTCTCGGTAAGAAACTGGTCTTATAGTAATTTGAGTGACGTAAAGCGAAAGTGAAAAACAAGGGTTGGGGTCAAAATTCTTTTTTCAAAATTCTGCTTTCAAAATTCTGCTTTACAAAATTCTGTTTTTCAAAATTCTGCTTTTCAAAATTCTGCTTTTCATAATTCTGTTTTACAAAATTCTGCAAAAAATTAAAAAATGGTTTGGAAAATGTTTAAGAACGCGCGCTTTTAAACATTTTCCAAACCATTTTATTTTAATTTTTTGCAGAATTTTCTAAAATTATCTCCTCGCAGCTTATTTGATTACTTACTCACTTTGTCAGTTATTTTTATGTTCATTGTTTAATTGATAAATCACATTGTTTGTTTGCTAAACCAATAAATGAAAAAATATTAAGAAAAGATTTTAAATGTTAAATAATTTCGAAAAAAATTTAGAATCTTATTAATTTATCGAAAAATTGATTAAGAAAGGAATATTTTGTTGATATGTATATTTCTTTTTAGTTTCTTATAGTTTTCAACGGTTTATAGATGTGAATTATAAGAACGTCAGTCGATGCATTACCTATAACAAATGTTTGGGACAGTTACACAATAAACCGTAAGAAAAGTAGTTAAGTTGCTATGAAAAAAAAAAAAAAAAAAAAACAGAATTAGCAGAATTTTTTTGTTAAAAAAATATGCTGGCAGAATTTTGAAAAACAGAATTTTCGTAAAAAAAGCAGAATTTTGAAAAACAGAATTTTAAAGCCAGAATTTTGACCCGATCCCGAAAAACAATGCTGACAAACTTAGAATAGATCCTTTTAAACAACTAAATAGATTCAAATCGCTGCAGTTTAATAAAAAAAATATTCACATGAACTATATTTTTACCTTAAGCGTAATACGCAGCTGAAGCGAAACAAACAATTTTTAAGTCTCCAAATTTAACAGTGAACATGTTAAAAATACAATCGAGTATTATGTCAAAGTAAAAATAATACAAATAAAAATAAAAAAGTCCATAAAAAACATCAGAAAATAAGTTTTAAAACAAAAACAAAATAATTAAATGTCGTTCAAGATTTCGTTGTGCAATTTTTATATAGAAAATTTCGTTTCGTTTCAGCTGCGAACTAGGCTTTAATTATAATCTTTTTCTTATTTTGCTACTTCAATTAAAAGAAACAAATTTTATTTAATTTTTTTTTTTCATTTTTTGAGTATTTTTTTAATAAAAAGGTAACATAAATAAATTATTAAAAAATTTCAAAACTTACATTTTTTAATAAGAAATCATCTTAATAAGAAGTTTACGTAAACATGGTCTAGCTTTTAGTACCCCGCTATCCAAATCATTAGGTTTTTTTCAATTTTGCCGGTTCATGTATTTAAAAAAAATAGTACGTATACGCCACAGTAACTAATTTTCTTTTCAACAAAAAGTATCTATTCATTCAGTTTAAAAAAAATGGAGTTCCTAGCACATCTATTGGCTGCAATATTTTATTAATTAAAAACTTGATCCACTCTAGAAGCTGGAAAAAACTGAGTTTAATTGTTAAATTGATTGAAAGCTGTTAGCTATAAACTTCTTATGTATGATTTTAAGCAGGTACATGATTATAGGTAATTATAATAATTGCATACAAAAATATTACAAATTTCCATCTCAGTAGTAAATTTATGTATGGGCCTTGTAAAATATAGAGGCCCTTAGTAACACTCAAGCTTTTTTTCAATACTTTCACTTTAAATCATTATTTCACCTGTACGGATTTTTTGATAATTTAAATAAAATATGTGCTATTAAGTTTGTAATTTTACAAATTGCCCTAAAACAGTGACTGGAGTTTACTAAACAATTAAATCCTCTTCCTTTACAGTATTGGAAAATTGTAAGGAGCACCAAGAAA
This sequence comes from Episyrphus balteatus, assembly GCF_945859705.1. Classification (NCBI taxonomy): domain Eukaryota; kingdom Metazoa; phylum Arthropoda; class Insecta; order Diptera; family Syrphidae; genus Episyrphus; species Episyrphus balteatus. The sequence continues at coordinate 2,146,946 of NC_079136.1, read as the reverse complement.
AAAGTGTTCTAGATGGTTCTATTATAAACTGTTTAGGGTGACCATCATTTTTAAATATTTAATTTATTTTTCATCGAAACCCGATAAAGGATATTAATGAGAAAAAAATTTTTAACGGGTACAATTTGTTTTATCCTTCCTCTTCGCAAAAGCGAGTTCAAAAAACACTTGTTTCATGAGTTGGATGTAAATTTTGGGTTTTTATTTCAAGTTCGATTTTTTTACGAATGCAAATTGTTCATGTTATGAAATATCTATGAATATTTCTATACATTTCCTTCCCAAAAAAAATATTATCATAAATACATAATACATTTTATGAAATAAGAATTTTAATGTTTTGACTAAAATTTACTGAAAAAAATTTATTACTAAATTCTTCTTGCTGAATTTAACGATTTCCTCTTAACAAGCTTAGTCAGGAGATTTGTCATAAGTTTGCTTTAAAGAACTTGGCCTTCTGAGAAATATTTGGCTCATTTTATTTTATTTCAAATCATTTTTCTTGTTTTTTTTTTGTATTTTTTTTTTGTAGTTCTTGTGCTATTAAGTGTCCTCAATTTAACATACCAAGATCCAAGAGACATGTTTCACATTTCCTTTCGATTAAGTGAAGCATATTTTTTTTATCTTTTTGTGTGTACTTGTGTGGGTACGACTTAAAATTCAGAGATGTTTAAGTGTCTCGAAGTAAGAATAAAAAAAAAGTACTTTTGAGTCATTTTTTTTCACAGGATAAAAAAAAACAAAAAAAAAAAAATATATGAATACGACACATCATATTTGCCAGGTAGTAGAGAATATAAAAAGAGGTATACGAGTATAAGAATTGAAAAGACGACTGATTGCACTTGACATGAGCAGGACAATTTTTGTATCTTTTCATGCACAAGACTTTTCTTTTATGAAACTAAGAATAAAAAAATAAAAAAACAACAACAACAAAAACAACAATCAATACGTTTTTCAAACTTTCTCCTGTATATCGTTGAATGAGGGGCTTAGTGCAGGACGCCATCGAATCAATGTCAAGGATGGATTTGGTTCAAGTATTCCTCATAATTTTTTTTTTTTTTGTTATTATTTTGATGACAATTCTAAAGCCTCCTCTTAAATCTGTAGATTTATTACGACTTTTTTTTTCTGTATAGAAAGAAATTAATTTCTTTATGCTTCAATAAATATTTGTATCTCTTGGTTTTGGACATTAAATTTGGGTTTCTATAGATTTTTTTTTTTTTCCTAAAGCTTCAATCAGAAAATGTTGGTATCTTTACCTGGAGTCCTTTCCTGATGTCTTCATATTCTTTCATTTTATCCTCTTAGGAGAGTTTTTTTTTTTTTAATTTCTTTTTGCAAACTCAGCTGGTGTATCAATCATTAGTAAGTAGAAGTTATCGATGGGAAGTGAATTGCTTCGATTTTAAAATATATTTAGAATCTTTATTTAATCCGAAAGGGCTTAATAGAATATAGAAACCTTTAGCTAACATAACCAAAGGTATAAATATATGGAAACTACATGTTTACTTGTCATGGGGACAAAGTCAAAAAGTGGAATAATCAAACTCCAGAAATTCGTTACTACATGAAATCTGTAAGCCTTTAGATTTATGATTGAAAGTATGTTGAAATAAAAGAAGATTAAGTCAGAATTCAGTTAGAAGTGCAAAGTCTTATGACACTTCAATTGGTGGAATTTGATTCAAAATATAACTTATTTGATAAAGAATTAATAATGTTAACGCAAACATTCAAAATGTTGTTATTATTTTATTATATGTACATATTTATATAAACAAACATAGACTGAAGCTCAAAATTGAATGAAAGCTGAAAAGTTTAATAAAACAAAGTTTTTTTCAGAAGTTCTTTAGAATTGTGCATTTAATAGAAATCCATGATAACTTTAAAGCTAAATCGAATTATAAGTAAATGTCACTGAAATAAAAGTTTTTCAACAGCTTATTTTGATTTGACTTAAAGCTCAAAAGTTAATCAATAAGCTTTAAGCAATTTAAAAGGACATGAAATAAATTTATAGAATCTAACTTAACGAAAGCTTTTAAGGAACGATTTTTGCATAGCATTTTTAACTTTGGCAAATTCTATTTTACATGCAATGTTTTGTTATTGTTACTGTTTTGTTATTTTTTTTGCGAAAATTCTATAGGTACCTATATGAATTTAGGCAAACAGGTGCCATCATCAGGATCTTAAAACAGTATATCACAAATTTACTTCTTTACAATTGTAAATATGTATATCACAAATTTACTCTATAGCAACAATAAATCAAAATCAGGTTACATGCATTTTTAGAAATAAAATAAAATAAAATAAAATAAAATAAAATAAAATAAAATAAAATAAAATAAAATAAAATAAAATAAAATAAAATAAAATAAAATAAAATAAAATAAAATAAAATAAAATAAAATAAAATAAAATAAAATAAAATAAAATAAAATAAAATAAAATAAAATAAAATAAAATAAAATAAAATAAAATTAAATTAAATTAAATTAAATTAAATTAAATTAAATTAAATTAAATTAAATTAAATTAAATTAAATTAAATTAAATTAAATTAAATTAAATTAAATTAAATTAAATTAAATTAAATTAAATTAAATTAAATTAAATTAAATTAAATTAAATTAAATTAAATTAAATTAAATTAAATTAAATTAAATTAAATTAAATTAAATTAAATTAAATTAAATTAAATTAAATTAAATTAAATTAAATTAAATTAAATTAAATTAAATTAAATTAAATTAAATTAAATTAAATTAAATTAAATTAAATTAAATTAAATTAAATTAAATTAAATTAAATTAAATTAAATTAAATTAAATTAAATTAAATTAAATTAAATTAAATTAAATTAAATTAAATTAAATTAAATTAAATTAAATTAAATTAAATTAAATTAAATTAAATTAAATTAAATTAAATTAAATTAAATTAAATTAAATTAAATTAAATTAAATTAAATTAAATTAAATTAAATTAAATTAAATTAAATTAAATTAAATTAAATTAAATTAAATTAAATTAAATTAAATTAAATTAAATTAAATTAAATTAAATTAAATTAAATTAAATTAAATTAAATTAAATTAAATTAAATTAAATTAAATTAAATTAAATTAAATTAAATTAAATTAAATTAAATTAAATTAAATTAAATTAAATTAAATTAAATTAAATTAAATTAAATTAAATTAAATTAAATTAAATTAAATTAAATTAAATTAAATTAAATTAAATTAAATTAAATTAAATTAAATTAAATTAAATTAAATTAAATTAAATTAAATTAAATTAAATTAAATTAAATTAAATTAAATTAAATTAAATTAAATTAAATTAAATTAAATTAAATTAAATTAAATTAAATTAAATTAAATTAAATTAAATTAAATTAAATTAAATTAAATTAAATTAAATTAAATTAAATTAAATTAAATTAAATTAAATTAAATTAAATTAAATTAAATTAAATTAAATTAAATTAAATTAAATTAAATTAAATTAAATTAAATTAAATTAAATTAAATTAAATTAAATTAAATTAAATTAAATTAAATTAAATTAAATTAAATTAAATTAAATTAAATTAAATTAAATTAAATTAAATTAAATTAAATTAAATTAAATTAAATTAAATTAAATTAAATTAAATTAAATTAAATTAAATTAAATTAAATTAAATTAAATTAAATTAAATTAAATTAAATTAAATTAAATTAAATTAAATTAAATTAAATTAAATTAAATTAAATTAAATATATATAAATGATATTGAGTATTAATAAATGGATTTATTAATAAAACAAAATTGCAATTTCTTACCGCCCGCTTAGGGTGAGCAGAACCCTTAATATATTGTGAGTTCAAAATATTTGTATGAGCGATTGAGTCGATTTTTACCTCCGTACACTTTTAATTCTTCTTACACCGAGAGCCGGGAGCAGATTTCTTGCGTGAGAGGTAACCGATTCATATGAATGTCACAGGTAGTCTGGTCATGGTGATGAGTGATGACGAATACCTTAGTCTGCATGCATTTATTGGGGGCTTTGTCGAGAAAATCGCATCAAATGCAGGCTATGCGAAGTTGGCTCCCCCAACGTTAGCCAGGATAACCCAACTTTTTTTTTCTTTATTCCACTATTTTTTCAAAAGAAAAAATCGTAAGTTTAAAATCGTGGTTTGTTTGCCTTACTTTTATTATCGCTATCCTTCGCTTAGTTTAAAAATTATAGAAGCAATAGTTTTAATTCACCTCACAAACAAAAAATAGTACGCATACACCACAGTGACCTTTTTAATTTATAATTTAGAAAAAGTAAATCCACTGGTGTGGGCATTGTTCCTCAAATGTTATTTATTTGACTTAGAATTCTTACTCGATTGAATGTAGTCCATATAACATTCCTGTTAACTTGATTTGTTTCATTTTTACCTTAAAAACCACAACATAAAAATATTTTTTCAAGTGCAAAAATCATCATTGATTTTTAGTTTGCCATATAAAAGCACCTAGAAAAGCTACCTGCTTAGTAAAATCTATCCAAATATTTTTTCAAAAGCAACAACAAAAATGAAAGGGTGTGTGAACGTGTTAAGTGATTTCTTTTTCAGTACACGAATAAAAATTTGTAGACCTTTCTGAACTAACATTGGTAGGTAATTCCAACAAATTACATCACTTTTTTTTCCTTAGTTCAAAAATAATTATGACAAAAAACTTTTTTCAAATTACCAACCTGAGTGTGAAATAACTTTATTTTAATTTTTTTTTTAAGTGTAGGTATGCAGAATTAAAAATACAAAACTTTCGATTGTGATATAAATAAACTACAAGCCTACAAGAGAGAGAGCATATATGTACTATAGTATGTTAATGTATGTTTTTACACCATCCGAAAGTACAGATTTAAACGATCAAAATGATATTTTGACACGAGAATTTTCGATTGAAAATTAGGGTATTTTTTGATATTAAGTCAAAATAAGGTGAAAAAATAAATATTTTTAGTCCAATAAATAACAGTGTATTTGGGACGTAATAAGGTAAGTTTTCACCAAACTTTCTAATAAAAAATTTTGTTTGAAAAAGATAAAAATAAAATACCAAAAACTTTTTAATTTCAATTTTTCATATAAATATTGAGGTTATGTGGAAAAATTTTATATATTTTTATTAGGTACCTATAAATTTTTCATTTCACTTTTTACCGTTTTTGAAGGCTTTGGCCCTAGTCGAAATTTTGAACTTTAAATTTTCTTAAAAAGAACATGAAATATACTAAAAATAAGGGAAATTAATGACGTTTTCGATTGGTTTCACTCAAGGATTCACTCATTCTGAAATCCAATAAAACACTTTGAATCGCTTCCACTCAATTCTGAAGTTTTATATCTGTATTGGTTAGTAAACAAATAAATTATTTTTTGTTTTTCGATCGAAATATCAAAGTATTCAGTGGTGATATGTACTTTTTTTTTGTAATTATTACATATTAATTATTATTAATTCTATATATAAAAAAGTTCTATAAATCATACAAAAACCTTATAATTTTTTTTGCTTTTTGGATGAAATTTCATCGAGTTCAAAAAATTCTAGCTCTTTTTGTAGATGTCTCATTGACCTGATCGATACATATATTTTGAGCTTAGACTATAAGCTTTCAGATGATATAAAACTTATATAGGTTGTCATATAAAAAACATGGATTTGAAGGTGATAGAATAAAAATATGTAGATTTTTTCTTTTTTTTTTTTTGCAAGAAAAATGATTTTTTAAAGTTTCACTTCTACCACGTGTGAATTGCACACATGATTTTTTTTTTTGTATTCAGTGTAAAAATGATTAGTTTTGCACTGTGGTTTGTTTGCCCAACATTAGCAAAATACACAAAAACGCGCTGAAATAAGCCTATTAACTAATAAGAATAGAAACTAGGGTAATCGAGTTATTCGTATATACCCGAATACAGTATTTTTGTGTACCCGAAATCATACTTATGTATGTATGCATGTATCTGTATATGAATGTTTGCATTTATAATCATTTATTCCATCATAACTTCTGAAATAATTATCGTGATTTCACAAATCAGATATCACTAGGTAGCCCAAGAAAAATAGATTTCTTGTATTATGCATTGTTTAGAAATTATATCACTTCAAACTCGCATATGTTTTTCTTAATATCTTTATATTTTTATTATTTTAATCACATTACATGGGATAGTTTGAAATGTTTTAATTTCTAAACGGTAAGCGATACAAAAAAAACTTTATACGACAATTTTTATTAAAATAACCTCAGCTACAATTTTGTAGCTCACCTTTTGAGAGGCAAATACCTAATATGTATAATTTTTTTTAACAAAGAAAAAGATTTATAAACAAGAGAAATACCTTTCATTTGATACCAATATTATTTTTGTACATAGATTATTACGCATTCTACGATTAATTGTTTGAAAAAATACCTGAATTCTCAGCTTTGAAATCCGAAACTTCAAACTCCAATATCTCCAAAACCCGACTAACGATTTTGAAAATATTTTACCCACGTAATGTGCTTATCATGACCTTTCATTTGATACCAATTTCGTTAGTGTACACACTGGGCCCAAAAATGTGCCATCTTCTTTAAGTCTGATTGTTTTTCTAAATTAAACTTGAACAAAAATGTTTAACCTGATTCATTTATTTATAAGTACAAACATTTTTAATAAATTCAATAAAGTTTCAAGCTTCTATCTATTAAAATTAATTATAGCAGACAGGGAGCAGAGAGGTGGTAATTATAAACAAAGAAGCTATTAACACGTGAGTTTGTATTATCTTGCTTCTTTTTTGTTTCTTTAAAAGTCAAAAAAGTCATGTACATAGTCTTTTTTTGTTGCAAACACACGTTAGAGAAACTTTTCCTCTTCGAAAAGTCTTATCGTATCTCTCTAACCAAAGCGCAATGAACTGATTCCCAGCCAGCCTACAAAATGTACAAACCATGTCAACAAAGTGTTCCTTAACTTCCGCAGACTTGACTGTGTTGTGCAAAACGGAAATCAGGGAATAAAGTTCTCTGCCTACTACTTGACACTCATGTATACAAATCGAACTGATTAAATGACACATTCAGCTCCATCCACAGCGATACCATATGAAGGAAAAGACAAACTGTATTTAATCTCATTGCACTCCTTCGAAAGTCGAAACATTAGTTCTCGAGTTCTCATATGTCTCTTTCCTAGGTACTGGAAAACTGGTGTTTTGTGGACGTTGAACTGATAATTAAAAAGTTTCATGTCATCCCTAAATGCATTTCTGCTGATGGCAAAACTTTGCAACTGCAACTCTTGGCTTGAAAACCTTTAGTTTTGATAGAAATTTATTTCAACATTGCCATCGCCATCGCCATCTCGCCAGTGGAAAGTGTAAACGACTTTTGTGTAATAAAAATGTACAAAAAAGTTTGTTTTTGCGTGCAGCGTTGCGATAAGAAAAGTTTATAGAGTTTCGTTTTTGAGTTTCGTTTTGGTTTGGTTTGGTTTCGTTCTCGTTTTTGAAGCTACTTTCAAGTGCACAAGGCTGTCGTTTTAAAATATGCAAAACTAGGTTTAATTGCACGCGAAGCTAGCATAATTATGATTAATATTTTTCTGCACTACACCTTGCACTCGTGTTTTTATTGGAGTGTAGTGTGGGTGGGGAAGAAGTTTTTTTTTCAAAAATTTTATTTTTAAAGTAGGTTTTTATATTTTGATGTTGTTGTTGTTGTTGTTGTTTTAGTTTTTGTTGTTGTTTAATTTCCTTTTGTTAGGAATAAAAAAGTTACTGGATTAGTTTTTATTTTTTTTATTTTATTTGTGCCATATCGCTTGCATCGAAACGCATTCATCGCACGATACCTGTGAATATGTTATTTCTGTTTACAAGTTCTAGCCATAGCTATGCATTATAAAATTTAATGCAATCCTATGATTAATGGGCACGCGAAAAAATTCCTATTCTGGGAATAGTGTGATATGGAGTAATTTTTAGTATATAGCAATTCGACCTATTCACTTGTTTTTTTTTTTCAGGTTTAAAAAGGATACTAATTTAAAATGTTGTCAAAAAAGTATTACTGCAATTTTCAATGCAAACTAATTGAGTTAAAAAGGATAATGTTAGATAAGATAAATAGCCACATTTTATTTAAGAAGGTTAGATTCAGACGAGTATATAATTATTTTAAAAATAGATATTAACTTATTTGTTGTTAAACATTAAATGGAATTCTTATTCCTTTTAACATTCATTAAAGCAAGGATGCTTGTTTTTTTTATGCACTAGAACAGGTAAAATACAACCGAAACTTATAAGAAAAACATTTAACAGTATTGAAATTCGGGATAAGGGTTTGAAATTAAGCAGGGACAAAAATTCCAAAATGTTTTAGAAATATTTTTGGTGAAAAGTTGTTTTATCATATATCATAACATCTGACATTATATGTAAATATTGTTTGTTTTTTAAACTTGGCGAAAAAGTTTACAAAATTCACCACAGAACCAAAGCAGTCTATAAAAATAATGACCAAATGAAATTTGGACATAACGTTACATTCATATCTTACCTGATGATCTTGATATATTTTTTTTTATTGTATCTTTACGACTCCCTCTTTACGAAAAAAAAAATAAAATAGAAAAAGTTTAAAATTTTAATTATTTCACTTAAAAATAAAACTTGCCTACTTTTCAAATTAACGATAACGATTAGTTGAAATATTACAATACACGTAGAAAACAGACCGCATAGAATTAAGCGGATCGCACCTTAATTTAAGTGGATTTCTGCATGGTTTTTTTGCTGAGATGACTTTAACCTTAAGTTAAGGTGACATCACCTTAAATTAAGGTGACAAGTCACATTAATTTCTTGAGTGCGCAAATTAAAAAAAAAAAAAAAACTGGCATGTACCGGGGATCGAACCTACACCTGTTGGGTTACTAGGCCAGTGCCTTACCACTGTGCTATGTCACTGTTTTAAATAAGTATGATAAAATGCAAGTATAGCTAAAGTGTCACTATGATTTTAAAATTTTTATTTTTTGTAGGTATTTTTATAAGATGAACATTCACATTAAAATAAAATGAAGTTCATATCAAAATTTAACTGAGTGGAATCACCTTATTTTATTTAATGTGCACCTCATCTATTTTAAAGGTGACATTTTTTTCTCCGTGATTGTTAACACTACCTGCCATAAACTGTTTTCTTGATTTCTGACTTTCTTGTAAAACACATAAGAAAAATGTTAAAAAAAAGTCAAATTTTGATAAAAAAAAAATATTGCCAATTTTTTTTTTTGAAAAATTATTTTTTTCCAAACGAAAATTTTAATAGAAATAAATGTATGTATTATGCATAAACAAAAATGTTCAAAAAAATCGAAAACTTTGTTATATCAGAAATCAAATGGCACGCTTCATTTTCAGATTAAAACCTTTTTAAAAGGTGTTTTCATAATTTTAAAATCAACTTTTAATACTTTTTACCTATATTATTCCTTTATATATATGTAGATTTTAAAGCCTTATCATTCTAAGCAGCTTTAACCATAAGAGGAAGTACGTGCGACCACGTCGTAATTTTTTTTTTTTTTTTTTCATACAACATAGTACAAAAAATGTCTTGCCCCACTTCCTTTATTCATATTCGATGAAAAAAAATAAAATATTTTACAACAAAGTCCAGAGTGCCAAATAAAACAAAACACACTTTTAGACCTTTTATTGTGCTTGGATTTTTACATCTTTCCAATTTATTTTTCTAAAAAATTGACAATTTTGGCGTTATATTGTTGCCAACTATGTTTTAAAGTAAAATCTTGGTAGGCATGCCTAAACTAGACATGGCTCCATACAACTCGCCCCTATAGAAACTGTCACACGAGTTTTTGAAATAGATGAAAAGTTGACAAGTATCTACGTAATCTGAACATTTGGAGATGATGAATTTTTTCTGGTCTAAGGCCACAATGATAAGGACACAGGGTTTCAGACGTTAAGTTCGCTTCAGTTCTAGGTTTATAACCTTGAAATGTTCATTTTACCTTCTGGTTAAACTTCCTTTTTCTATTTTTTTGTTTTTAGAGTTTATTGACAGCTCATGGTCCTTCTTTGCAGTGCCGCTTTGTAAGCTTTGAGGTTATCTACATAATTGAATAAGAAGAACAGGAAGGGCTGTATATTACACCTATAGAGTTGGTGACTGAAGCACCAAAAAAATGTTAAACAAAAATTAGTCTATACTCTGTCAAAATTGGTCTATACTCTGTCAAATTTTGAGCTAGTTTTCCAGGGACAAACTCCCTTTTATTGGTGATGACAAGGCGATAAAATCATTGACCGCTAATGTTTCAGCTAATCTTGATGATTTAAAAACTATTTTCAGTGTGTTTTCAGTTCAGGAAAAAAAAACATTTTAAAATTCGAATATAATTATGATAAAAAATAGCACTTAAAGTTACATTTTTTTGCGCCCCTTGAGTGGACAATATATCTGCACTCCGAACCTTTACCAATGTGCATCTGTACAACTCACACTAATTAAAAGCGGCTTCACTGATTTGGATAAACATCTACCGGTGCTTACCGGCATTCATAATCAAGGGGTTAATCGAGACGCTATCGAAATAAGACTTGAAAATCTCTTGCGATTGTAGTTTTCTTAGATTTAAATTCCTGAATGTATTTTATTGTGTTGAAGATAATTGGCTACTACCAGATTGTTCCTCCTCCTCGAATTGTTCAGACGTCAATAATACTGTAGAAATGTCTAGGATCGTCGATCCAAATATGTTCAATTTGGTTGACGGTTGATTGATCTGGAGCTGGAACTGGAACATTTTGTCCCGTAGCATTGAAATCACCCAGGACAATTTTAAAAGTAGTTAAAAATTTGCTCGTATTAACTTGTAAAAATTATCGTTTGTGTTATCGTTTTTCTTTTGCAAGAAGAAAGACAACAGAAAATTAAAATAATGAAAATAAATTCATAATTTTTTTTTATGTTTTGTGGACTTTATGAATAATATTCAATTCAATAAAGATTTTATGACCTCTTTAGTCGAAAATGCGTTTCGCCCAGGTACAACAGTTGGGCTCATCAGTTAGATGCTGTTGTACCCTTTTAAGACGCAAACTTTTGGTCGATGATTACCGACACTTATTAAAATTACAGCATAAACATACTGTGAATTTTAATATTTCTAGACTCTAGGATTTTGATTAAATTCGTGCACCTTTTCCTTAGAGCAAATTCCGTTGCGTCCAAAACAGGCTTAGTTTTGCGAATTCAATCAAGATGAGGCGCTCGCTGACGCAGTTAAAATTAAATGCTTTGGTCTCAAACAATATATAGATTTGAATGTAAATAAAACAAAATTCATAAACTTCTTCCAAACAACTATAAAGGCTTTAAGAATAAATTATGAACCACACTACACATTGATTTTTTTATACTGAATAGTTTTATTGAATAAAAATCTATTATTTATTTATAGGTTTAAATGTCTGTTACAAATTCCGATACTATCAAAAATACAATCAATTAAACATTTACCTTGAAAATGGAACCCAGCATTAAAGCCCAATTTATGTATAAGCAAATGTAATTCATAAATATACTATCACAATCGTTTATGTGTTGCATTTATTATGAGTATATAACCATTGTTTGAACCTTTTTAATAAATAATGAGAACCAGCCTGGATTTTTTATGAATTTTATCTAAAATCTGTCACAATTAAATAACAATAGGTAAGCAAATACCGAATAACAATTTTTTTTTTTCCTTTTTTTTTTAATAAAATTTTTTGTTTAAGTAGTTGTGTTCTTCAAAAATTAAAACAATTCAATGAATAACCAAAAACTTCAAAACCGATTACTTTTTTTACCTGAATATCTTTTGTCACAAAAAAGGACATTATTTCTTAAATCACTTAATTTTTTTTTCTGAATAAAAACAACCTTTCTATAGAATCCCCATTAGGGTGGGTCAAAAAAATCGAAAATTTTTTTTTTGATTTGGTACTTCGAAAAATCGATTGCTAGACCCCTCTAGGATATACACACCAAATATGAGCTCTTTATATTAATGGGAAGGTCCTCCGCTTTGCAATTTTCCATTTTTACATCAAGCTTCTACTAAAAAAAAATAATTTTTTTATTAATTGACTTTTTAGCAAATTTCTTTTCATATTCTTGTAGGAAATTGAACGCTCTACAAAAAATGCCTTATACACTTTTTTCGTTTATCTAACCGTTGAATAGATATTTGAGGTCCAAAAATCGAGAAAATCTTTAAAAATTCGTTTTTTGTTCTTAATTTTGTAACAAATTGAAAAATTATAATGATCAAACGCGCAAGACATATTCTTGTTGAAAATTGATTACTCCACAAAAAAGGTCTTATTAACTTTTTTCATTAATCTAACCATTCTAAAGATATTCGAGGTCAAAGTTAAAAAAAAATATAAAAACATTTTATATTTTAAAAAAATTTCTAATTCACTGAAACTTCATTATTTTCAAATTAGCAAGATATATTCTTGTAGGGGCTTAAACGTTCTACAAAAAATTCCTTGGAATGAAGTTGATTGCTTTAACCGTTTAGAAGATATTCGTATCCAAACCAATGCTCAATGATTTCAATAGTTTTCTTATGACCCGTATGCATTGCGATTTGGATACGAATATTTTCTAAACGGTTAAAGCAATCAATTTGATTCCAAGGAATTTTTTGTAGAACGTTTAAGCCCCTACAAGAATATATCTTGCTAATTTGAAAATAATGAAGTTTCAGTGAATTAGAAATTTTTTTAAAATATAAAATGTTTTTATATTTTTTTTTAACTTTGACCTCGAATATCTTTAGAATGGTTAGATTAATGAAAAAAGTTAATAAGACCTTTTTTGTGGAGTAATCAATTTTCAACAAGAATATGTCTTGCGCGTTTGATCATTATAATTTTTCAATTTGTTACAAAATTAAGAACAAAAAACGAATTTTTAAAGATTTTCTCGATTTTTGGACCTCAAATATCTATTCAACGGTTAGATAAACGAAAAAAGTGTATAAGGCATTTTTTGTAGAGCGTTCAATTTCCTACAAGAATATGAAAAGAAATTTGCTAAAAAGTCAATAAATAAAAAAATTATTTTTTTTTAGTAGAAGCTTGATGTAAAAATGGAAAATTGCAAAGCGGAGGACCTTCCCATTAATATAAAGAGCTCATATTTGGTGTGTATATTCTAGAGGGGTCTAGCAATCGATTTTTCGGAGTACCAAATCAAAAAAAAAATTTTCGATTTTTTTGACCCACCCTAATCCCCATATATGTAATTATTTGCAGATTAATTCCTTTTGATATAGCATTTTTTTCATAATTTATATCTTATTTTGTATGTAAATAAAAGTCGTTATCAGCACACCAAGTTCAATAAAAATCTTTCTTTATTCAATAAACAAAAAAGGACACCTTTCATCTTGAAATTCCAGCAAACGATACAAAAAAAAAAGTCCTTATTGAATATACCTTTTATGTTTGCCATATCTTTACCTTCTCCCAACCACCTTTTATTCATTATTTTATTTCTTATTATTCTTGATACAAAACATTTAAACTCCCAGACTCCTGCAAAAAAAAAAGGACTTCCTCCTTTTTTGTATGTGAATACACTGTACACTTAAATATGCGACAGTAGGAATATATTGACACTGTAATCTCTAAAGAATTGAGCTCAATATAATATTCAGCAATTCCTTGGTAACGGTAACGGCACACAAAAAAGAACTGTTTATGTGTTCTTTTTCCGAAATAAGGCCATTCGTTCCAGATATATGTATATAAATATTCCCTTATCACAAATTACCGCCCGACTAGAAATCCAAACAAACTCACAGAGTATCATCTCTATTTAGTAGGCTCTACCTCCATCGTTATCACTTTTCTAAGAAGGAGGACTTTTGATATGAGAGCATCCAGAGGATGTGGAATTATGTTTGCATGTGCCTCCACTATCTGACATGAAAACAGAAACCGATCCGATGTCTGTCACTCATCAGAAGCAACTCTGTTATGTGTCCCACAAAATTGTGTCTTAAATTAATTCCCTGAACTACGTAAATGACCTTTTGCTAAAGCTTGAATTATTTCAAATAATCTCGTCCTCCTGATGCATCAGCTTGAGGGTCTGAGTTCTGAGTAACTCTCCACTCCACTTAAGCAGTAAGTTATTTCTGTTGTCATGTGTGAGGGCGCATCATAATGTATTATCTTTCCAGGACGATACCGAAAACCTTACCAAAAAACCGGCAGGCATTTCACCCCAAATCCAGTTCATCGGACCTTATCCTTGACTTGACAGGCGAATATCGCAGCCATTCCAGTGTGTGGGCCGGCCAAACTATGGTCACTTTGCTTTAAAATTTATGTAATGGAAGACAATAATTTAGTTAAGCTTACTCAAGTGGAAGCGATGATGATGATAGTATCTTTGCCTCACATCTTGCCAAACACGAGAGAGACTTCTTTTGGTTTTCTTTTCGAATGAAAATGAAAATCGTCCTCGCACGATATCCTTCATCTGGCATCTGCAGTAAAATAAAAAAAAAAACTCACAGAAGAAAAAAAAGAAGAAGGTTCAAACTCTTAAAGTAGATAGATAGATACAGGCAATTTCCTCAGCGGAATGAATGCTATTACACCTTTAATCTGATAAGCTTCAGTTAAAAAATTCCAATTGGATGGAAAGCATCCTTGAAGTGTTTTTTTTTCCCTATTTTTCTTTTTTTATTCACTAACGTTTCCCCATTCACATTTTGGTAAGCAAAAAAAAAAAAAAAAAAAGGGGAGATCAAAATCCCCTCTCAAACAAAAGGAATTTACATAAACTTCAGTATCCAGTTAAGGAACTAATTGGCTGTGTAGCAATGCGAAGGTTAAATTCGCAACTAATGAATGCATCGACCGCTCCGACTTCATACTCGAAAGCATCGCACATATACGACAACAACAAGAACAAAATACAAAAAAAAAAAAAAAATAAAAGGGTTAAGAGGAGGAATTCACACAGGCGAGGAGTTCCGCGCGAGGGCAGGAAATCAGCTTTGTACTATAACTTTGTAGAGAATATAATACTCCGAGCCCCCTACTACCCTCTTTTTTACCCTACATATGTGTGCACTGGCACGAATTTCATCTTTTTTCACCCTCAATTTACCACCAACCCCACCACAGTACCAACCAGCATGCAAATGTGACAGCTTTTTGTCAATAAGAATTACAGGCCATTTATTTGTCAGAGGACACAAAAGCTTTTACTATACACTCTCTTTTGTCAATCAATAAATCGCATGCATGCTCCGGCAGTGTTAGCTTTTTTTTTCCATCATCATGACACACACACATTTCGCATAAATACAGGGTGTCCTTCGTTTTTTTTTTCATATCCATTCACATCCATTGACAATACAGGATGAGTTTTCATACTCACGAGCTTTGTTATCGCGGGGACATGCGCTTTTAACAAACAAGTCAGAGATGTCGAAAGTATTAACAACGAAGAGCTGTTTACTGCAGGTTCCACATTCGTCGATAAAGAAGATATTTTTGTTCTTAAACCATTTTAACTCAATTTGAAATCTTGATTAAAATGATCAGCATTTTTGGAGGAACATGAACAAATTGCCTTGTGTTTTCACGACATCAAAAAAGTGATGTGACATGAGACAGCAATTGATCGATATTTACATATTTACTGAGGCCCAAATTATTTAAATTACATTAAATTTAAAGCCGCCATTTAAAATTGGAAATTTTAAAATTTGTATGCGATTTGACAGATTACTAATTTTTAATAGAGACTTTAAAAATAATTGAGACAGGAAATTTTACGTTGTAAGATATGAAAAAATAAATTTTTAAATTACCTATGACGGGACAAAAAAGGTCTAAATAACATCCATGGTAAAATATTTAAAAGAACTCGAAGGAAAATCACTTTGGTAATTATTATACAATTTCAGGTCAGGTATGGATAAAAATAAATTAAAATTGAGAACGGTTTGATTCAAACAATTCTTTATTCTGTATCTGTCAAAAACTTTCTTTCGTTTTTGAAATACGAATGATCGTTTTCGTATCGTTTTTTTTTATGGAACTACTACCAGAATAGGCTCTTTGGTTGTCAAAAATTAGTTTATACAAAATTTATAATTAATATTACTACCAAATATTCTCTCAAAAGCATATTTCGAAAATTGATACCCAAAAGTGACCATATTTCCAACTGTTTATTCTTGTTGATAGAAGTGCCAAGTGGCGAATTATTTTGTGAAATAGACTGACACCAGAGGTCTTGTTCTTTTATGGGGTGTCGTGCCACAACCATTAATTATATTGACCATAGGTTGTATCATTTGTTGACTATTTATAGAAAAATCAAAAATTCATTACTTTGTTGTTCGATAACTGTAGTTTTTTTTTTTTTATAAAATATTTACCTAAAAAAATAAATTAAATGTCACACAAAAATTAAAATTTTCATTTATTTGAATATTTTTTTTGACCAGAAACTGTTTCTTCTTTTGTAAGTTTTTCTTTTATTTGTTTATTTTTTTTTTTTTTTTTAATAACAAAAATTTGCCATTTCAGGTCAATTACATTTATTAAAGATGGGAAATTGTTGCAACAAGAAGAAGAAAATTAAGAAAATTCAATATTTAAGTGTATGATTCACACAAAGAACTGCAACATTATATTATAACATAATATGTGAACACATCCATTTGCATACACAATATAATAAGCAAGTTATTCAAGCAACAAGGTATGTTCAAAATTTTATTTCAAAAATTCCATAAAGTATTTTTTTTTTTTTCATTAATCAGTAAAATGGCTCTATGTATACATTTTTATTTTGATAAATACATACATTTTTAATATTTTCATGCATGGAAAAAATAAGGTCAGACTGGACCTATTTTTCGTAAAAACAAATTTATTTTAAATTTCAGAATAATAATTAGTGTTTTCAAATATTTATGGGGAGTGTTTTGTATAATGTAAATTGGTTAATTCTATTAAAAATATAATTAAATTTTTGTCATACTTTTCAACCATAAACCATTTTGTTGCTGATTGGTTAGACCAATAGCCTACTCGATTAAAGGAAATGAAATAATGGGTGATATGTAAATAAAATAGTAAATTCTTGAAAAATTGTAAAATATGAACTTTTTTATCCGCATTTTGTGCATATCAAACCTTGTTTATACTTATTAATTTCCTATTGCTAGTATTTACTATTTTTTATGCATATGGGCCAATATCCCAGACAAATTTCAAATTATGAATAATATGAAACATGAATGAAGCCAATCGCCGACATTTGACCTGTTTAATAAATTGATTTTTCTGCTTAAACATATTTTCATTCGGACGTCAAACTCACTCTTTAACTTTTAGGAATCCTTTCAAATAAAAGATTAATTTTCCCCACAGTAATCTGTATCCTAAAAATTACTTCAACTTTTTGTAGAACTAATCACAAATTATCTTTCTAAATAAATAAAAGATTTTGATTTGTGACCATGCATTTAAAGAATAAATAAGACAACAAACAAAATATAAGAAAAAGGACACTGTGGCGTATACGTAACAAAAATATTTATTTTCGTTTTAAAGAGAAAAAGTAAATAAAATCATAGGAGAATCAACAAAAAACATTTTGTTTATAGGACTATAGATAGTAGAAATAATAAAAAAGTAAAAAGTATATTTTAAATGAAACAAATGAATACTTACATCTTTTGAAGGCATCTACCTACATCTTTTGAAGGGGTTATCTTGGTTTATTTTAAAATAACCCCTAAATTATGAAAATTTATATTCCTTTTTACTTGCGTTTAGGATTCGCAGAAAAATCAAACTCGTGATAACAATCAGACATAACCTAACGATGATATAAATTGTAAAAAAAAATAAGTTTCTCCATTCCGTCTGTCTTTTTATCTATTTGCACCTCAAGGTGCAGCCTTGCCTCCCTGGAGCAATTTTTTTTTCCAAAATTTGGTAATTAACAGTTTTGAATAATTCCTTCGAGGGAAAAGTTTTAAAATAAAAGTTTTGAGTGCAAAAACGGAAATAAAAATGAACACTTGTGATAAGAAATATTTTTCGGGATGTTATAAACGGTAGATTTCGGAATTTCTTGTTAATAAATTTAACCGATTTCAACTTAACTTTTAATTTAAAAATAAATAACACGTACAAATACAAAATTAAAACTCCAAAAGATAATTTTAGATTAAAAAAAAAAATAAAAATTAGATTTTGTAAAAATTAAATTTTTTAATTTCGTTATTAAGGCCCAATTTATTCACTCTCCATTATTTTTAAAGGCTCCATTAAAAATTATAAAACTGTCAAATCGCATACAAATTTTAAAATTTCCCTTTTTTAATGGCGACTTTAAATTTAATGGAGTGTGAATAAATTGGACCTAAGTGTTGATTATTATTTTCTGAAAGAAACATTTTTGTAAACATTATGTCTAAAAAATAAAGGCTCAAACTAAATATGGTGAAATGCCAACTTAAGGGCTCTCAGAATTTGGTAACTTGTTTTTTTCCAAATCCTTACAGTTTTCGATTAAATACAGTTTTTGTGAAGTTTCTAAAAAACCTAATTCTTTTTTATTTTTACAAATCTTTTACCTAAACGTTGTATCATAATAAATTAAGAACAATTAATTAATCAAAACATTTTTAGTTTAAATCGCCATTTCAGTAAGAATTCGTAAACAGTCCGAGCTCAATTTCTTGCTTTTATTTGAGAACATTACCGTGATTTGAACTCAACAAAACCGGGTTTTTCAACACAAACAAATAAAAATACACACATTTCCTCGAACTGTTGTTTGTTTACTTCTTCAAAATTTTCATAGGCTTTTCTTTTTCTCGTATCATCGTATCATTTTTTTTTTCTTAAGAAATCCGACTTTTTTATTAGGTAATTTTTCCATATTATTTAAGCTTTTGTATTCTGAAAGGTTCTGAAAGGGTACAAAACTTTTTATCTCGGTTATTTATGGAATATTCTCAACAATGTTATACCATTTTAAAAAGAGAATTGAACACACCAACTTTTAAGGTAACTTGCCGAAACATCATTTCATTTGCCGAAACATCAGTTCATTTTTTTTACACTGCGGTTCATTGAATTAGAGTCATGTAAATTTTTTTAGTACATTGTTGGGCAAAAAAGTAATATTTGCTTTAAAACTGATGCAGCTGAGTTAAAATGCATTGAATGCATATGGTAGCAGGGTTATTCAAGGTTCCGTAACAAAAGAAAAAAATGAGAAAATTTAAGATTTGTAGTCACGGCACATGAAAACCGTCACAGGGTGACCATTTTCTCGACTTTTTTTCAAATGCCCATAACTCACAAAATATATGGCTGCGATTTTTTAATTATTTTTCTGATAACTGTCACCACCAACCCTATCTACCGTTTTCGTTTCGACGTAAACTTTTGGGACACCCTGTATACTAATGGCCAGTTAAGTAAAGCAGTAATTAAATTGGATATTTTCGAATACATCGACCAAAATTTTACATGAAGTCAAACCGGCAGCGAGCCCCAGAAGCAGGATTCCCGCGAAATGTTTCATCTAATTTAAATTTGTTAAAAAAAAACTTTGAGCACTATAAAAAAAAAATTTTAAAAAAAGAAACCTCTATGGATTTTCTGATTATTTAATTTTGCTAAAATTCTTGACCAATATTTGCTTTTTGTATTTATTTCCTAAAATAGACCATGTTTTGTTTTGACTTTTAACCTTTAATCCACCTTATCTAAATCCCAGAAAAAAAAGAAATATTTTAAGAACCAAGCTAAGAAAAAGTTCTTACCTACATTTTATTTATTTTTAGAACAATTTCCCAAAACAACAAAAATCTAACACATATTTAATGATGAAATATTATGACAATATATCCACCAACGCAACTCAAAATGTCTGATGATTTATCTTGCAAAAAAAAAGAAAAGAACAACTTTAGTTCCTAAAACAATACAAGAAAACATAAAGAAAACAAAAAACTTCAATTGTTTTCATAGAATCTCTTGCTACTGAATGTTATACATTGAATTGCAAAGCTTTCTTCTCAAGTTTCCATCACACAAAGAGTACCTTACCCATTCACTTCAGAGTAAAGAAAAAAATCTTCCCCAAATAGTACCAAACTGATACAAATTTTCTCAACCCCCCATTTCCCACCAACTAAACAAAAAGCCACTTTTCCATGTGTTTTACTTGGCAATTAAGTATTAGCTGAGTATAGTTAGTGTGACCTTTTGTATATTTATAAGAACACGAACGAAATGAAAAAAAAAATACTCTCTAGGGAACATCTCTTCTCGACTTCATCATATTCAACTTAATATTCAAAGTCTACAGCACTGGTCGTAAATGCTTTATCGTCGATTTGCCAACGAGCGAGCGAGTGGGCGCAATTGACTACCAAACCAACTATTACCATGTGCATCACATAAATAATAATATCTAAAAGCTTCCACGGAGTCACAAATCATACAGGAGCAGGAGGAGGTTGAATGAAAAATTCCTTCACATTGCGCGAAGTTCCATATCAAAACCGTTTTTTTTAGCCAAAAACTCCAAAATGTTTGTGTTAACTTTCTTCACAGCGCACATGTGCGCTAGAACGAAGTTTTCCACACACAAATATACTCAAATAACCGAGAGGGTAGAAGAAGAAGAAGTAAATCAAACCCCCAACCACCACCAGCAGTATCAGTATCAGCGGCAGCAGCAGCAGGCAACACCAACATGGAGGCTTAGTTCAAGGTACTTGATGTCAAAGACTCTTTTATGAAGGCAGGCACTGTAAGCTTTTCACTCTATAAGCTTTCACACTCTCTCTCTCTCTCTATCGGTATTTTTTGGTTTTGAATATTCCTGTAAAGAAAGATACGATACAATATTTCGTTCGTTTCGTATATCCCCGCATTAAGCTGACACTCGAGAGCGAAAAAGTTGAATTCCAAAATTTTAGTTTCGTGTCGGATGCAGTGTGGTTCGTTCATGAAATTGTGTCGACCTCGCAAAACGGTGGCTAAAAAAAAAGTGAAAAATACACAAAAAAAAAAAAATAAAAAATGGTGTCCTTAGAGGTTTTTTCTTCTAAATTTTACTTGAATCCTTAAAAATATATATTACATAAATTTGCAATCAAAATTCTAAAATATCCTTTTGACAAAAAATTTGAAAAAGGAAAAAAAAATTTTAGACGAAATATCAAAGTGAATTATCCTACAAAACCATGGGAACTTATCCTGTATAATTAAGAAAAAAAATCAAATTTACAACTTCAAAAAGTATATTTTGAAAATTTATTATCCTTTTTGTTAAAAAATTTGTGAAGAAAATCCAAAATTTTAGATAAAATTTTGTGTGTGAAAAAAATGTCGGAAAAAAAATCATATACATGCAATTGATTTCTGTGAAAAAAGCTCTCATCCTGTGTACGCGGGGGGGACACACGGGACAGACACACACAGTGTAGAGTAGAGTAGAGGATCAAAAAAGGCCAATAAATATATACTCCTTGCTCTCCTTGTGCATACAAAAAAAAAAACGGATATCCCGAATAAGACAAAAAACAACAAAAAAAAAAAAACCATCAACATGATAGTGAGAAGAATTATAATATAGCAACTTTTCAGGATACCAAATAATGAAACATGCATTCTTTCGCAAAATTACAGCTAAAAGAAAATTTTTAAAAAAGCTTTTCTCCTAAAGCTTTCCATCCACCATCTTCATCTCCTCCACATATGACCCTTACTAATTGAATTAAAAAAAAAAAACATAAAACTCCAAAAATCTATGAAAAGCTATCTTTTTCAAAAACAGCTAATTTGAGTTCAAAAACAACCGTTTTCAACTTAAAAAAACGCACAAAAAAAACAAAAACAACAACTCAATAGAAACTATTATACGCACGAAAGCTTTTTTTGAAAGCTTTCGCTTGATTAATAGGTTTTTGAGATTTTTTTTTCTTGATTTTTTTTTTTTGTATTCTTGTGTTCATTATTTTTGAGTGAGTGAAACGGAGTGACGAAAATTTTTACACTGGTGAGAGGAGCAGATATAGACTCTACTTACCATCGACGACACTCTACCAGTGACCGCGAATGGTGTGAATAGCGAGCGCTATCGAAAAAAAAAAAAAAGTTCGAAATCGAAATCTAAAATGGCGGCTCTGTGTGTGCCGAGGAAAAAGTTCCTCCTTCAGCCTGATGGTGCTGCTGCCGACATCGACACAATAAAGCCATCGTCACCATCGTCAGTGTCGTCCCTGTCCACAAATACAATTGTTGTTGGTAGAAAATATCGTAGTAATTGTAGTAGCGAGCGTTTTCCATCTAAACTTCAATTAAACTTGAGTCCTCGTAGTACAAATGGTGTCCTTGTTAGCGGTGACGGTGGTGGTGATTGTGATGTTGGTAATGGTGATGGTTATGGCTATGGCGGCGTCATCATCAGTAACAGCAAGGATAATGATGAAAAACATAAAAACAACAACAACAACAACAACAAAAATATAAACAACAACAACTTAAAACATAGGTCAGTACGATTACGTGCGGCTGCTGATAGTAGAAGCAATAATCGTGAAAAAATCGTCAACTTTATAAAAAATACGAGTGTTTTTGAAATTCCGCCGTTTCCGCGTTTGACTATGTTGCAATTGATTACATTCGGGCTGATACTGCAGCTGGGTTTACTATCAACGGTTTGTGGAGCGTTTCAATTGGACGGTTCGCAAAGTTCGTTTGCTCAATTTCGAAAATGGTATACGGGTCTGAATGGTTCGCTAGAATTGGAATTTAAAACCGAACAGCCAAATGGGTTGGTGCTGTACACTGACGATGGGGGGACTTATGACTTTTTCGAGTTGAAACTTGTGGAGGGGGCATTGCGTTTGCGATATAATTTGGGAGGTGGTGCTCAAATTATAACTGTGGGACGAGAATTGCATGATGGACATTGGCATAAAGTTCAGGTAAGTTTTTTTTTTTTTTTTTTGATTAGGAAACATATAAAATTAATTACCTAATTGCAGTAGCAAAAAGCTCTAAAAATAAAGAAATAATTGTGGGGAAATGTAGGTATAGGTAGATATATTCTTATAGTGCATATACTTTCAAGGTCATAAATGCAACTTTGAAATTTTTGGTATTGTGTTGTGAGAGTAAAGTATTGATGGTTACTGAAGCACACACTCCTATGAAGGTATACATACTCAATTGTACGAGCCTTGGAGCGTGCAAAACCTTGAGTAAAATGATTAGTTTCTTTTTTTTGGTTTTATTTGATGAATTTGTATTCGATTTTCATGGAATTTTATAAATTTACTAGAAATTTGTTCTTTTTTTTGTATGGGGAACTTTAGTTTTATTATTTGCTTTTCAACTCAGTTTAACTTGAAATCGATATGATAGAGTACTCGACCTACTGTTTGAAGGAAGAAAATGTTTTCATAAAGTTCAAATATGCAGAGACTGCATTTTAATTAAAAGTCAAATGATATCAATATTAAATTGCCAAAGTTCATAAGAAAAATATAAGGCCACTTTTTCATTTCGAATACTTGCAAATCAAAGGAGCTTTCTCAATTTCAAGAGAATA
Organism: Episyrphus balteatus; assembly: GCF_945859705.1. Taxonomy (NCBI): domain Eukaryota; kingdom Metazoa; phylum Arthropoda; class Insecta; order Diptera; family Syrphidae; genus Episyrphus; species Episyrphus balteatus. The sequence continues at coordinate 2,123,139 of NC_079136.1, read as the reverse complement.
GATTGAGACTGATCAAGAAGGTAACACGTGCCGTTTTACCTATGGGAGAAATGTACTGAATTCTTAGCTAATTTTGCGATTGAGCTTTTGCCTCATAATTTATTTCAAATAATATGATTCGAAGACTCTTGATATTAATATACACAATTTATGAGAGTAAATAATAAATATATCACCATCAATCTATTTGCAAGGACTTGACGTTTTTTTTCATTTTTAATTGGACGACAAGTTCGTTTTTTGTTAATAGGTAATTTCTTTTCTAGAAATGTGATACAAGATCAGTATTGTTCTATTTTAGTGTAATGTATTTAATTTGCATAAATTATCAAATCCATTGCGTTCGTTTTTAGTTGAAAGCATTTGAATATACAATCATTGAATAAAATGATGTTTTAGAAATTTGGAACCATCTTTAAAGTTTGTCTAAGATGCAAAAACATCACTGATTCTAAATACCATAAACACATAGACCGAGAGCCGGGAGCAGATTTCTTGCGTGAGAGGTAACCGATTCATATGAATGTCAGAGGTAGCGTGGGTCATGGTGATGACGAATACCTTAGTCTGCCTGCATTTATTTGTGGCGTTGTCGAGAAAAAGCGCATCAAAATTACCATTTTTCTGAAAATCGATTTAGTGAGGGTAACCACTTAAAATTTATTGATAACCAACGCCACATACTCACTGATAACAAATATAACAATGGCAGACATTTTAAGTGCGGCCAAAGCCCCGGCAGACTGTCCCGAAAATGCGTTTTTTTTGGCGTTTTTAGACTTTGGGGTAACCACCTAAAATTAATCGCATCCTGTAGCGGTGGACTCCCTGATAACAAAAATACCCATGGCAGACATTTTGAGTGTGGCCAAACCCTTGGCAGACGGTTTTGAAAATGCAGTTTTTCTGAAAATTGATTTATTTAGGGTAACCACTTAAAACTAGTCGCATCCTGTAGCGGTGGACTCCCTGATGACAAAAATACCCATGGCAGACATTTTAAGTGCGGCCAAACCCCCGGCAGACGCTCCCGAAAATGCAGTTTTTCTGAAAATTTATTTATTTTACTTTTTCACATAACTCGCGTATTATTGGACCTAGCAGAAAAAATTGTATAGCAATCTTAAAGATAATTGAATTTCCTGCAGAATATGTTAAATAAGTTTTTTTCGATTAAACCTTCGGTTTAAGAGTTAGGGTAGTTTTTTTTAAGCAAGTCAAAGGGTGAATTTCTTATTTTCGTCATACCTCTTTTATTTGAGCTTTTTTAAAAATTAATTTGAAGTAAAAGTTGTAGATCTTTTTATTACCTTCATTTCTTACATTAACGGTTTCTCAATTTGACAGACCGTTTTCGATCTGTAGGAAAAAAACTTCAAAAAGTTTGCAATTTTGTATATAGCTTTTTCCTATATAAAAAATTGCAATCTTTTTGCCCCTCCCCGCCTAAAACTATACGATTTTTTTCTTGCCTGAGTGCAACCTACACGCCTAGGTTTTTTGTTACATCTATTGCAAACTACCCTGTAGTATGTAGAACCTTTTTCCTTTATAAAAAATTGTAAACTTTTTGAAGTTTTTTTCCTACAGATCGAAAACGGTCTGTCAAATTGAGAAACCGTTATTGTAATAAATGAAGGTAATAAAAAGATCTACAACTTTTACTACAAATTAATTTTTAAAAAAGCTCAAATAAAAGAGATATGACGAAAATAAGAAAATCACCCTATGACTTGCTTCAAAAAAACCACCCTAACTCTTAAACCGAAGGTTTAATCGAAAAAACTTATTTAACATATTCTGCAGGAAATTCAATTATCTTTAAGATTGCTATACAATTTTTTCTGCTAGGTCCAATAATACGCGAGTTATGTGAAAAAGTAAAATAAATAAATTTTCAGAAAAACTGCATTTTCGGGAGCGTCTGCCGGGGGTTTGGCCGCACTTAAAATGTCTGCCATGGGTATTTTTGTCATCAGGGAGTCCACCGCTACAGGATGCGACTAATTTCAAGTGGTTACCCTAAATAAATCAATTTTCAGAAAAACTGCATTTTCAAAACCGTCTGCCGAGGGTTTGGCCACACTCAAAATGTCTGCCATGGTAATTTTTGTTATCAGGGAGTCCACCGCTACAGGATGCGATTAATTTTAGGTGGTTACCCCAAAGTCTAAAAACGCCAAAAAAAACGCATTTTCGGGACAGTCTGCCGGGGCTTTGGCCGCACTTAAAATGTCTGCCATTGGTATATTTGTTATCAGTGAGTATATGGCGTTGGTTATCAATAAATTTTAAATGGTTACCCTCACTAAATCCATTTTCAGAAAAATGGTAATTTTGATGCGCTTTTTCTCGACAACGCCACAAATAAATGCAGGCAGACTAAGGTATTCGTCATCACCATGACCCACGCTACCTCTGACATTCATATGAATCGGTTACCTCTCACGCAAGAAATCTGCTCCTGGCTCTTAGACTAACACTGATTCAATTGCTTGAGGTTCCTCATTTTGCACTCAGTTTCCAACTAGCTGCTAAAGTTTTTAAGCTGTTCGAATAATTATCGAGTGTTTTCTTCACATTTTTAACAAGATTAGAATTAAATTAAATGTATATTAACATCCACTTTGGTAAACAATTGAATACTTTTCTTAGAGTAATTGATGCACGAACTCAAGTTTGGTCTCAGAGTTAGTTACTCTATCAATTCGTGTTTCACGAATTCTAAGACAAACATTCTTACATTAAAATTTATATATTATGAAAACAAAATTTGTTTTGTAACAACATTTATTCAAATATGAAATTAGCGACAGAAATATGTACAATTTGATTCAATTATAAAATATCAAACAAACCAGCTAGTCCTACTTTTTATTACACAGTAATGTCCACGAAACTAAAAAATGCTTCGATCAGCAGTAAATTTTGTTTGTTTAAAACGCTTGACGACTAATTTCGAAAACACTTTAAAATACATGAATTTAAAAACAAAAATATTCAGAACAAATTTTTACTACTTTAACATTTGCCCTATTTTTTTTTCCAATTTGTCAGATCCTTTTATATGTTTTTTTTTATTTAGTTTATTTATTTTTTTTTAATTAGGTACACGAAATACGAAGTTTTAAAAATATTCAGAAATAAAAAATTTATTAAATCAAAAACAATTTCAAAATTCTAAAAACAAAAACTTTCACACTGAATTATTGATTTCGAAATTGGAAAGCTAGTACAAATAAGTTTCCTCGTGTACAAATTAACAATTTGCTTAAATTTGATACAAATAATAAACCATCATTATTTTAAACGCATTTTGTTGCTCAATTCTACTATAAACGCATTTGACTTTTTATTTTTTCTTCATTTTACTACCTTATATTTGGCCTCAGGTACCACTTGATCATTCTTTTTAGCGGAGTAATGCACAAAGCGCTTCTTTTTTTCTTATTCGTATTGCAAAATTTGATTTTCCCTAGAACTTTCACAGACCAGACCTTCGTACTTAGGGGGAAGTGGTCACCCTTTGTACACGGTCACCCTTCGTACAGTGAGCTTAAAACAAAAACTAAACGGTATTCAAACACGTGCTTACTAGTGTGTATAGACATAGTAGGCGCCGCGGCGTGCCGAGCTGCTAGATAAATTTTGAATCCTAAGTGCAAGGAATTCGATCGCCACAAGAATTTTAGTGTTTTTTAGTGCTCTGAGTAATTTTTTTATGTACATTTGATGTCATGTTGTGTTTAAGTTAAGTATGTTTTTGGCTAAACAGTAATGAAGAATTGTGGATTAAAGTGTTAAATTTGTGTTTTAATTATAAATATTGCAAAATCTAAGTACATTTTTTCAAAAATCAATTTTTCTGCATTATGTACAGCTTGGGGAGCATTCGTACAGTCAAACATGGGGCACATTCGTACGCATACGTATGCCCGCCAGTAAATTTTCTTGAGCAGATAACAATCAAAACACGCAGTTACAGTTTTATTGAAATGAAATTTAAACCTCTATAATAAGTTTTTCGCATTCTATAGTAAATTAAGGTTGGTATTTTTATATATGTAAATAATAATTTGTTTCAGAATCGTCGAATCGCGAAAAATTAAGTTTTTTATTTGTTTTTGTTTTTTTCTGAGTCAAGTTCAACTAATTAATAAATTAATAAGTAATTAAATGTTTTAAAACTCAAATTTGGCATTTGACAAATCAAAAGTTAGTCAAATTAACGTTTTAAATATCCTGTACGAAGGTACCCCACGGGTGGGGAGGATTCGTACAAAAATCTAATCCCAGTAAAATAGCTATAACTATTTAAGCCTTTGACTTAGAAGTGTCAAATTTTTTTGTAAAGTGTAATAATATACATATTACAAATAAAGTCCATTTTCTCGAAGCTGGAGTGAGTAAATAAATAACTAAAAAAAAATAAGTAAAAACTGTACGAAGGGTGACCACTTCCCCCTACTTATTGCATTAAACGTTCAGCAATAAAGACAATTGAATAATAAAAAACAAAAGCTTTTTATTTAATTTTTGCAATTTAATCAGTAAAAAAGGATAGAGACGTATAATCACCAATACGATAACATAATGATAGCAATCGAATGCCGCAGTTCGGCCTCTAATTCTAAGCACCAGTTTGTCAAAAACTCTTCCTCCAATTTACTTGGTTTTTATTTTAAAGGTAGGAGCAAAGTTCTGGCTTTTGAAAAGTGTAGGATAGTATAATAGGTGTTGCCGTTCTGTTAAAATATTTATTTCTGTGTTTGAAGTCAATTTGTGGGAAAATTACTTCTACCGCTAAGATGATGGAAAACTATCAATTGCTTAAATATAATTTGCTTAATTTTAATGTCGGAAGATAGTGCAGCAATTTTCAACCCATTGAGGTTTAAGTATTTTTCACGGCTTTTGTAAAAAAAAGATCATCAAAATCGGAGCTGGGCCTACCGGTTTCCTTATATTTCCATTTGAGTTTTATTTACACAACTAATATGAAACTTTAAAAGGACCATTCTATTTTTGTGAGGTTAGCTAACAGTCGTTAAACTCATTACATTTTAAAGGGAAAAAATTAGAAAACTACATTTTTGAAAGTAGTTTTTTTTTTTTTTGTGTAAAACACTCTGACATTCTTTTGTTACCAAGGTTATATTAAAAAGTTGAATAAATAAAAAAATTTGAAGTCCTTTGAATTTTCACCAATTTGTACCATTTTACCTGAAATAAAAAAAAGACGGGTATTTCCGCAAAAGGTATTTTACTTTTGTTTTCATTGTTTTTTTTTGTAAATAGAATTTAAAGTATCATTTATCATATATTTCCATTCAAATACAATTGTTTAAGTTAAGAAATGTTATTTTGCGTGCCTTCTCTTCCTTGAATTGATCTATAGTTTTAAAACAAAATGTTCGTTCTTGTTGATTCTCACAATTTGATATGACCAAATGAACCGTTTGCTTTTATTGACACTACTGACATTTTTTCTTTGAAACTAATAGGTTTTGAATAGGTTTTGAATTCTTCACCGATTAAAATCTTTTCAGGTTGTTACCAAACTGACTCTTAGTTCTAAATATTTCTAGTCTATCTGCCAACACATTTGATCATTTTCTTGATTAGGCACCGTGTATCATTGAGTCGTTATTATTTCCTTTATTCCTTCTTTTTAACTACACTCCAATTTTTAGTTTCTCCGACAAAGCCAACTTTCTGATAATTCAACGCTTCCAAACAGAAAATTGGTCCCTCCCGAGCCCTTTTCGCCTAAAAGTTGCAATTTTATTGTTGAATAAAGTCATGTTGATCCTTTGATTGCTAAAAGCTTTAAATCCCATTTTTATACATATATTCAAATACTCTTCTATCTAGTTTTACATCGTCTTGAAAATCAATAGAAACACTCAACTAAAGAATTGTAAACAAAAAAAAAACCGTTATATTTCCGCTGTAAACCCATGTTGACAAAATAATCCTTTTTAAAGTGCATATAATAGCAAAACTTTTGATGATTTTATTTCCATTGAATATATTAACACCATAAGCCTTTTCTTTCTGTCTGGTAGTCTGCTGTACTGCTTGATATAGCTCAACCAACAAGCAAAGAGGCAAGCTATACACATTCACACTTATTTGTATACGCTTGTACCCATTGCATAAAACATTTCAATTTTCCTTACAGAGCTTTATATGCACCCAAACTGATTGATGTTAAAATCTCAAAAGTTTTCCGGTTTTATTCAATTAAAAAAAAATATATATATGTATATATACAAGAACCTGTTGCTATTTTATGGTAAACAAACATACGTATAAATGTTGTATACCCGAGTCCTTTAAACGAATTAGACTTTAAAATCATTTGGAAGTCTCTGACAATGTCAGATTATGGATTTGTTTTAAGGCGATATATTCTAGCAACACAAGTTGAGAGTGTGTCGTCTATACGAGACAATGCTGGGGCTTTTAAAAAGGATTATAAATTTATTGATAGGGGTTTATAATGAAGAGTACTTTACTTTTGAGGCACACGATACAACATATTTTGAGACATTTTACTTATTTAGAAAGTGCTCTTGTTCAATGAAGAAAATTGTCACTAAATTCTTTTTGACAATAAGAGGATAATTAAGAGGAATTTTGAGAATAACTCAGTTTAGATTCAAATTCATTGAAAAATTTGTATGGAACATATCTTTTACTAAGAAATAATTATTGTATTAAAGGATATTTATTAACTTATTATGCACAAATTAAAATATAATTGAATTATACTAGTCTTTTCAAAAGATAAATTAAAAGTCATAATTATTTACAAATTATAGAAAATTTATATAAGGAATTGGTACAAAAATAATATGAAGAAATATTATCCTATTATTTAAAGAAAAAGATAGGCAGATGTTTATTAGTATTAAAAAAAACTCCCGAACACCCCCAAAATCTGGTGAAAAAAATTTTGCTTCGTCAAATTCTTGCCTATTATAAATTTTTTAAGGTTTTGGATAGAAGACATTCAAACCTTTCAAGAATGTATAAAACATGTGGTTCGGTTAAACCATCTAGAGTTTATAAGCTGACAAAGTTCAAAAATTCCATTTTTTTGTCATTTACCAAACTTCGACATCAATTTAAAATATGTATATTAGGGCGGAGTGAAACTGCACTTTTTTTTCTTTTTTTTTTTTTTTTTCTTCTTCTAAATACCAGGGACGGGTGCCATTAGTCATTAAAAAAGAGCATACCAAATCTCAGCCCGATCAAAAAATATCTTGAGGGTTCACAACGCCCTTGAAAATTTACATGCTTTTTGGAAGTAATGTACTGGGAGCAATTTTCAAAAGAGATGGAGCAATGTGCCAAAAAGTTAGAGCGTGTAGGTTCGGTCGAGACAAGAAAAAAATCGTATGGGAGGAGGGTCTATTCCCCTTCGTTTAGCGGGAGGGGCAATTTAAAAAAGAAATTATTTAATTTGAAACAAAAAAATATTAAAAATCAACGGTTATACTTACAATAACGTGCTATACCTTTTTGTAAAGCCTAAAACCTCGTCTTTTACAAAAATGTTTAATATGGCCTTTTTCTGGCATAGTTTTTGAAAAATAAATTTTCGAAATCAAAATTTTGAAGAAAAAAATTTCAAACTATTTTTTTTCAAAATTTTATGTAAATAAGTACTACTTAAGTTTTTAAAATTCGATGCTGTTATTTGTTTTTTAAAAAAAAACAGAAAACCGCATCCAAAAACATCTTGTCATTTTCGAGAAATTAACAAAAAACCAAAACTATTTTTGTCTAAGAAATTTCTTTATTTTTTGTTTTTACGTGGCTGGATCATGGGGGTTGGGAGTGCTCGCCGCCCATGGATTCTTGCAGTAAGGGCCTTAAGTCAATAAAATCGCAATTTTTTAATGAAAATTGAACAATAAACAATAATGTACATGTTTTTCGAATCAAAAAAACTGAGTAAAACAGAAAAAACTCAAAAAACTCCATAAATTAACCTCTATGGTGTTTTCATTTTTTTCAAGTGACTTGTGAACCCTCTAAAACTTCTTTGATCGATCTGAAACTTTTTTGCCGTTATTTAAGTTCCAAATGGCACCCATCCTGGCTATGTAGAACAAAAAATAAGACAACTTTTTTTTTCACTCCACCCTAATGTATATGTTTTCAAAGCAACATGCTGTTTTAAAAATATGTGCTAAAATAATATTTATTTCCAAAACCAACGAAGTATTTTTTATGAAAATCGGTTGAAAATTGGCTTAGAAACAATAATTCTACGATTTCAACCCTGTTTTGTTCAATGGGTGAAGGTTCGAAAAACCTTTGTTTTGCCGCTAGCTCCAGATTTTGGGGGTGTTCAGGAGATTTTAAATACCGTTTCGTAACCAGTACAATTAGCTGTACAAAACATGAAAATCAAACTCTAAGTTCCCATTATCTAACCTAAAATTTGTGTCATGTTTTTGCAAATAATTTTTTTTTTATTGAGTTCATATTTTTTATTTTTTACCGACTTACAAAAAGAATGAGGAATTCAATTCGCCTGAATTTTTTTTTAATTTTTTTAATTTTTTTAATTTTTTTTTATTTTTGTTACCTCACGACTTACGACTGTGTTAACCAATTTTGATAATTCCTTTTGTATTGGAAAGCTGGAGCCTGCAGTGTGGTCCCATTTCAGTTTTTTCCAGTTATGGGTATAGAGACTATGAGAAAAACCATAAAACCCGGTTTTGAATCATGGAAGTCGGTTTAGTTTTTTGATAAAAATGATTATTTACTTATTTATCTACATAGGGCTGTAAAAGTAACGACAAAATGAGTACCCGCATGTATACGTTACTTTTGATACTAGTACCCGCTTCAATAATATCGTTACTCGTTACTTTCGTATGCTTCGTATTTTTCGTATATTTCGTATGTTTCGTGTGTTTCGTATGTTTCGCATGTTTCGTATGTTTCGTTACTTTCGTTACTTTCGCATGCTTCGTACGTTTCTTACATTTCGTATATTTCATGTAGGTATTTGATACGTTTCGTATGTTTGGTATTTTAAGTACCTATGTTTCGTACGTTGGTATAAGGGTGAACATTTTTTTTTTGAAAATAACCAAAAACAATTTGTATAATCTAAGCTACATTTTAAAGCCAAAAGTTGCGGCGTTCTCATGTTATAAGAGTTTGAAAGTAGCTATACTGATTTTATTTTCGATTTTTTTTTAATCAAACGTGGAAATTTTTTTTTTATTTTTTTCTAATTTTTCGACAAAACTTAAGAAATTTTTGCTTATATTCGATTAGTCATCTTATCACAATTCTTTAGAGACCTTTATTTCAAAAGTACATCGCTCAGATCTCGGAATATTAACACTTCAATACAACCATGTCGAACAATTTTTCATTTTTTTTTTCTATTGACAGTGATTTTCAAACCTCGTTTTCTCGGCTTTTTTTTAGTTCAAAATTTTGCACTGAAAATTAACAAATTTTTTTAAAAACCAAAACACTTTTGTACATTCTTAAGCTACATTTTAAGACCATTAACAAAAAGGTCATAAACACATTGGTTTCGGCATGGGTATATTTTTTGGCCACATAGAGAAAATACTAAAACGTCTTTTTTGATATTTGTGTATAAATTATTATCGATAACTCAACTATACCTAACTAACTACTGTTATTATCGATACAAAAGTAAACTCCAGACAATTATCTGGAGTTAGCATTCCGACTACGGTAATGATATCGATACGAGATGCCAAATGCGCCAAATTGAGTGTATCACTTCGTTTCGTATTTCATATATCGGATGATTTAGTATTGAAATTGGAATGGGGTCGTTACTCGTATGTTTCGTATCTCGTATGTTTCGTTACTTCAGTACCCAGTAAAGAAACATGCGAGTAACGATACTGTTTAGAAAGTAACGTTTCGTTACTCGTTACTGAAGCAAATACCCGCATTTAAGTAACGAATACATACGATTTGCTACAGCTCTAATTGGAAAGCTGAGGCCTGCAGTGTGGTCCCATTTCAGTTGTTTCCAGTCATGGGTATAGAGACTATGAGAAAAACCATAATGGTCCATAAATCCCAGTTTTGAATCATGGAAGTCGGTTTAGTTTTTGATAAAAATGATTATTTACTTATTTATCTACCCGTATTTATCTACCCGTATTTTGTAGTTTAATAATTGTAGGTTTTTAGGTACCTACATAAATCTAAATCTATGCCAAAATATTTTTTGATGCCTAGTGCAATTAATATAAAAAATAAAATGCTCGACTGGGTAGCATGCTCTTATTGTAACATATTTCTATAGCTTTTTGTGAAAACAATTTAAGGAATATAGTGGAGTAACTAAAGCTGAAAAATTGGCAATATTAGGGAACCCGGCCGAACAGCTTAGATTTTGATGATCTTTTTTTTCAAACGTCGGTAATTAAAAATACTTTAAAGTCTATAGATTAAAAATTGCCGGTGTTGCCGTTTTGATTTTTTAAATTTAATTGAAGATTTTTGTGAACAAAAACAAATTTTTTTAAAAAATTTTTCTTAAATTTCATAAATTAATTGATGCCAAAATATTGTCTAGGAAATTCAAGGAAAAAAAAATATATGGGAGTGAGGGATAATCTTCCATAGTTCAAGCGATAGATGCAATTTTCTTATTAATTGACTTCAAACACAAAAAAAAATATTTGAACACAACGGCAACACCTACAATATTCAAATATACATTTTTTAATTTAATTTAAGTTAATTGAATGAACGGCTTTTGAAAGCTTGGTAATTGAACTCAGATTTTTGAAAAAAAAAAATTATTGAAAAAATTTTAACATGTCGTTTTTTAAACTTGGTCGTAATATAAAATGCATTTATTTTCAAATTTTTTTGGCCGCATTTATTATGATTTTAAATTATAAAAGAAAATTTCAATATGTATTACGGTTTATGAAAAAAATTAAAAAGTATTTCATTTTCGAAGAACTTTTTTTAATAAAAGTTTTGATAAAAAAAATGTAACTTATTTTTTTTTTAAAGTTCAACATCTAAACATAAAATTATTTTTTATTCATTTAATAACCCTCACTGTTGAAAGTTAAATAGCAAAAATTTAAAGTTCCTATTTACCACAGTCTTTGAGAAAATTAATTATTTCAATGCAAAAATTAAGTTTTAATAAAAAAAAACAATTGAAATTGAAGTAAGTTTGAAAGTAAGTAAGTTTTCAAAAGTGTGATATATTTTAAATTTTTTGCTTCGAAATTCAACTGATAATATTTATGGCCAAACATTTTTTTTAAATAAATTCATATTTTATTAGAAAAAGTTTGGAAAAAAGTCATTTTAAATTTTTCTAATAACATTTTTTTTTTAAATTCTGAGGACCATTTTTTCAAAAAGTCTTGATTAAATTTAGTGGATTTAAATTTAAGAGATAAAAATGAGCTTCTGGCTTTTTAAAAATGTATTTTAAAATATTGTAGGTGTTGCCGTTGTTTTCAAAATATTTTTTTTGTGTTTGAGGTCAGAATGTTAGAAAATTGCATTTATCGCTTAAACGATGGAAGATTGTCCCTTACTGCCTGTTATATATTTTCCTTAAATTACCTAGAGAATCTTTTGCTATCATTTGTTTTATGAAATTTAAGCAAAAAAAATGGTTTTGTTAAAAAAAAAATTAATTTTAAAAAACAATACGGCAACACCGGCAATTTTTAATCTATAGACTTTAAATTACCTACGTTTGAAAAAAAAATCGTCAAAATCAGAGCTGTTCGGCCGGGTTCCCTAATAATTTGCTTTTGTTACTCTACTAAAAAGGAAATAATCAGGTTTAAGATTCCTAATTATGATATTCTGAAATCTTGACATTTTGTACTTGAATTTATTAGGTACAGTTTTAACCTTTAACCATCAGACTAATTTCGTAAGCAAATGGTTCAGTCTCCGGATTTTGTCCTACTAAAACTCTTTTGACGATGAATCAAATTTGTATTTTCTTTTACCATTAGCAATAGAACTTTCGAGAAAACATTTTTTTTTTTTTAAGTACCGGCGGAAATAATCCTTTCTTAACCATGGAGAAGTTAATCATTCATCTCTTGTGTTGTCAACAAGAAACGTCCATAAAAACCTTACAAAGTATAATCCATCCTAATGGATGTATATAATCTCTCACCTACACTATCCACATCATCACAAAACGACTGATGGAAGGAAGTTTCATAAACTCGGAACTGAAAAAGAGAGATGGGGTAAAATATGGTTTAATCTCACGCTGAGCATCGAAATGACTTTTTCAAGTGAAATTAATTTATGAATCCCAACAAATCACATAAATGAGTTTATATTTTTTTCGACTATTCGATGACGCAATCATTTAATATATTTACACACATTTACCCCAAAAACTCATCACAACACATACTTAATTTCATTTCCGCTTAATCCGTCATGCTCTGGCTGCCATGCTTTCATATATAATATTTTTGAACACAAAAATTTTTGACACTGACAGTAAATTACGCATTCAATTAAAAAGCTCACACTTTTCCAAAGAAAACGACAACGTAGCATTTTCATATAAAAAAGAAGAAAATCTCTGAAAACTTGCTGAATTGCTTCTTCATGTTATATTTCCCAAAAATAAAAATGTAACACAATAGATACTAAACTTTATCTACCCTTATGTTTCAGGTGAGATTATATTTTTAGGTGTGTGAAGGTTTTTTTTTTTTTGGGAAGAGAGAGATTCACACAAGTCTTAGACAAAATGAAATACAGGAAGTATACATATATAAATACTTTAGCAAGGCAAAACTCCAATCCCACAGGATGTATCTGCAATTTTTGTTAACATTTTTTTTTTGAATGTTACTTTTCATTTCAAAAATATTAAAATTTTGAATTTTTGCCACCAACCAGCGCCATACTCACACTTAAACTCACTCAGGTGATATTGCGGGGTGTCAAAAAGTTAACTTTTATGTGTCACACAGCGTCGTTTCAGTTATTACGAAGTTTTCGCTTAATGTCGTTGTCGTCGTCGTCACCGTTGACGTGACATAATAAATACACTGAGGTGTAAAAATGTCCTTTTAAAATGTTCTTTTTTGAATACTATTCCCGGTAGAAGTTGGATAACTTTTTTCAGAAGTTTTTAATGCACAATTTCGGACAAGTCTTTTAATGCCACTTGGTGCATTTTTTAAATTAACTTTGACAGAAATGGTATTTTAAGATGAAGAAAGTTTTTTTTTCTTATTCTCAATTGTCATTTGTGGAAGATTGTTCCTTTGCAAGTAGCATTATTATATCTCAACAAAAACAAAAATATAAAAAGTAAAGCTTGTTTCTCCTGTCAAATAAAAAAAAAAAAACAGTTTGAAGTATGTACTTCTGGGCCAAAAACCACTAAGAAATGAACTTCTCTAATGGGTCTTCCGACTCATCTGCCTTTTTTTCCAATGCGTCCAATGCATTGATACTAACGTCTTTTTATAACGATTCAATGGGTTTCAATGAGATCTTGACCCGATTTCCTAGCTAGTTCTTTGTTAGATATACGACATTCCAAATGGGTAAATAGCAGTTCAGATTCAATATTTGAGCGGCAAAGTCTTACCTATGTAATTCTTGAAGCTAAAATAGTTATTCCTCCAAATATTCGACAACGTCTTGAACGCAGTCTTTGCCATCCAGATTTTGCTGTTGATATCTCTTGTTCCGTTCCATTTTCGGAACCATACTCCCTTATTTTATTACTGGCTGCTGTTGAAAAACACTTATTTAAAAAAATTACTGATCATGTGATCATTTTTGATCTTTTCATATTGATTTCAGCCTTTGATTTTATAGAAATTATTGGTAAGGGTAAGAATATTTTGTTCGAGTGTGGAATTGTTGCTGAAGAAAGGGAGGAAACACCTTTTTAGCCAAGCTTGAAGCATTTTACCAAAAAAAAAAAGAAATGGGTATTCGAAAATGTAATGGGAAAAGTCATTTAACCTATACATTCTTCGAGCACTTTAGTGCATTGCCCAAGTTGCTTGGTAAATTAACGGAAAAGCAGTTTGAAACTCAGGCGGAATTGCTCTGACTTACCGATAGGTTGAACTTCCACGTATAACTCGAAGGCCTATCTAACACCTGCTAGAACGACATCAAAACTATATTGAAGTCAGGAAAAGAATCTTCATGAACCGAAACACTAACATGTAAATGTCAGTAAAAGAGAGAAAGAAAAAATAAGGCCCTATCCATTGAATCAACTACCTTGTGCATCTAGGATGATCACGATTTTAAACGAACCTGTTCTGTGATTACTGTATATCAGCCAGTATCAGCTACTTGACGGACGCTAACTCAAACGCCCACCTACTTACCGAAAAATAAGTGAAACTTTTAATAGATGCTATTAGCTTGTTCCCATCTTCAGCTTTATTGAAGGCTTAGGCTAATCCTTAAACTCGGTATCATATAGAAGTGAATTAAAACGCTCGGAGCTCTCCAGTAGTCCTAACCACTACCTAGACTACAAGAAATTTAATGCCAAGACTATAGAATGCGATTTCGGCTTTCACATAACTGTTTCATTTCGAAAGTGGATCTGAAGGATGTGTTCTGGAATATCATGTTAGAGAAATCTACACGGGACAAGACTGGCATATCCCATAAACAAAAAATACCAAGACTGGAAACTTTCGTACGTCTTTCCCCCCAAAACCCTTTTGTGTACAGCGTTGTCTGTGAATATATGTGAAAGCCACCACGTTGGTAAATGACGTTAACACGCACACATTTATAGATTCACGACATTCACCACACATCGGACACGAACACAACGATAGGTTCACGACATTCACCACACCTCGCAGCTTGTAGGCAAACGTCAGTTGACCGCCGAGTTTCCAGTCTTGGTATTTTTTGTTTATGGCATATCCTTATTGCAGATTACAGTTAAGCGTCTTTGGACTCTGCAATGCCCTACCACGAAGATCAGATTAATGGACAAAGTGGTTTTCCATCAACTGATATAAAAAATCTGATGACTTGTTGGTGGTATAAACCACGTTGGAAGAGCATGTCAAGTTTTTGAAGATGAATAGTACCAGCGATAAGCGATTTTTCAATACCCTTACCAGTGAAGCAAGTCCACCATTTTATGGGAATGCCAGGATCGTATCGGTGCTCTAATTCAGCTCCCCCACGGACTCAAAAGGGGAAAGAAGTTTGAGTTCACTCGTGAAGCCATGGAAGCGATTCGATTTGACAGACCGTTTTCGATCTGTAGTAAAAAAAACTTCAAAAAGTTTGCAATTTTTTATATAGGAAAAAGGTTCTACATAGTACAGGGTAATTTGCAATAGATGTTACAAAAAACCTAGGCGTGTAGGTTGCACTCAGACAAGAAAAAAATCGTATAGTTTTAGGCGGGGAGGGGCAAAAAGATTGCAATTTTTTATATAGGAAAAAGCTATATAAAAAATTGCAAACTTTTTAAAGTTTTTTTTCTACAGATCGAAAACGGTCTGTCAAATCGAAAAACCGTTAGTGTAATAAATGAAGGTAATAAAAAGATCTACAACTTTTACTTCAAATTAATATTTAAAAAAACTCAAATAAAAGAGATATGACGAAAATAAGAAAATCACCCTTTGACTTGCTTCAAAAAAACCACCCTAACTCTTAAACCGAAGGTTTAATCGAAAAAATATTCCTAGAAAATTCAATTATCTTTAAGATTGCTATACAATTTTTTCTGCTAGGTCCAATAATACGCGAGTTATGTGAAAAAGTAAAATAAATAAATTTTCAGAAAAACTGCATTTTCGGGAGCGTCTGCCGGGGGTTTGGCCGCACTTAAAATGTCTGCCATGGGTATTTTTGTCATCAGGGAGTCCACCGCTACAAGATGCGACTAATTTCAAGTGGTTACCATAAATAAATCAATTTTCAGAAAAACTGCATTTTCAAAACCGTCTGCCGGGGGTTTGGCCGCACTCAAAATGTCTGCCATGGGTGTTTTTGTTATCAGGGAGTCCACCGCTACAAGATGCGACTAATTTCAAGTGGTTACCATAAATAAATCAATTTTCAGAAAAACTGCATTTTCATAACCGTCTGCCGAGGGTTTGGCCACACTCAAAATGTCTGCCATGGGTATTTTTGTTATCAGGGAGTCCACCGCTACAGGATACGATTAATTTTAGGTGGTTACCCCAAAGTCTAAAAGCGCCAAAAAAACGCATTTTCGGGACAGTCTGCCGGGGGTTTGGCCGCACTTAAAATGTCTGCCATTGGTATATTTGTTATCAGTGAGTATGTGGCGTTGGTTATCAATAAATTTTAAGTGGTTACCCTCACTAAATCGATTTTCAGAAAAATGGTACTTTTGATGAGCTTTTTCTCGACAACGGCCCAAATAAATGCAGGCAGACTAAGGTATTCGTCATCACCATTACCCACGCTACCTCTGACATTCATATGAATCGGTTACCTCTCACGCAAGAAATCTGCTCCTGGCTCTTAGACTATTTTAAAAGAAATCAAGAAAGATCGAGCAAAGGATTTTGATGTCGAACTTAAGTCAAAAAAATCAATTAAGAAAACATTGAAATGAAACGCAAATGTACATTGAAAGAATTTGGCAAGAATATTTAAGATGACTTCATTACATTTACAATGGTTTGAATTTTTTTTCGACTGTACCTACTAATTTTTGGCAAAGTGGTTTTAATTTTGGATAAATGTTGACCCTTGTCTGGAGTCTTACGATTTGAGTCCCCTATCCAAATATGATAATATGTATGTGATAAGGACCTATGTACCTTCATTATTTTTGAGGTATTTAAAAGAGTTGATAAGTTTCAAAAGGATTTTGTCTGAAATGTAAGAAAATGTCTATAAGTCATTGACCAAATGTCTTCAAAATAGTGCACAGTTACAACAAAATGCCAAAGCTTTTTCTAATTCCAATTTTCGACTGAAAAAAAAAATATTTATAGAGCCTTTTTTTGAGATTATCGGTGCTAAGTCAGGTGGGTACCTTTTTTTTTGAAACTTACAAAATTTGATTATTCTTAGGAAAAAATGATCCTTCAAAATGTTTTTCACTGATCTTTATGTAATTTCAAACAGATTTGTAAGTTTACAAATGTCAATCCCCGATCAATCGGAACCTATCATCTTGGAACCGTCTCGTTATACCATATCACTTCCATCTTTTAAAAACTGCAGTCATGACAGCTTTCGTTTGTCACGTTTTTTCCTATAAAATCTGTGTTTTAACTTTCAAGCAACAAGTTTGGACAAACCGCACTACTGACTGCCAATTTTTTGTATTAATACATAGAACCCCTCCAGCTACGAGTACCTATAGCTTTCAGACTTGATTTGGGGTTACTTTGATTGGTGATGCCAACGCACGTTATTCCTTGTTTTTTGGTCAGACTTTCAAGTTTGATAACCGAAATTGGGTCCAAGTTTTTAACATGTATCTTCTTGCAGGGGAAGTATGTCTTAAATTTCCAAAATTATCATAAAACTTACACACAGCATCGTACATCCGTACTACCTATACAAAAAGTATGTTCCTAGAAAACACTTAGCCTGCAGGTTATATTCTACCCCACATCTACATCCCACAGAATTTGGTGTCGTCGTGTCGTTGTCGTCGGTCGATAGTGGTACATATACGTAAAGACGATGACGATGATGATCATGATGATGAATATAAGTTGATTTTTTTTTTTTAACTTTCGTCTGACATATTTCTATATTGCACTCTTGAACAATTCATATTAGAGAGCGATAAAAAGTTGTGACAACATGGAATTAAAACATATATATAGCGACTATAGTAAAATAGAAAATAAAATAAAAGAAGAAAAACTGCCAGCAAGAGCACAACTTGAAACTATAATTCATAAAAAAAAAAAAAAAAAACCCCTCGTGGATTTTTGGTTCCCTGTTAGGCACGTTTGTTCTATTTCTGCAGGTCAAGTTTTCGTCGGATTCAGTTTGTAGGGCGCGCGCGTTTGGCAAATTTTATATCAGATCCCTATCTTTAATGGGGCATAGGCTTAAAATTAAAAAGTTTTCCCATTAAATAGACAAACTGACGACGAATTAAAAAAAAAAAAAGAAAAAAACATCGATAGGGGACGATTTACGTGTCCTTTTTTATTACTTCGATCCTTTAAGATGGAACTATTTTTCACAGGGATGTATTAATAATAGAAAATTGTTTTTTGCGATAATATAATTCAAACTCAGTTGGTATTGGAGATTTTAAAAGGAGGAAATAATATTTTTTGTTTAAACGGTTTCACAACAAGACAAGGTCACCAATCTAAAATGAATCGAATTTATTTTCAATATTAAATATTAAAAAATATTAAAAATATTTTTCGAAAAAAATTGGAGAAAACCAAGAAGTTCAGAAAATTCAAAAATAGAAATCATTTTATGAATTCAATTTATAGTGGAGTAACTAAAGCTCAAAAATTGGCAATATTAGGGAACCCGGCCGAACAGCTTAGATTTTGATGATCTTTTTTTCAAACGTCGGTAATTAAAAATACTTTAAAGTCTATAGATTAAAAATTGCCGGTGTTGCCGTTTTGATTTTTTAAATTTAATTGAAGATTTTTGTGAACAAAAACAAATTTTTTTCAAAAATTTTTCTTAAATTTCATAAATTAATTGATGCCAAAAGATTGTCTAGGAAATTCAAGGAAAAAAAATACATGGGAGTGAGGGACAATCTTCCATAGTTCAAGCGATAGATGCAATTTTCTTATTAATTGACTTCAAACACAAAAAAAAATATTTGAACACAACGGCAACACCTACAATATTCAAATATACATTTTTTAAAAGCTAGAAGCTTAGTCATATATTTAAAATTAAAATTAAGTTAATTGAATGAACGGCTTTTGAAAGCTTGGTAATTGAACTCAGATTTTTGAAAAAAAAAAAATTATTGAAAAAATTTTAACATGTCGTTTTTTAAACTTGGTCGTAATATAAAATGCATTTATTTTCAAATTTTTTTGGCCGCATTTATTATGATTTTAAATTATAAAAGGAAATTTCAATATGTATTACGGTTTATGAAAAAAATTAAAAAGTATTTCATTTTCGAAGAACTTTTTTTAATAAAAGTTTTGAAAAAAATGTAACTTATTTTTTTTTTAAAAGTTCAACATCTAAACATAAAATTATTTTTTATTCATTTAATAACCCTTACTGTTGAAAGTTAAATAGCAAAAATTTAAAGTTTTTATTTACCACAGTCTTTGAGAAAATTAATTATTTCAATGCAAAAAAAAACCATTGAAATTGAAGTAATTTTTCATTTTTTTTATTCAAAAGTGTGATATATTTTACCTTTTTTGCTTCGAAATTCAACTGATAATATTTATGGCCAAAAATTTTTTTAAATAAATTCATATTTTATTAGAAAAAGTTTGGAAAAAAGTCATTTTAAATTTTTCTAATAACATTTTTTTTTTTAATTCTGAGTTTGAGGACCATTTTTTCAAAAAGTCTTGATTAAATTTAGTGGATTTAAATTTAAGAGATAAGAATGAGCTTCTGGCTTTTTAAAAATGTATTTAAAAATATTGTAGGTGTTTCCGTTGTTTTCAAAATATTTTTTTTGTGTTTGAGGTCAGAATGTTAGAAAATTGCATTTATCGCTTAAACGATGGAAGATTGTCCCTTACTGCCTTTTATATATTTTCCTTAAATTACCTAGAGAATCTTTTGCTATCATTTGTTTTATGAAATTTAAGCAAAAAAATGGTTTTGTTAAAAAAAATTTAATTTTAATTTTAAAAAACAATACGGCAACATCGGCAATTTTTAATCTATAGACTTTAAAGTATTTTTAATTACCTACGTTTGAAAAAAAAAATCGTCAAAATCAGAGCTGTTCGGCCGGGTTCCCTAATAATTTGCTTTAGTTACTCTACTATTATGAACATTGTGATTTGAAGAATTTCATAAAAAAAGGACTATTTTTATACCTTCAAAGGTTTTTTTTTTTCATAACAAATCTAAAAAGGTATTGCAAACACATATTTAAATCTTTCAAATGTGGTTAAAAAGTTTGTCTTTTGTTATCATTTCTGTTTGTCATTTTGCTGTGGTTAGAAAATATTAAGTTGATTTTGATAATATTTTTAAAAGCGGATAAGGAAAGAAAAAAAAAATAACAATTAATTAGGAAATTTTCGGAAGAATTTTCTATTTAATTGGAATTTTTTTGTCATTAAATTATTTCCAATAACAACTTAAAGTCTATATAAATATTGAATGAAATCTGAAATTATTCATGATAAACAGTCTGAAGGAATTCAAAATCATCGAATATTAAAATACCCACATACGTAATAGGTACATAGATTTAATATGACAAGTTTAGTTATGCATTTGTAAAGCAATTAAGGTCAAGATTTTCATCAAAAATTAATGCTTTTATAGAGAATATGAGAAATATGGTTTTCGTAATTATGTTTAATTGTTTTCAATTTGTTCAGTTTTGTATTGACTAGGTCTTGGAATGGAATTGTTCAAGTGATTTACTTCAATTTTTCTAGAACCAAGATAGTTACACAAACATCTTACAAAATAATATTAAGAAAGTTTTGTAAAGAAGTCGAAAAATTATAGAGTAAATTATTTTAAAATGAAGCTTATTTTTCATTATTCTGCTAAGATAACACTGGTCATCAAAATTGCACCTTTTTTTTGGTTTTATAAAGTTTTTTTTACTGTTTTTTACTAACTTGGTATCACTGATTGCAAATCTGCCCTCAGTTTTTTTTTTCTAGCAGCTCTACTAGGGAAATGCTTAAAAGTATAGTATACAATCGATTACACAGCTACACAAAAAAAAGTTCTGACCTGGGGTTGCGACTAGGTTTTTCATATAGTTTTTGGGTCGCTAAAACCGAATCCGAAGTCTATTTTGCTGTATCACGTCAGGTTTTTGAAATATCCTCAAAAAATGTCTAAACTAAAAAAAAAGTTCTTATCTGACATTTTTTGAGTATATCTCAAAAACCTGACGTGATAGGGTGAAATTGACTTCGAATCTGGATTCAGCGATCCAAAAACTATATGAAAAGCCTAGTCGCAACCCCAGGTCAGAACTTTTATTATTTTTTGTGTGGCTTTGTTTTTGAGATGTTATCTCGAAAACGGAAGCTGATAGGAAAATTCTGATTTCCGATTCGAGTTGAGTGCACTCAAAAACAATGTTAATTGTATTGTTTTGTTTCTGAAACAAGACCACTGTAAGCTTAAAACTACTTTAGTAGTAAAAATCGAATATTCAGATTTTATAACGAAAACGCAAGCTGAAAGAGAAATTTTGATTTCAGTTCACCACATCCAAGGCCTTATAAAAAGTATTGTTTTGTTCCTAACACAAAATAACTATAAGTTTAAAACCACTGTAGCTTAAAAATTTGCAAAAAATCTATAATTAAGATTTAACAATAGGAATACCTCAAAAACGCGAGTTTTTGACTTTGACTTTGTATTAAAATTAAGCACAATCAAAACCTTCATAAAAGTATTGTTATGTTCCTGAAATAAAACCTCTGTAAGCTTAAAACCATTGTAGCTTAAAAAGTAGCAAGAAATTGATTATTATTGGATCTTATTACGGAAATATCTCAAAAACGCGAGCTGATAGAAAATTTCTGATTTCTGATTCAAGCTCAACACACTCAAAACGTTTAGCCGTTTTCTTGATGAAACAAAACCACTGTAAGCTACAAACTACTGTAGCTTAAAAAAGCATCAAAAAATCGATTAGTGAGATCTTAGAACTCGAATATCTCAAAAACGCGAGCTGATAGAAAATTTTGGGAGCTGTACGATTGATCGCAAACTAAAATCTCTTATAACGAAATCTCGCATTTTTGAAAAAATCACGCAAAGCAAAACTTCGCATTTTAAACATCTCACATTTTCAAAATCCTGCAAACTAAAATCTCGCACTTTAGAAAAAATCTCGCAAGTTAATTAAATTCTTGCAATATCAAAATCTCGCATCTAATAAGAATTAGTTTTGAGCGTAAGGTACCTTAAATTTAAATTGTTTTTTTGGCAGCAAAATGTGTATGGAGCAGATTAAATTAAGAGAAAAGGTCGTATACAAAAAATTCACATGCATTAAGTCCTTTTGAATTCAACATCCAACAGTTGACCTTGAACACTATAAAGAACTGACATAGGCGCCTCGCAGTCAAAAAACCTTTTCCTTTTCTATTATTCTCTTCGAAACAAAACGAAAACACAGAAGAGGGAGGTTCTGGGCTTTGCTAAGCTAATAATATCATGCAACTTTATAATCTCGCATTGAAATAAAATATTTATTAATGCGGGCGCGCGAATAAATAAATATTTTATTTCAATGCGAGATTATAAAATGCCAGATTTTAGTTTGCGAGATTTTAATCTTGCGAGTTTTTGGTAGGCGAGATTTTGAAATTGCGAGATTTCGATATAAGAGATTTCATAATGCGATATTTTAAGATGCGAGATTTTAAGAACAATATTTTAAAATGCGGTCAATCGTACCCAACCTGAAAATTTTTGACTTCGGATTCGAGTTCAGCGCTCCAAAAACCTTGTGAAAAATTCAACAAACTTAATAAAACAAAACCCTTATTGCCCAGTGTAATAGTTGTCTTCTCTTTCATTTACAGAAGTTTTATTCGTAATCAAAACAACTTTCAAAATGTTTTTAATATAATATAACTTAACCCAAATGACATTTCTTTCGTATTTGTACATATTTCTGACTCAATTGTGATTTTATCACTTCAATATTATTTGAATTATTGATTGAAAAAAATTGATGATTCATATTTTTCAACGAAATATATGTACTTCATTGTAGCCCTCAGTAATTTATGTAATAATTTTATTAAAATGCTATATAAATCACCATTAAAATAAAAAAAAAAACATCATAACATAATGTTTCATCTTCAATTCAGTCAAATTTTTTTAAACAAAATTCGTCACATAATCTTCCATAATATGAGTCAACATTGAGATGAATCAGTTTTATTTTTATTTTCCAAATTATAAAGCAATTTAGAATCAGCAATTATATCAGAATAAATTTAACACAAGTGATGACATTATTGTTGTTTTTTTTTAACAATTTTCCTTATCAAAATGTTGACATTGTTTGTTTTGGCTATAACTTTAAAATGATTATGGGTTTTTGAACTTTTGCAATTTATGAATTTATATGTGACGTTACAATTGAATAAAAAAATTTGTTTTTAACATAAAGGAAGATAAGTTCTAGGTTCATAATATTCAATTATTTCATTTTATTCTTTAACTTAAAAAAATAAGGCAGGTTTTTAAAGTTTTTTTTTTTTAATAATCTCCTGTATTTTTGCTTAGGATTTCTTGATTTATTATCACTAACAAGCCAAGACACATGAATGATGTCATGTCTATCGTTTTGAACCTAACCAAACAATCCTATTTGTTTATTTGGACAAATGTTATTGTCCTCCGCCTACTTGAACAAAGACCTTGTTGATTACTTTTTAAATACCTTGCTGATACCGCCAAAACATCAAACAATATGCATTATTCAGAGCATTGTAAAAACGTGTGACGATTGCATGTGTCCACGGCTTATAAATGGCGATTGGGTGGATAAGCATTTTGTCAAGGACCCATGTAAAGGATTTTAGTAAAGAAACAACAATTCTTTTTTTTTTTTTCATTTATGTAGTTATGCCACCAAGAAGAAAATAGCACGAGATATTAACTAAATTTGTCTTTTCAATCACAACTGCAAATGTTTGCGGATACAAATAAAATAGTTGATTGAATTTAATAAAGGGATTTTGAGACCACTATTAAACTGAAAATTTCGTGTTCGTGTCATTTAATGTACTATTTTATTTATCTAAATTTTCATCTGAAACTGATACAATAAAATTTTAGCTTTGATTTTTAGTCTTTGACGTGATAATGTCTTATAAAACGATGAACTATGCTACTACATTTTTGTAGTTTTGAGCTAAATGCATTTTACTGACAAGGGAAAATGTTGATTTTAAGCAACTTGTAGTAGGAAAATTATAATTTTTAGTTTACACAATAATTATATATTGTTCAAGCTTCCCAAATGCGTACCTAGTTTTTTTTTTTTTTTTTATTTTTAGAGTTAGTAATAAATGCATTTTTCTATTGAGGAATAAAGCGGAGTAATAACGTTGTGCTCATATTCATTGACTATTTTGAGCCACTTGGAATTGAAAATGCGCTGTTTTTAGTTAACATATAAATGAGGAATTGTTTCAGGATGTGAAATATGCCTTTAACTCAATTTTGGATTTTTGGCTCATGCGCCCTTTTTGCTTAGTACGTCAGTATGACAGCATCCACGAAAATGTGATGCCATTTTCTCCCGTTCCACCTGAAATTTTTAGCTGTGAGGCAAAAATTTCAATTAAGAATTAAAAATAAACAGCTTATTTACAGCTTATTTGAAAGATAATAACCTAAATTTGAATACAAAATTAAGGATCTTTACAAATTCTATCATTTCATAGGGTAAATAGGGGCAAAACAAAATTTGAAAAAAAATGGCTATTTTCTAAACGCGACGTTGTAAAAATTTGAATTTTTTTAAATCGATAGATAAATTTATTGTTAAACTAACAATGGTATTGAAATTTTTTTTTTTTAAATTAAAAACCAAGTTATTAATAGTTTTTTATTTAACATAAACATGAAGTAGACCTTTGACAAAGTGGGGATTATACAATTTGAAAAATTCCACTCAAAAGATAATGAAAAAAAAAGATAAGGTATCTATTACGGAGTTTTTTCTAAGTCTCTGAGTTTTGAAATATGAATTTTGGAAAAACATCCCCACTTTCGGGTGAGTTTTTATTTTTAGAATTTTTTTTTTGAAGCGTTCAAAAAATCTAAAACTTATAGAAAATATACATAGTTTATGCTTGTTCGTATGCATGTGTAAAAAATTGGCATTCTTAAATAATTTTTGGCCGAATAACAGGAAAAACAAGCTTTTATGTCCCAAGTTTTTTGAACGTTTTTAATCTTACAATATATTAACCCTTTTAAAATACTGTAGATAGATAATAGAGAAGACTATATTTGTGCAAAATTTCAATCAATTTCGTATTCACAATTTTGAGATAACGGTAAAATAAAGTTCTATTTTTCAACATGTTCTTTCTTTTGATCTAGGCCGGATAAAAATTGTATTGTTTAATGAGCATTCTGGATAACATTACCTTTCATTTGATATATCACACATAACGGTACATTTACACAAGCTACACAATGTTAAATTTAAAAAACTTCCCCATCACCAGCCACCAGTGTGGGAAGTTCCGTAATCTCAGTTTGAAATTTCGACATGGTTGGCTTTAAAAAATTCTAACTTTTGTTTGTATACATTGTAGAAATATGATTGAAGCGTCACATAAAAGGTGAAATAATAAGCTTTCAGATGATATAAAACTTATTATAGATTGTCATAAAAAAATGGATTAAACGGTGTTAGAAAAGAAAAGCGATTGATTTTTTTCTTTTTTTTTTGAAAATTGTTTTGGTTCAAAAAATTCTACCTCTTTTTGTAGATGTCGTAATTGTTGATATGAATAATTTGAGCTGAAACAATAGGCTTTCAGATGGTATAAAATTTGTTTTAGGTTGTGATATAAAAAAAAATGGATTTAATGGTGTTAGAAGAAAAAAGGGACTGCATGAAATACACTAACATAATCGGATAGCCGGAATTATTTCGGAATTTTAAAGGAGAGCTTCAGTCGTCCTTATATGCTCGCTGTTCTCTGTAATTTCTTGAATTTTTGTATCATGCTTTGTTAAGAGCGGATCACCAAAGAATTGAGCCGTAAGAACTATTAAATAGTTTTTGAGTTGAGGCCCAATTTTTTCCAGAAGGTTTTGCCACGGGCGTACAAAACAGTTCTCACTTTCTTAGCTCAATTTAGTGTCCAGATTCCAGAATTACACTTTTGTACTCTGCCATAGAAGACAGTGTTAATATTTGACCGTTAAGGGATTTAAGGATGGCAGGGATTTTGGTTTTAGTTGTAAACACCATCAATTCCGGTGTAATTTGTTTAACTCAATACAGCTCATGTCGGTTTCAGATACGTGTCCCATACTAGAATAACCAGATCATCTGAATAAACCTTGGAGCAGTGGTTTCGTTTTTTTTGAAAGACCGTTGAAGATGACAGATAATAGAAAAATGCCAATTATTGACAACTTTATGCTCGCATTCATTGAACGTGTTCGAATACCTCCAGATTGTAGCTATTAATAAGGTGGCTTTGATCTTTTACAATAAGCTATTTCACAATTTAATTCTTGAATTGTTCTCCTTTAAAAATCCTTTCTTTAAATATTCTATTTTTATGGGAACGGGTCGTTATTCTGTATTCCAAAATTCTGTATGACCAAAATTCTGTATCTGAAGAAAAAAATCTGTATGAACATAATTCTGTATTCCATCATACTGCTTTTCTATTATTCTGTATTTCAAAATTCTGTAAATCCAAAATTCTGTTTTTCAAAATTCTGCAAATCCATTATTCTGCTTTTAAAAACTCTGTAATTCTAAATCTCTACATTAAAACATGTTCCTCAAGTAAGCATAACAAGTACCCCAAAATTATATCAAGTGCTCCCCTTCTTTTGGAAAAACTTAATGTTCTGCTAACTCGATTTAAAGTTAGCAGAGCAATTACCAGAAAATGCCTCAAACTGTTAGTACAAAATTCGGGTTTGGTTTAATATTTAGGTGCCAAACAAAAATTCCAAAAATAATTTTTTTTTTGTGATCTTCGAAATTTTTTTTTTTGTTTTTTGAAATTATCTTGAATAATTAAGTGCTTTGAGTTAAGTACCCAATTTTCGAAAAAAATTTCCGAGATTTTCCATTAAAAAAAAATATTTTCATTTTCCATACAAATTCATGTTCTACTAACTTAAATTTGTTTTTTTTTTTTTAAATTCCAATTTTTCGAAAAAAATGGACATAAATAATTGAATGTTCGACTAATTTGAATTAAGCGCTCCATTTTCCGATTTTCATGTTATGCTGGCTTGAATTTCATTTTTCTCAAAAAATTCAATTTTTTTTCGACAAAATTCGAATGGAATTATTAAGTGCATGACTAATTTGAGTTAAGTACCCTATTTTCCGAAAAATTTTCCGAGATTTTTCATTAAAAAAATATTTCATTTTCCATGTTTTGTTGTTCTTTCTTCGTTATTAAACATAAAACCATCGACACACAATTTATCCTTTCCTTTATTAGGTTTTAATAATTTAATTTTTCTGAATTCATTTTATATCACGATTAACTCACTTTGTTTACTTAACTTAAGCTGTCGAACGCAAACTTCTTCAAGGTCCTGCATAGAAAATATCAAAATTCTGTACTCCAAAATGCTGTAAATGATAAAAGAAAAATTGTTTTGATAATGAAAAAAGTGCGCACTTTTTTCATTATCAAAACTATTTTTATTTTATCATTTACAGCATTTTAAAGTACAGAATTTTGGAATACAGAATTTTGAAATCCAGAATTTTGTGTTTACAGAATTTTAGAATACAGACTTTTGAGTTTACAGAATTTTAAAATACAGAATTTTGAATTTACAGAATTTTAAAATACAGAATTTTGGAATACAGAATTTTGGCAAATACAGAATTTCGACCCCAACCCTATTTTTATCTGTACGTAATTTTCTTTCATTTTAAGAGAAAATAAGTGCAGCGATTGGTTTATGGATTAGATTTTTCTCACAAGAATTTCGATATAATCAGTACATTCTTGTTGAATTCGAATAATGTTCAGTGTTTGATCGCCATTATAAATCAAAGATTTGATAAAAATTATTAAATTTTCTTTTAAATATCAATATTATTCCATTCACATATTTTTATATATTTAAACAAAATCAATTTTACCAGTAAATTGCCCCAATGACACCAATCTGGATCTTAAACAGAAATACAAAAAAAAAAAAAATTGTGGTCAAAATGAATCAGTTTTTATTGACCATTTAAAGCATATTAATTGCAAATCATAAATAAATGGCCATCAGACTCTTACAACTTCCACATTCACAATTTTGTTTTTTTTTTTTATATCTTTTGAATATTTCAGCGATTTATTCTTTAACGACGAATTTTTATATTTCCGATTAATTTTTTATTACTGCGCGCAGAATGCAGCTGAATAAAACAAAACTCAACCATGGTCATAATAACATTTTTTTTTTGTCAAATATACCTACGTGGTTTTTCAAGCCTTTAGGGATTGTCATGATGATATCCTCAAGTTTGGACATTTTCTTACCTTTCGGGCTTCGGTTCTTACGATGATATGACTATGACAACGACGAAGGACGACCACGAAGTATAGCGCAATAAAGTAGCTACAAACCTTCTTGTCTGGGCATTATTGTCAAAGGGGTTGTCATGCACTTACCCTGAGTTGTTGTATAAAGTCATTAAAAATTAATGTTCATGTGAGTTGGTCATTAGAGTAGAGTCACATGCCATACAAGTGTTTTGTGTGTGTTTTCTGTTGACCTTCAAGCAGCTCCTTTAGATACATTATACCTCTCCTCGTAGGTACACCAAAGTACCTACTTATACTCCGCTTGATTGACAGGACCTAAACATACATACATAGAATTAAGGTGCCTTAACCGAATAATTTGTTTGGCGGCGCAATGCCGTAAGGATGTGGAACACCGAACCTAGCTCTCTCTCTCTAACATCTCTATACTATGCGTCATCGCAGGCATTAAGCTTTCCGTTTCGTGTGGATACGTCATTTTGTGTGGCACACACCACAACCATATTAACCAATCCATCACTCACAAATTTTCTCAAGCTATTTGCATAAAAGCATGTCTGCGTGATTTTATTGACGCAGGCACTTCATTTGCAAGCGTTCGTTGGCGTCGCACAGCACCGCACCAATATGGTCGAACAATTCAATAATGACATGGCAATCTTTTTCTTTTTTTTTCCTTTTTGTTATTTTTCTGATAAAGTTCGTAAAATAGGTGAGAAAGGCAGTAGGCGGAGGTAGGTACCTGCTCTCGGTGGAAAGGTTGAAAAGAAATTTTCCTAAATACCCGAAAAATCGCCTGCCCATTTATTTGGTTTTGTTTGTTTGTTTGAATCAACCAAAATAAACGACTATACTGCCTAGATTCTAGGCCCAGAGTAGGCAGTAGGCAGCGTGGGAGAGCTTGTGTAAGAGAGGAGAGAGCCTTCAGATGATGGTGGTGTGGTTTCAGCTTTTCCGGTCTTTTGCCAGAAGTGGTTAAAGCGCGCAAAGTATAGAAAACTAGGACGAAGGGGGTTTGAGAGATTTTTTTTTGTGTGGGCGCCTATGTTGTAACTTTTAGAAAGTAAAACGAAATAAAAATCCAACAACAACAAAAAAACCAAAAAAAAAAAAAAAAGAAAATACCAAAAGATTTATCTGAAAAAGGTGCGGTGCTTGCTTACCACTTAACACGAATTTAATTTGCGAAACGTCAAGCTCACTGTTGAGATTTCTATGAACATTTGAACATCTTAATATAGTTTGAGAAGAATTTATTGTTAAAAGGTTGAAAGAGGATATAATGGGTCAGAAATTATTTTTTATTTTTTTGCTTAACTAACTGTTTTCAAAGGAATATTACGACTTGCTAGAAAACTAACATGTATAAGCTTTTCTATATCTACGTTTATAATAAAAGAAGGAATCATCATTAGCAGCCCTAAATTGAATGTCAACAATGTGGATTTAGGATTCACACATACAAAAAAAAAAAAAAAGAAGAGGAAAAATATCAACTAAACGAGTGAAGTCAGCAAAATTTTACTCTGACGAAATCGTTTCTAATGTTTGGCATTTTTATAAGACACCTACCATCTTGTTTTTTTTTTATCGATTTTAATGACAATTTCCTGGAAGTAAGACGAAATTTGTTTCTTTGATTCAGTTTTTATGTGGAAATTGGGATATACATTGAGAAGAGGTTGGAGAAAATCAATGTCAAGATGTACTTCTTAGAGCCAGGTAATTATTAAGAGGATTTCATTTCGGACAATGATGTATTTTGTATAAAGTATTTAAGAGGTAGAAATCGACCTTCGGAGAAAAGTGGAATTAGGATGGAGATACTTTTAACAGTTTGGAGATTTCAAATTCAAGGAAATTTAATTTCATCATTTTTCGGACTTTTAGGTCCGTGGTTTTGGTCTCGTAATATTAATTTGGTACTGCAAAAGTCTCTAGGCACAATATTTTTGCAGTTTGCATGAGAGTCATTATCCAAAAAGTATTAAATAAAATTGGAGCGAATTTGCCTTCGGAAGTGCAAAATTCCTTACTAACAAAACTGCAAAAAAAATACCTATTCGACTTTTACAAAGTTGATGATATATGAGAATAATATTTTTTAAAAAATTTACCTGATCAATTCAGATATTGTCTCAAAACTAATATTGACAAATTTAAAGCTTTTTTATGTGTAATTGCTTTAATAGACTACTGGCTGAAAATCTTTAAGCATCTTTTAAGTTAAATAAGTACCCTGTACTATTATAAATTATTAGTGCAATTATTGTTTGATATATTTTTTAAAAATGTTGCTCCACTAGGGTCAGCAAATAAATTCATGAATTTTTATGATTGACAGCGACGCATAATTTCACTCTTTAAATGTGGTTTAAAGTCCTCCCAAACCCAGTAATTTTGGGTTGTCTTGAAATCGCATTTAAAGTACAAGAAGATGATGAGGAGAAGGTGATGGTTAATCAAGCTGAAAAATGTTTTTTGATGCAATCTGGCCATATGACACATTGTTTTTATGTATAATTTTATTTTTATCTACATACCTTTATGTATTTTTTAATGCTGAATTAAATTGAGATATATTATATATGTATTAGACTGGGCCAAAAAAATAAAATATTTTTTTTTTTTGAAAGTTACTTCGAAAATCTTGTTCAGGATGATGAAAAAAAAATTTGGTGAAAATTTGAGCCGTTAAAAAAAATTTTAAGAGGTCTATCATCGGTGTTTTTTATTTTTATACATGATATGATGTTTTACAACAGAACTGCTAGACGATCAAAGTAAAAAAAATTTCTGTTAATTTTTTCTTATATAAATTTAAATTTCCTACAAAAAAGATCTAATTGAAAATTTTCGTCAGACGAGCCGTATTCGAGTAATTAAGCTTTTTAAATCGAAGTGTTTTTTCAATTTGCCTGTTTCACTTTGGAATTTTGTGATGAGCAAATAAGTGAATAGAAAAATAAAACCTCGAAAGATTCTTAGGAAATTTAATTCTCTACAAAAAAGGTCTCATAGTAATTTTCCCTAAATTGAGTTTTGAAGAAGTTATTCACGATTTAAATCGAGAAAAAAATTAAAAAATCAATTTTCAATTTCAAAATTTTCTAATTCACTGAAAATTCAATATTTTCAAATTAGCAAGATGTTTTCTTGTAGGGAATTAAACGTTCTATAAAAAGTTCCTTGGCAGCAAATTAATTGCTTTAACCGCTAAGAAGATATTCGTATCAAAACCAATGCCCACTGATTTCAATAGTTTTCTTATGACAAGTATGCATTTGCGATTTGAATACGATTATCTTCTAAACAGTTATTTTTTAATGCTGAATTAAATTGAGATATATTATATCACAACAAAAACATTACTGTTAAAAAAGGAGCCAAGTTCTCCTATGTTGAAATTATGCTGGCACAAAAAGTACTGAGATGTAAAAGTGTACCAAGTTCTAAAGTTTGGGTTCAAATTCGTATCAATAAAATTTTGATTGTTCTCTTGACAATTTTTCTTTTAATTACCGATTTTTAAAGTTATTTCAAAAATTGCCAAGTAAACAATCAAAATTTTATTGATACGAATTTGAACCAAAACTTTAGAACTTGGTACACTTTTACATCTCAGTACTTTTTGTGCCAGCATAATTTAAACATGGGAGAACTTGGCTCCTTTTTTAACAGTAATGTTTTTGTTGTGATTTCACTACTTTTTGCAAGGTATGGCTGTAGAATTGAAAATCTCTGTTTGATGAAAATTCAGTGAAAATGGGCGGTTGCCACGCCCCCTGGCTGAAATTCTCAAATTTTAAATTTTTTCCTTTGTATAAACTACCAGCTCTACCATTCTACCAAATTTCAAGATTCTACGACAATCAGAAGTGCTCTATTTTATTTAATGAAAATTCAGCGGAAATGGGCGGATGCCACGCCCCCTGAATTGAAAATCTCAAATTTTCGATTTTTCCCTTTGTATACATCACAAGCCCTATCACCGTGTAAAATTTCAAGTTTCTACGTTAACGGGAAGTTCTCCATAATTTTGATGATCTGTCAGTGAGTGAGTGAGTCAGTCAGTCAGTCAGTCAGTTACGGTTTTTGCGATTTTTGAAGCCCTATATCTCAGAAACTACTCATCGTAAAAGGCTGAAATTTTGTGAGGAGTTTGGTTTTGACAAGCTCAATAAATGTAGCGAGTTTGAAATTTCTAGCATCTTTGGTGTGGAAGTTAGAGGGGGGTCGAAAATGGCCTGAGTTGTTTCCTGTAAATAAGGGTGTAGTGCCAAAGTTGCTAGAGAACTTGGCTGGGCACTACCGTGCCCCTTGATATGTAATGTATGTACATTAGGGTGCTTGTTTTTTAAGATTTAGCACTCGCCATTTGAATTTCATCCCATACAAAATACACTTAATTTTTAGTGGAATCTTTTTTTTTAATTTATATAGCTTCGCTTAATTTTATGGTACCTCAATGAATCAAAACGAAACGTTCTATAAAAGCGTCATAGGTGACTTTACTGTAACTTCCACCAGTGAGACTGAACAGGTTATGAAATACCAATTTTTCATGACTGTTTTTCGTTTTTTCGGTTTTATTTCGGTGTTATTTCAGAAATGGGTAATTCTACAACAAAATTTTATATGACAAAGTTGTAGAGCATTCAATTTCCTTTAAAACAATTCTCAAAATTGAATCTTTTTTATTGATATTTCTCGTGATAATAAGCTTAGATTCTTTCATATCTAGCAATTGACAAAAATCGATGGTCGCCTTAAAAAAACACCCTAAAGCCTAGTACATACTTGGTGAAGCAAGTCGTGAAGTACCCTATGTCTGTAGGAACTTCTAAGGACGTGGAAAAGATAAAAACCATTAAACACCTGCTCTGGGATTATCCAAAGATCCTAAAAAACCAACTCTGTTACTTTGAAAACAGGTTTGTTAAACAAGTGGACAATCTAGCGCAGGTCATATTGGCAAACAAAATTCATAGAAGGCATCTTATATTATAAACAAGAAGGTAAGGTTATAGCTTTTTGGCGTGATTACGTCTTATAAATTGATGAACCATGGCAGCCACCACAAAAAAGTGACGCCATTTTCTAACGTTACACTCTCGCGGCATAAAGTTTGCGGCAAAAATTTCAATTCAAAATAAACTATTAGAGATACAAAAATCTTCTATAGCTTATTTGAAAGATAATAACCTAAAGCTTAATCCAAATGAAGGATTTTTAAAAATTCCGTCATTTAATAGGGTAAACAGGGGTAAAACGGAAAGATGAAATTTGGGCTGAAATCTAAACGCAAAGTTGTAAAGAAATAATTTTTTTTTGCTTTAGATAGATGAGACTAATTTAAGAATAACTGTATTTAAAAAAAAATTCTAAAAAATTCTGAAACTAAGCTATAACGTTTTGTTTGAACGTTGTACACGTGTTGGGGCTATGACAAAATGATGATTTTGGGTGGGGAAAATTTTTTTTGAAATTCTAAAGGTACCAGGTTAAATATGAGGGGAAAAAATTAAGCGTCTCATACGGATTTTTTTCCAACACTCTGCATTTCAAAATATGAATTTTTGAAAAACACCTTGTTTTTTAAGGGTATTTTTGGGTAGTTTTTGATTTTTAGCTTTTTTTTGGAGCGTTCAAAAAATCTCAAACTTATAGGACATGTAGGTTTTGGCCTTATGCATGTTGATATCGTTTAGTGAATTTTTAACTGAGTAACGGAAGAAAAAAGTTTTTAAAAAACACGTTTTTTGACTGTTTTTGACTGATTTGCATCGTTTTTTATTTTTATCTTTTTTTCTTGAATAGATACGGGAATAAAGTATATGGAGTAATGATAGATCATGACCACAACTAAAAGTGTGCGAAGTTTCAATCATTTTCGTAAACAAAATTTTGAGATAACGGTAAAATAAAATTTTAGAATTCAACAGGTTATAACTTTTGACCAAGAGCAGATAGAAATTTTATGGGTTGGGGTCGAAATTCTGTATGTTGCAAAATTCTGTATTCAAAATACTGTATGCCAAAATACTGTATGTCAAAATTCTGTATGTGCAAAATGCTGTAGGAACAAAATTCTGAAAGTCAAAATTCTGTATAGCAAAATTCTGGTTGGTCAAAATACTGTATTTCAAAATTCTGTACATCAAAATTCTGTAAATCAAAATTCTGTAAAAATGCTGTAAAAAAATATAAAATGCTGTAAATAAGTGCGCGCGCACTTTTTTATATTATCAAAATGATATTTTTTTACAGCATTTTTACAGAATTTTGATATACAATTTTACAAAACAGAATTTTGCATGTCAGTATTTTGTTCATACAGTATTTTGACGTACAGAATTTTGTATTTACAGTATAATGACGTACAGAATTATGGTATTACAGTATTTTGACCCCAAAGAATTTTGTCGTACAGAATTTTGACAAGCAGAATTATGACCCGCTCCCAAATTTTATTAAACTTTTACAAGATTCTGATACAATTACGTTTCATTGGGTATATCACACATAACGATAGACTAACTACAAGCTACACAATGTTAAATCAAGAAACTTGCGAAAAACCTCAAAATACCAGTGAAGATCTGTTGCCCTCCTAACAGTCACCAGTGTGGTTGTCATTCAGAAATTCAACATGGTTGACTTTAAAAAATTCTAACTTCTCTTGTAGGCATTGAAATGAGAATGATACGTCATATGAAAGGTGAAATAATAAGCTTTCATATGGTATATATTTTTTATAGGTTGTCAAACAAAGAAATTGATTCCATAGCCTGAGAACATAAAAATAAATGTTTTTTTTTTTTGCTTTTTTTAATGAAATTTGATCGAAAAATTCTAGCTCTTTTTGTAGATGTCTCATATATCTGATCGATATATATATTATGAGCTAAGACAATAAGCTTTCAGATGGTATAAAATTTTGCATAGGTTGTTAGGGAAAAAAATGGAACTAATGACGTGAGAAGATAAAAATTCATGTTTTTTTTTTTGCTTTTTTTAATGAAAATGATTGTTTTTTTAGCTTTTTCATGTAAATTATGATTGTTTGAAATAAGTAAACGCTTCAATTGACTCATTTTAAACAAAAGCACACAACCTGTTTTCTGACGACGCGTCGTTATCACGTAATATCATCGTCCGTAAACCAGCTTTACAGACAACCTCTTTTTGTAGATGAACTTATTTCGTTTGAATTTGAACATTTTTACTTTATTTCATACATCTTGCACCATTTTACTCACTCTATCATAGACAACAACAAAGTTGCTTTCCTCAAAATTTAAAGTCTTTTTCTGCTTCTATCAGTTGTTTAAGCTGAAGATTATCAGAAAAGAGCTTATTTAATATATAAAAAAGATAATATTTAACAAGGTTCCCAGGTAATTTTTTCAACTCTCCAATATTCCCTTTATGAATTAAGGAAAAAAAATCCTTTTCCATTAATTTAAAATCCAGTCATATTTAATTAAATTTGTAAAAACAAAATTAAAATTAAAACTCCAACAAAGCCAAATACACACAAACACATACATTTCACTGAATAAATAATTTCCCACGCATCAGTAATTCATCGTTCATTTCCCATCTGACAATCAAAAAACTACTTGACGTCTGAGTTCTGACAGTCATCATTGCGAGCAATTCAATCGATACGTCATCTTGGTGTACATTCATCCTCAATCCACACAATTCCAACATCAAACATAAACGATAAACTGTCCCGACTCTCAACCCAACTCCCATCAACTCTCTCGCGCCGACATCACGCCAAAGCCAAAGCAAAACGAAACAAGCAAACGGCATCATCATCATCATCATCATCATCATCATCATCATCATCGGCAAGAAAGTTGCTTATTTTGTAGGCCAACTTTCAACTTTTCGAAAACCTCATAAAGTTTTCAATTTCAAACTTATACACAGCAGCAGAACACAGAAAAGAGTGTGCACACTGAAAACACTGCTGCACATTCGTCACGAGTGTATTTATTTTCGGTTCGGTTTTGGTTCTGTTTCGGTATGGTTTGGTTTGGTTCTTAAAGTCAATAGTCTCTCTGAGCGGCTACAGGGCAAAGGGCCCTGGCAAGGGGTTAGTTTAAAGATTAATGAAAACTGAAAAACTCAAAAACCGAATACGAACGAATATACGGATTCTATTGGGATTCGGATTGAGGAGATTCGACTTCACTATAGAATGCCAAGTAGGCCGCGAAAATGTAGCGTTGACACACTTATCCAGCCAACGGCAGCAGTATACCCAGTTTATACCCAGTTTGTATTTATTGCCATAAAAAAGGGGTGGTAAAGGAGGCTGTTGCAAAATGCAACTGAGACTGTGAAGAACTTGCAAACTAAAAAAAAAAAAAGCAACAAAATGATATATTCTGCGAAATCCTTTGAGTCGCAATATATGACTAAAATCCTTACAAAAGGCTCTACTCTACACATGATTTGAATATAACAACATCGGGCTTTAAGGCTCATCATTGCTTTGTGATTGTTTGCCATTATGCCCATGGAACCGTTAGGCAATGAATTTATTGCATAGTAGCAGCATCAAAATGCATTTAAAAGCGGGCGGGCGTCACTTGGCTCCCACTTTTTTTTGTCTTTTTTTTATTGAATAGATGTAGGGGAGGTGGGGGTATCTTTTTATGAATTTTTTTGCAAAACAAATTTGATGTACAAACATTTTATTATTCAAAAAAAAGTCTCGTTGTATATAGGCTTGCACACACTAAATCCTTTTTTATTTTTATTTTTTTTTACAGGTACTACGAAACGATGAACAAACTACTCTGGTGGTTGATGGGGTCTCCCAAAGCCGTTCGTCCAGGGGCAAGGAATTTCAATTTGGCAAGTTTGCAACAAATTCGGATGTGTATGTTGGGGGAATGCCAAACTGGTAAGTTTACACTTCAACAAATTATTAGATCTGTTAACAGTTTTTTTTGTTTTTTTTGTGTTCTTTTATTAAAATGAAAAATAATACCCCTTTTCAATGTGGGGATTAAATGAATTACGGGGAATGTATTATATATGGTTTTGCGTAGCTTTTTGATAATAATATGAGAGAGAGAAAAGAGAGCTCTTTAGTAGGTATAACGTTGAGGATTTGGGTTTTAGGTTGATTTGTGGATTTTTACATTTCAATGAGTCCAGTTTGAACAGAAAAAAACTCATTGTAGATTTTTTTTTTGTGAAATACGAATCCTCTGATGCTGATGCAGTATATTTTCTTTCTTGTGTTTGATTATGATGACATTTTGCCAAATGCCAACTGGGGAATGCATTTTATAAGAGATTTAGGACATTGTCCATTTTCAAAATGGATGAAATGGGATTTTTTATTTCGAATTTATGTAGAAATCTTTGGGAGAGAGAAAGATTACGCAAGCACAAATGAAATTTAAATAAAAAGATTTAAAGTTCAATTTCAGAAAAACTTGAATGAATAGTAAAAGAATTTCTGTTGAAAAGGATTTAAAAGATTACATTTGATATTAAACGATTTTTTGAGATATGTTTTAATACTTGGAGTCAGGATGTTTTCATCAATGCACACAGCTACTGGCTGTTTCTATTTATTTAATTTTGTAAATCTTTCAATATAAAAAGAATTTGAAAGTGCTCCTAACAAATCAAGAAGCATTGCTGTTTTTAACTATTTCATGGGTACTTATCCCACTACAAGAATTGAACAACCTTTTCATTCACTTTTGAATAGTGACTCAATTTCATAGATAATCAAACTACCAGATCTCAGCCAAATTTGATGTCATTTTGAATATGAAAATCTGTGTCCTTTTATGACCAGCAACAAAGATTTTTGTATTGAAAAAAAAAAAATTATTAGTACTTTAAGGTAGGTACACTGCCGCTCATCTGAATAGGTTCACATTTTAGTTCATCTTACTTTTAGCCTGTCTTGGTATTTAATGCAATGGCACATCTTTTTTATATATGTAACGAGAGAACATCTTTATGCGCTTAGTTTAGGAGAAAAAAAATTGTCTTGGGGCCTACCGTTCTTCTCACACGGTAGCTAGACCAAATCTAGTCAAAAAATCAAGCATATTTTTTGGCTCATCTGAATAGGTTCAAAAGCAAAAAATGTTAATAAATGATGAGTTGCATGGGTCTGTTTGACTCAAAATTGTGTCTGTAAATAAATCTGATTGTGTATAACCTGTAAGGATGAAAACGGGTCGTGAAAAAATCTTTAGGCGCGGAAAAAATGGGGAAAATAAAAGAAGTCTTTGAATCAGCCCGAAACCAACGATGCATTTGGACAAAAACAAACGCAAGTTAAAATTTAGTAAGCAGTTATTTGCGCAATATCCAAGGGTATAGATACAACATTAAAAGTCGATGCAACTCAGTCACAACATGGGCCGATAGATGTGCAACGATCACAACAGCATGACTTCGGTCTAAAAACTAAGCTGAAAACCGGTATAAAATGCAGTTTAACGACAACAAAACGGGTTGTTAGAAGTGGTTAACATTTGAGAAGAACAAATCTTCGCAAAAATTACCACTTTATAAACCACGGAAAGAAACTCGCCGACAATAGTAAAAAAAAAACTGTGTTACAAATTGCAGATCGAAAATTTAGTAGAAGGAAATAGCTTTGCACTTAATGACACTGCCTTCACAGTTATC